>NC_090941.1:1031151082-1031460187 GCF_040938575.1 Ambystoma mexicanum | reverse complement strand
ACTGTTTCCAGAGCTCTGGTTCTCTCTAGGCTGGACTATTGCAACAGCCTCTTTCTAAATCTGCCTGCTTTTACTCTCCGCCCTCTGCAACTCATCCAGAACAGGAGTGCAAGACTTGTCCTTGGCCTCAAGCCCAGGGATCATATCTCTTCAGGACTGCAATCTCTACACTGGCTCCCAGTGGCTGCGAGGATTAAGTTAAAAACCCTCTGCATGGAGGCCACCAGGGGGCGCGCAGGTGATGGCTGCCTGAGCGTTGCTCTCCCGCCGTACGTGGCCAGTTGATGGGGATTGAGCCCCCCCCGGACCCCCCCCACGGCAACACAGTGCGGGATTGGCAACCGGACCCCCCCCTGCAGCCCCCGCCCGAAAGAGCGGACTCCGGGGACTACGAGGAGCCGGAGAATGGACTTCGCGGTCCGAGACGAGGTAACGCCGAGGGGGCCTGGCGACTCCCTCGGCTGCGGTATCACAGGCGACAGGACGAGCTCTCCCTCCGGAGGGTGAGGCCCGCTCGGAGAGCCCTCAGCCCGTCCCGCGGGAGGACGCGAGGACCAGGGACACAGGTCCCGAGCGGGACAAGGACGCGGGTGACCACCCCCCCGGGCAGACTCGAGCGCGGACGGGGAAGCCGCGGACGGCCCCCCCGCAGTGGCGGAACTCGGGCGAGTGCTCCGCCAACTCCCGCGGTGTGGAGTACGGGAGGCGCCGTGACAAGGGCGGACCCCGCTGCCCAGTGGAAGCCCAAAGCTGCCCGCCCAGGGCCAACACAGCACGGCAGGGCCGGAGACGCAGCGAGGCCCGGGGAAAACCCCTCCCCCCAGTGAAGTGCCCTCTGGTCCCCCCGAGGCCTGGAACCGAGGGAAAGACAGACGACGGCGACGAGGCTCGAGGACCCGGAGGGCTTCTGACAACGGCCCTCCCCTCCCCCCCCTGGATCCAGAGGTACAACGCCGCCACGCCGACGGAACCATCTGATGCTCACCCCTGGTAGGTGGAGGCCCCTGCTCTAACTCGCAGGGCGTGTGCCCGCCAACAGCCCCCCAGGAGCCAACAGAACTAGGAAACGGACCCAGGTGTGAGGCCCCCACCTGGCCCTCATGGGGCGTGTGCCCGCCTGAAGGTCCCCTTCAACCGCTCAGGCCCACCTGAGGGCCCGATTCCGGCCCCCACTGCTGGTAGACAACGAAACAGGTGCGTGGAATGCCTGTATGAACTGGCGGGAGGCCTTGCAATCTTTTCGCTACAAAGGGGTTAGAAACAATAGCGAGAACCCCACAATCCACGGGGCCATGGCCCACCCGGAAACCCCAACGCATTCCGCCACGGCCATGGAGAAGGGATTTGCATCCATACTCCAGGAGATCCGGGATATGCGATCAGACATCGCGCAAAAGCTGGAAAAAATGGACAACAGGGTGGATAAGGTGGAGCACAGGCTCCTGCGGGTGGAGACCGACCAGTCGACCTCAGCCATGCAGGAAGTGCAAACGGAAATGCGACTGGCTGCCTTGGAAAAGAGGGACGAGGAAAGGGCCAGACAAATGGATGACTACGAAAATAGGGAAAGGAGGAACAACCTTAAATTTTTTGGGGTTCCGGAAGTGGAGGGGGAAACGGAGAGAGACCTAATCCGTGTGGTACGAGATATAATCACCCTTCTCTTTGCCAAAGAAATGACCACGGAATTGACATTCGACCGTGTGCACAGAGCGGGCGGCAGAGCGGGAAACCCCCGATCGATCCTTGCGCGATTCCACTACTATACAGACAAGGCTAAGGTCCTGGAGGAGGCAAGGAAAGCAGGGGTGATTTCTTATAACGGTACAGAGATCTCGATATTCCAAGACCTCTCAGCCTACACCCTGGCGAAGCGGAGAATGTGCCGCCCCCTCACGCAATTAATGAAGGATAAAGGAGTGCGCTACAGGTGGGGGTACCCATTTTCCCTGACCTTTGAATACATGGGCCAACGGACGTCGCTAATCACGGAAGAGGATATAAGAGGGGCCATTCAGGACTACGTGACTGAACCTACCACCAGAAGAGGCCCGGTGGGCCCGGCGAGATTGGGGGAGGGGTCTTCAGACCGTCCTGGGCCCAGGAGGAGGAAAACCGGCTCGAGGAAATACAGGAAGCTCAACACCCCTCCGGCTGCGAGGGAGGGGGAGCGCAACGACACAGATGACTGAGAACAGGGGCGACTGGCCCACTGGAGATTCAGCGCAACAATGGTCCGGTTGAATAAATATTTCCCCAGGACAGCAAGTAAGGTGGGGGCGAAGGTGGGGGAAAAATGGGGGGGGGGCTCACAACAATGAGCTTAGCTCAGCGTGCCCGGCCGGGTAGGGCAGACTGGTGGTCCGGCCTAATGCCAGGAATGGCGGAACTAAATGGCTGGACGCCGGGTAAGGGTAGGGGGGGACGAAGTTACCAGAGGGTTGTTGGTGGGGGAAGGGGTTTGGGGAAAAGTTGAGGGAATGTCCGAATAATGTCCGACCAGTGCGACTACGGGAGCAAATAATGAACAGTGATGTTAAGCAGGTGTCCAACAGCATTGATGACTTAGATTATGGCTGACTGCCAACCGGCCCTGGGGGTGGGCACCCTGAACGTGCGGGGCTTGAACACACCTACCAAGAGGTCCCTGGTTTGTCGTGAATTCAGGAGGACGAAGCTGGACCTGCTGTTCTTACAAGAGACACATTGGGCGAGAGGGAAGGAACCCAAAATGAGAGGGGGAGGTATAGGGGAGGTCTTCCATGCATCCCATAAGGGGAAGAAAAGAGGGGTGGCTATCCTGGTCGCCAGGGGACTCCGCTTCACTAATGAGGCTACCATGCAGGACCCCGAGGGTCGCTTTCTATTGGTGAGGGGCACCCTACAAGGAGCCCCCCTAACACTGGCAGTGGTGTATGGTCCGAATGATGGCCAGGCCCAGTTCTGGGAAGAGGTAAAGGAGAAGCTTAAATTATTCGTAAGGGGCACGTTAGTGGTGGGAGGAGATTTTAACATGGTGATGGTCCCATCCATGGACAGGAAGAGGGTGGGCCCTCAGAACCCCAGACCCGCGGAGGAATCCACGGCGCGAACCTTCCGGAGAGTGAATGAGGAGCTGGGCCTGGTAGACTCAATCCCGTCCCCCAGAGCAGGTGTCCCCTCTTTTACGTACTACTCGGCCATCCATGCCTCGTTCTCGAGGATAGACTATATCTTGGTGGATGAAACCCTTCGCCCGTATGTTACGGGCTATAGGGTCGATCCTGTACCCTGGTCCGACCATGATATGGTAAGGGTGACAATATCGGGGCAATGGTGTGAAGAGCGCAGGGGCCGTTGGAGATGCAACGATGCTCTACTGAAGAACGAGGCTCATGCCCAGGAGATTGCAGACGCCATAACAGAATTTTTTGTGTTAAACGACAATGGGGAAGTGGGCACGCACACGCTCTGGGATGCTTTCAACGCGACTCTTCGAGGTATCCTCATCCAAAAAGGTGCAAGGGTAAAAAGGGAGAGGGAGGCCCAGGAGAGGACCCTGCGGGAAAAAATTGCCCATCTCCAACCGAGGGGTTCCCCAGACCGGGTCCCGGACCGCGATCGAGTGGCCGCACTGGAGGATTACAGGCTCCAGTTGAAAGACTTACTTATCCACAAAACGGAGAGAAGTCTTCAGATGGTAAAGCAAAAGTATTACGAGAAAGGGGACAAAGCGGACAGGATCTTGGCATGGAAGTTGAGGGAAGTCCAGAGGAGCAGAATGGTGAGGGAAGTGAGGGACGCTCATGGAACTTTGGGTTGCGAGTCCTCCCATATCGGAGGGGCCTTTCGCCAATATTATAAGACCCTGTACTCATCGGAATACGACGAGGGAAATGCACCGATAGAGGATTTTTTGAGCTCCGTCCGGCTCCCCGCTCTGTCCAGGGAGATGTCCGAGGGGCTGGAAGGGCCATTGACCGAAGATGAGGTGGACAAGGCCATAGGTGGGATGAAAGCGGGTACCTCCCCCGGGGACGATGGGTTTTCTGTCTATTTTTACAAAAAATTCCGATCTTCCTTAATCCCATACTTGGTGAGGGTTTTCAACTCGGTGCTAGAGGGGGGAGCCCTCCCCGACACCATGATGGGGGCTATCATTGCGGTATTACCTAAGGAGGGGAGGGACCCCACAGAATGTGCCTCCTACCGCCCCATATCTCTGCTTAACACTGACGTTAAGATACTGGCCAAGGTGGTGGGGAGGCGGATAGAGGGAGTACTGCCGAAACTAGTCCATGGGGACCAGGTGGGGTTCATCAGTGGGAGACAGGGCTCGGATAACATACGCAAGACCATAGATCTATTCCACTTTGCGCAACAGTCGGAGCTTAACGCAAGTGTCCTCTCTCTGGACTCAGAGAAGGCGTTTGACAGAGTCGAGTGGCGGTACATGGATCTCCTCCTGAGGAAGATGGGTTTTGGGGCTCACATTATGAGCTGGGTAACGGCCCTTTACAGAGCTCCCATGGCAAGGGTCCAAGTGAATGGGGAGTTGACCGATGCTTTCCCCCTCTCCCGAGGGACAAGACAGGGGTGCCCTCTCTCCCCTCTGATATACGTCCTCACGATAGAAGCCCTGGCTATAGCCATCAGGGCGCACCCAGGAATTAAGGGGATTAGCAGGGGGGAGGTGGAATTTAAACTCTCCTTGTTCGCAGACGACATTCTGGTCTACCTGGTAGACCCTAGCTCCTCGCTCCCCCCCCTACTGGACCTGATAACTGAATTTGGACGCTTCTCGGGCCTGAAGATCAATGCCTCGAAATCGGTCCTGCTCCCTATGAGACTCCGGGACCCGGGGCTAGACCCCCTGGATAGACTTCACGGGATTGCAATGGGGAAGGCTGAAATTCGATACCTGGGGGTTCTCCTCACACGGGACTTAACTAAACTGGCCACCGCGAACTATGACCCCATAATAGAAGGGATCACATCAGACTTGAGGAGGTGGGGAGGGATGATCCTCTCTTGGTATGGCAGGATGATGGCAGTTAAAATGAATGTACTGCCACGGCTCCTATATCTTTTCACGGCACTTCCAACCAATGTCCCACAGCAGACTTTCAGGGTGTTACAGAACTCCACCCGGGACTTCATATGGCAGGGGAAAACCCCGAGGACCAGGAGGACTACGCTGACGCTGCCCAGGGAGGAGGGAGGGTTTGGACTGCCGGACTTCTGCCTATATTTTCGGGCTGCTCAGCTACGGGTCCTCCTGGAACACATGAAGGAGGGAATGGGGACGTACTGGTCGTATCTGGAGGATATGGATACCCACCCCCTGAAGGTTCGCGACCTCCTGTGGGCCCCACGGAGAATAATCCCGAGTCACTTGAAAGCCCACCCGACCTTGGGAGTCCTCTGGGACATTTGGAAGGAGGGCCCTCAGACGGCGCACCTCACTACATGGCCATCCCCGATGTCTTCCCTCTGGGGACATCCCCTTAACCTGGGTAGCAAAGGGTTCAGGTTCTCCCAAGTCTGGTCGGACAAAGGATTGGAATCGGCGGGACAGCTGTTCAGGGAGGGTGAATTCCTGCCCTACGAAGAACTGAGAGACGCACTCGGCCAGGGATCCCTGTCCATCTTTGAGTACCTCCGTTTGAAGGGCATACTATGTGATCAATCGTGGGGCTCCAGTCTGAGTAGACAGCTAACTCCCTTTGAAAAGCTTATAGATGCACCGACCTCGAGGAAAGGGGCGGTTTCTAGCATGTATAAAATTCTCAATACGTACGACCTCCAGGCAAGGAGAACCTTTCGCAAGTTCTGGGAGGAGCTGGCGGGAGAGGAGATTTCGGAGGACTCCTGGTCCAGAATATTCAAAATCGCCTTCCATGGGAACCTCTTCACAGCCGATATGGAACACAATTTCAAGGTGCTGCAAGGGTGGCATAGGGACCCAGTGAAACTGTCTAAGATGTTTTCGGGGGTGTCCCCATTGTGCCCGAGGGGGTGTGGGCAAGCAGGCTCCAGGAGCCATATGTGGTGGCACTGTCCAAAGGCACAGGTGTACTGGGGGTTGGTGAGGGGCTGGATGGCGGAAGTGATAGAGGAACTCTTACCTCTCAATCCTCTGACGATGCTGTTGGGCCTCCCCCCAGAGGAAATAGAAGTTCACCGGTACCCGAGGATGTGGGAGACAATGTTGCGGGCGGGCAGAGTAGCCCTTGCACAAAAATGGAAAAGCCCGGAGCCCCCCTCCAAGGAAGAGTGGATGAAAAAGGTTAAAAACATGTTTATAATGGATAAACTGACTGCCATGGTGAACAATGACACCAGCGCTTTCTTTACAAACTGGTATGGAATACAACAATCCTGGGGATGGGAGGTCCATTGAACCTTCCGGTGAGAGAACTCGGACCCAATGGGGCGATCCAAGCGGAGAGCAGTACCTCAGTGGACGGGGATGCCCAGCACCCGGGGCGAGACGGCTCCAGGCCTAACGGCGTTAAGGGCACCAGCTGCATCACATTTGGAGGGAGAACACGCTGCGAGTCTCCCGGCACAACAGACTTGGTTTGGACACAGGACAGGGGGGGTGGGCACAAGTTGGGGTGGTGAGGGTGCGGGGTGGGGGGGACATGGGGAAACTGTTCTTTCTGTAAACCTGAATAAAAATTGATGTTTTAAAAAAAAAAAAAACCCTCTGCATCGTCCACAAGGCCTTCTGGGGTCTGGGGCCTCAATACCTTCAACTCGCTCTTCCTAAAATCTTCCTTCTTGAGCTCTTCGCTCATCTGCCTCCAACTCCCTCAGGGTCAGTCGCTTCTCCAAGAAACAAGTTGGTGGTAGATCTCTTTCCGCAGTGGGTGCCTCCCTCTGGAACAGCCTCTCTGCCTCCCTTAAACTTGAGGAGGACCATCTCCGGTTCCGGAAGCACCTCAAAACCTTTCACTTTGCTTCTGCTTTCTCTCCCCCTCTCCTCTGCTGACCTCATGGCTGAAACCGGTACTGCACTGGCTACCTGGACATCCTCTGATCCAGGGCCCAGGTCCCTCCAGCGTCACACACCCGCACTGCCCACCTGGCAACCCCCGCACTTGGGGATTGTTCTGTATCCCTACAGTCACCCTACCAGACCTCGATAGCTGATGTCCGCACTTACCCATGCACTTGCCACATGCTGGTCGGTATTTTTTACTATTGTTATTATCTATTCCCATGTACTGCACTTTCCCTTCCTCCCTTCCCTCGCACTTGCGCGATCTGAATGACACCTGGCCTAGTAGGATCGTTGTCTGTCCCCTTTGTTCCCCTCCCTTGCCTCGTCGCACCTTGAAACACCTGTGTATATGCGCATTATAAATGCCATATCATATCATATCACACCATATCATGTCAGTGAGAGTCTGTCTGGAGGAAGCGCTGATGTGGGTATTAGCGATAGGGAGGCCTGGGTTGGAGACCAGGATGTCCCTATTGAACATTTTCCTTCCAGACTTAGTGAGAGGGATAGGAAAGGAGATCGATTAGCAGGTGGAGAAGATGGGAGTATGCAGTAGGTTCTGAGGTGTCTCTGTGCCCAGCGTTAGTTGGGTTTAGGGCCAAGGCATACTGACCAACACATGGAATATGGTTCATGAGACATGGCGTATCCTCACCTGTGATTTCATGCCTATCTCCATGTGTGCCTCTGTTCTGCATCATGATCATATGCCATACTTACCAAAGAGCCAGGTCCTCTGTTCTCGGTGTGAGACCATATATGCAGGGAGGGTGCCATTCCTCAGCACTATGGAATCATGTGTGGAACCTGGGAATCATGCACAGCAGTGGCTGATGGTCAGATCTACATCACAGGTCATCTGGATGTTCATGGAATGGTGCTGTTTATGATTCCTGTATGCATGCTTGACCGCCTGGAGGGGTACCAAACCCAGTTGTGTACAGTCAAATGCTGCGGCGACATTAGGGAAATGGGGGATGGCATAGAATCTTGACTTTGCTGCATGCACCCGGGTCTGGGTGGTATGCAGCGAGATGTGTCCATGGGCATGCCTCATGAGTGTGCCCAACACTTGCGCCAGCACTTTTGAGAATGTTGGCTGGGACATGCCATGCAGCATCCCCACAGTTTGCTGGAATGTGCCTGTGTCACAGAAGTGGAGGACAGACACCAGTTTATGCCGTGGTGGGATTGCCATTCTGATGTGTATGGTGCTCCGGAGAACTGCCTCTATGTGGGTCAGCAGCTATCCAATGGTGTTCCTGTCCAAGCGATACAGTGAGACCAATTGGACATCAGTCAGAACCCAGGGGGACAGATGGACACGTGGTATGGGCGGCCTCAGCAACAAATGTCTGCTCCGTCTTTGTGCACCCCGTCTCCTTCCATTTGATTGCCCTGCATGCTGCTGGTGCTCAATGAACAGCAGAAGGTTGTGGATGTCATAATTCACTTCTGGTTGTGGCTGCATGCTGATTTCAAGTGTGTTTGGGGAGGGTGCAGGCCTTAAATACACTTTAGGAGGCTTATTATTGGCACTTGAGTTTGATTCCAATCACCTTGGGTGGAGGTAACAGCACTGGAATTTTGGCAGAATTATGGCCAATTTGGGGTGGTATTGCAGCAGTAATTGCACTTGTAATTAGGCAGAATTAACATTTGTGTTTCTGGCAGTAATTCTGCTGGCGGTAATTTCCTTATCATACGCAGACTTTACCAATTCATGGTTAGGGCTCTTTCGCATGATGTATGTGAACATGACACATTAATATGAATTACTATGAATACAGGTAGTTCACTTTAATATGTTTACTAGAGTTGATGTGTGGCCTGCATCTTTATCAGATAGGGATTTTGAGAATCCTGCATGCATCAATATTTATGAGTTTATTGAGTTATGCTGCGCTATGCTCGTAATTTCAACAAATGCCCTAATACCGCCTGGATACCAGCAAGCGGTAATACCGTTAATGGCGCCTGATCTTCTGGTAATACCCGAAGATTACATGCATCAGCAAGTGCCAATAGAACTCCATGGGGGGACTGCCGATATTGCCGGCAACAGTAATACCGGTGCAAGTAATACCTGCTGTTTTTTGCCAGTGGGGTGCATGACTTACTCCAGCTCTCGGCTAGAGGTAAATCAGGCCACCCCACCGGCAAACTTGTAATTTCCCGGTCCGGAAACCTGTCGGTAAACGGAATTACCAGCACATTAATTCCAGACTGGCAAACTAATAATGAGGTCCAATGTTTTCAGTTAATTTTAGTTTTACAGCACACGCACACATACTTCTATTAGTTAGCAATTTTGCATTGCTCGTAGCTTTTCCATTTTATGTACCTTATACGTATTCCTTATTTACATTTTTCTCACTCGCATGTTGTCAACCGCATGTGATGACATGCCATCTATGATGTCATCAAGTCTGTAGCGTTACACACACACGGTTCTACTAATATAAACACAGTTCTACAGGTAACAGTGCGTTTTAGTTTCCATTCACATCTGAACCCTTTCTGGTTGAACTATCCATAATTTGAGTATTTTGGTTATGCTATAATGGTTTGGTTACCAACCAGGACATATGTGTTCACATGTTACCGCACCTTTCCTTCCATTTCTATGGACGCCCAAACTTTTTGCTTTTATTTTTTATTCTGTTCTGCTCTATTTTGCAGTCCAGTGAAGCCTTAAGCTTCACTACACTGGCGTTTGCTCATTTGTCATGGGGAAACTGTCCTTCAGACTGTCAGTACTGGGAAACATTGTTTCCCTTAGTCATGTTACTTTGTTACTACTTGTTTTAACTTTTATTATTGTA
Source organism: Ambystoma mexicanum (assembly GCF_040938575.1). Taxonomy (NCBI): domain Eukaryota; kingdom Metazoa; phylum Chordata; class Amphibia; order Caudata; family Ambystomatidae; genus Ambystoma; species Ambystoma mexicanum. The sequence goes on along the minus strand of NC_090941.1, from coordinate 1,031,450,371 downwards.
CAATGCATTTTACAATGCAGTACAGTGGGGTACACTTTTTGTTTTGCCCTAGACTAACACCCAGAGGAATTTTGGTTACTCTAGGTATGCCTAAGCAACAAGCTGGTGGCAGCAGTTACTTTTGCCTATTTTGTGGTGTCATTTACATTAGCCTTACAGCGTTTACCGCATTTGGCTAGTAACTGTGGCTAGTTTCCAGACATGCATTGCCACATAGGAAAACGCGAGCTAAGACCCCAAGAAAAGTGTGTTTGCATTAACATGCTGTGAAAAAGGCCCTAGAAAAACAGAGACATTCCCCAAAAGTGAAAAAGGAATGGTGAAGAGTTCAAGGCGGGGGTGAATTGGAAGATATGTGCAGTTTCTGAACTGGAATCAAGTGCTGGGGGCACGATCCTAAAAGCCTGGGTATTGGAGTGATCCTGTACATGGTTAAAATAATACTGTGAACTGTTGAAAATCTCTAGTACCTAGAAGTAGGGAGAGTTGTTGAATTGTTGGGGAAGGGAACCCCGTTGTGAAATGCTACTGAACTGCTCAGTGTCAAGACTGAAGGGGAAGGAAACCCCGGAAGAAACCAGAGCAAGAGAGAATCTTGTGACCCCTTTAAGTTGTGAAATGTGAATTGTGAGTTTCCTGAAAGAAGGTAACAAAGAGGGCTTCAGGAGCAAGCGAGCTCTTGGTAACCTGAAAGAACTTTGATTGGAACTATTGAATTTGAAGAACCTTTGTGAAACCACTTGTACCCTTTTTAAGTCTACGGAACTTTTTAAAAACCTGAGTATCCAAAGCTTGGGGAAGTGGGCTTTGGGACAGCTCCATTACCAGCAGAAAGAGCAACACAACTCTCTTACTCTGTACTGTACTGTTTTCCCTGCTCACCAAGTTGTACCAACGCCGCGATACGTATGGGTTTGGGCAATGTTGATAAATGCAATAAAATAAATAAAGCTCATTAAATGAGTGCAAACTTCGGCTGGGTGATACATTTGATGTAAATATGTTCTCTGAAAATCGCTTTGGCAAAAGCGCTATATAAATAGCATATCATCACACAAATCCCCCCATATAAGAACATTTATGTTTCATGCATCATGTTATATTCCCCCATGTAAGAATATGTATGTTGCCTTTGACCTTAAACACCAGTAAAATAATAAAGACCCAAGTCAAAATAAGGAAACATGCGCTCCCAATGTAAGAACACTCATTTTGCCTTTGACCTTAATGCGAGTACAACATTCCATGCCACAGTAAGACCCTGCCAGGCCAGCCCCACTGTAGTATTCTCCCCCACCCATCCCCACTCCAACCCCAGCATCACATATGTCCCGGGAGGATAGCACAGCGGCAGCGTGCGCGTCTTGGAAGCAAGACAACACAAAGCAACAACAGGTTCGATCCCCGGGTCCGCGCTTAGAAACCTCTGAGTGTTTAAGCGCGTTATAAATACGTAACTAAGACAAAGAAAAAACACAATTACACAACTAAGAAAAACTAACAATTCCTGTAACAGCGCCTCGATGCCTGCGGGCTGTGTGAGCGCTTTATAAATGTAAAATAAAATAAAAAATACAAACACTCAAGTAGGCTTTCCATTGCCCAAAAATGGCAGTAAAACATGCCATGCACTTAGAGTGTGAGTCTCCCGACTAGACCCTTCTGCAAAAGGTGCACCTGCAGCTTTTGTCATTTATGGCACTATTTGTTTAGTGGCTATTACTTCAACTCACTGCTTAGGGAAATTGGGGGGCACTTCTTTCCTCTGAGCCTCATCTGAAATGGCTTCTACCCTGGGTTTGTTCGTAATGAAATGCCGCCCTTTCATATATCACTGAAGCGTATTCTCCCTACTTTCAATCTGTAAAACTGCCCTGATGGGCTGCCTCATATGTTGTATCTAGGGAGGGCCATCTATTCACACAGGGTTGCTCCTTTTCGCTCTGTTGGCACACTGCTAGTAGCTTTTGTTCAAGGGAAATGGAGCTCGAAACCTGCAACTACTATCAAAAGCAGATGGGCAAAGCAAATGATTGTGTTGGACTAAGGACACCAGAAAGTTCTACTACCTGATGTGATCCAATTTAATTACTCGGGTGGCATTGCAGATTTATGGGCAGAAAGGAGGTGTGTATCAGTGCCCAAAATCTGCAGGGCCACAATGTATGCATGTGTCCCTTAACATTCATTAAGCATTACACATTTCATATTGTAGACTTTGTTGGACTTCATTTTAGCTCAGATAGCATTGCTCATTAAGGATCTGGTCTTCAGCAAATGTGTTGCAGCAATTCCAGTGTGGGTGTTTAATGGTGCTTGCTATAGCCTCATATATCTACAACTGGGGCGAGGAAGGTGCTATAGTGTCCACAGGGGATTCGCGTTACTCCAAATCCTACTCTTTCTTGTCACTCTCCTCTTCCTGCTCCCCTGCCAAGTAATGCTGCCAGCCTGTGCACATTCTTAGGAGCTTTCTAGCGACACAGAGCATTCTGGGAGTGGGAGGAGTGCTATTTGGAGTCTGCATTTGAATTAAACTAAAGTATTATTTGAAAGCTATTTGCTTACATAAGGTGACTCGAGAGGTGAAAGTGCCGCAAGTTGTAAGGACTATGTCAAGGAAGGGAAGGACTTGGTGTATTGAAGCATATTGGCAAGTAATATGGACACTGTCAACCTCTGAAGCATTAGAGAGGGGTGCTCGTTCCTATTTTAATGCAAGATTCTGAAGTGCACACAAATATGAGGGGAGTCACATCTGTTAGTGGGAAAGTTGATAGTTATTTAATTTAAATGTTTCTAGAAGTCCTATATAGAGGGACCAAATCTAGCTGTGCACAACAGGCCTAGGAGCTCATTTGTTCTGGGTGGTGACAGAATAGTCTGGATTGCAAAAGGAGGTGTAAATATAAATAAATTGCGTGTGTGAGGAGAGCAGAATTGTGTAGGGAGATCAGGGCAGTACAGTGCTGGGCTCGGTCAAGGGGGGGTTGAAGGTGGGGCAGCAATCCTGTGTCTTGTGTGGAGAGTAGGGCAGTGAAATGCCTCCCACCTGTCGAACGGGCAGGTAGAAGGGCAAAGGTATTTTGGGGGAAGAAAGTAAAGTTCACCGAACATGGGCTTCTAGTCCAGAGGACGGCTGTGACAGGAGGGGCCCTGTTTTTGGATAGGCAGCAATGATGGCAGCACTGCTCTTTGCCGATTGGCAAATGACAACGTGGCAGGGTTCCCAGCGACATGGTCTGGCCACGTAGGCCAGATACAATTTAAAGAGCTACTCTTTCAATTGGCAGGCACCACAGCAACACGTTTTGACACAGGGTGTACTCTTCACGACGGGTACAAGGAGAATGGCATCACTGAAAGAGACACCGATTATCCTGCTAAGGTGGCCAGCATGCATCTCGCAGCCAGCAGGTACTCTCTTCTTCCAGGGGCATCTCACCTCCACAATTGTTCTTTTTAATAATAATGGGCTGGTTACATTTTAACGCCTCCTCCCTCTCCCACAATCAGTTTTGTGAGGAGAAAATAAAGCGGTGTGGAGAGCGCCGGCCTGAGGTCAAGCGAGCAGGCAGCTGCGGAAGGGGGGGCTAAGCCCTCCCACACCCATGCCTGGCACCACCCCTGGTGCCACATACCTCAACTCTGAAGTGCTTGCTTGGGATAACCACTCGATCCCTCAGCGCCGCAGCCCAGGTCTCCTTTTCAGTGCCTTGAAGTGAACAAAGCCTGCAAGCGCAAGCCGAAACAGAAATGCGCGCACTCAGGCTGTGTTTATTGTGCGATCAATGGGGGTTAGGGCCACCATCATACGTGGCTCGCTCCAGTCCATCGCGGGTGGTGAGCTGCGGCAACAAAAACAAACATTTTTTTCACACTGAACTGGACATGTGATTATTGTCCATGCACAGTTCAGAGGGGAAGAAAAAAAGTGTATTTTTTTGCTTTTTCATGGGGTGGCCGATGGGGGGGCCAGCATTTTTATAAGGGTGGCAACGGCCCCCCCCTGGTCACCCCTTGGAGGTGCCCCTGGAAGAGATGAAACACAATGAATAAAGATATCGTGAACCTATACGAAGAAAGCAATGTTAGAATACAAAGGAGCTTAAACTGAAAGAAGGATGAAGATATTCAACCAGCTAACGCCTGTACATATGCTTGTAACTGCAGGAAAGCTAAAGAAAACAGTGCGGCTTGCTATGCTTAGTAGAAGAATAGAGCGGCAAGCACCATTGTACACAATCTACCTCAAAATGAAGCATGTTATACTAGTGACAGTCTCCTTTGCATGAAAAACAGAACTAACCCAGGTTATTATAGGCTAAATGCAAGAAGTTTCATATTTTAGTAGTACGAGGAAAAAGGCTGAATCGAAACTCACCAAAGACAGCTTGTGCCGGGGAAGCCATGGTCATATCAATAGAAACTATGAACAGTAGCTACGTCTAATTGAAGCTAAGAACAGAATATCCTGCCACTGAAGGAACAAAATAAGAAGGCGTAGGCAGGTGGCAGGGTGAAACGAAAATCAAATGCACAAATTGAAAGAAACGAGGTAAATCCATGGTGTGCTAGCACGTGACCAGCCGAGCGAGAAGAGGCACAGTTTCACACCTACACTTGGCACCCACCCAGACAGAGATATCAGAACTTTTTCGAGACAAGAAGATGCAGTTTCGAGGCCAACCACAGTGAACTAATTGACACAAAGCCCATAAAATAATGATTGATTGAAGGAAGGCAGGGTGAATTGGGGGACACCCTGCACCTGCTTGACCGTTCTGCATGCTGCTAAGCAAAGTGGAGATTTATGCAAAGGGTTGATGCCAACCCAATCACAATGGACCAAATAATCTAGGGTCCTATAGTTAGTAGAACCAATGAGATGTCATACTTTTAGTGACGTCTACAGTAGTCATTTTTGAAGGAAGTGCTTAGATGCCCACCTGACAGTATTTACCCAATCCCCCCACTCCGTTACCATATACAAATATAGCACCTATATTAAAGTTACTTTTTTCCAACCAATAGAATTGCATGTTAACGTTTGAGTGTTACACGTCAGATTATGATGAGTTTTTGGTATAAAAGTTATGTTTTGTATAAAGTTTGTGGGAGTTGAAGGGAGACGGGCTATCGCATCACTGTTGATTTCCATGTTTTCCCGTTTTTTGTACTTGTCATTAAACGGACTCCCCTTTGCCAAGCCTTTGAGTTGTCCTTATTGATTGGTGTTGGAGTAAGAAAACCTGCACCCCCATCCATCTCAAGGTGCAGCTATCTCGTCTTAAAGTACTGAAGAGCAAACCCCGACTCTATGGGCCGGCGGGGGTCTCTCAGTACACTTGGTAGCAAAGATCGGATGGTTTATCGACTATCGATTATTGATTGAAGTAAGACACCTATGACAGTCGACATAAAGTAACTCTAGGTCTTCGGCAATATCACAAGTCCTTTGCCATTCGGCTGAGTAGACCGTGAAGCTCCCCGTAAACAATGGTAGCGTAAACAAGAGTCAGGACCTGAAGGGACCAGTTTTCCCAACACATCCCTTCCCATTCCTACAGGCAGCCGATTGGACGAAAATCTGAAGAAGGTGGTAACGAAGGCGGTGATCCCGAGGATCCAGAGACGAACCATGCAAACGGTGAGTGAAGAAAAAATGTAGGGCTTTGGCAAACAGTGCATGCCTTAGAACAAGTAAAGGGAAAAAGGTAACGGAGGGAGGAGGGAAAACAAAATATAGTTAGAAGTGGAGAAGGCTGTATATATATATATATATATATATATATATAATATATATATATATATATATATATATATGGGGATAATGACTTGAGAATAATTTAATAAATAAAAGTTACCAATGGAGGACACCCGAGAAGAGAGAGGTTACCGGGAGAGACACCCGAGAAGTGAGAGGATTCACCTTATTCCTACGCTAATATAGTGGTTAGAAGAAACGTGTCCCCAGAGTCCCACATAATAGGGAACGATTAGGCTACCACAATGTTTAAAGACGTCGTGACAGGGGTACGTTTACACTCCATGAAGGGGTAATGATTAGAGGCAGAGGTATCCATGTCCAGCTGGTGTCCGTCTAGTCTGTTAAATGTCTGTTTTCCATGTTTTGTTGTGACGTCATATGTGAAAATATATTTTTTTAAGAGAACGATGCAATAGCTAAGATAGAATCGCATATAAATTGATGGTTTTTGAGCAAATTGGTAATATAAAATATTGTGGAAAATTCTGATTGGAGCTAGCAGTGTTTGGTGCTCGCTCATATTGTCACACGTTGTTTAAACCACACCAAAGCATTGGCAAGTGTTATATAAGAGGAAAGGGAACAGATTTAAACATGGAAGACATATTTCCATTAGCACACTTATGCAAGCAATTGCCAAAACACGCACCCAAGCTAAGGAAGCATAGCACCGAGTGGGTTAAAGTTACTGCCCACAAGATGTTTATGCCATGGCCGCAAAATGGGTCTCTATCTAAAGCCGTCTTACAACATATGACAACATGTTTGCACGCCACATATACAGGCAAGAAGTTAGAAAAACATCTTGCCGTTCTCGAATTGTGGAAAATGTATGAACAAGTAAAGGAGAAAGAGCCGCCAACAGATTGGATACTTAATGTATGCACAGAGGGGGGTGAGACGCCTACTGCGCCACCTGCCCCACCCGAAACAACAATTGAAGGAAGTAAGGACGAGGGATTATAACCGTTGAGGGAACATAAAGCAGCCACAGGGTACAGCAACCCCGCAAATGAGTCACCTACACATTGTAGTGACGAAAATCAAGGGAAGGATAAGGACAAGAATCTTACCTACACAGTCCCAAGGGACAAGGGGAGACGCGATGATGAAAGGAAAGATCAGGCACAGACAAGTGCATCTCTCGACAAGGAGAGAGAAGGGAAGAGATGGAAAGGGAGCGAAGACAGAACTAATGAGATAGCATTCGCGAAAGACGAATGGATGGGAGGACACATTTTATTGAAATTCGATGGTAAAGGCATTGATGATGCAAGGCAAAAGGAGAGGTTATAGGAGACTCAGAGAAAGGGGAAAGAAAAGGAGTTAAGAGATGAAAGGATAAGGAGGAAAGACAGACAAAGGCGGGAACAGCTATATCGCGAGGAGCGAGAAAAATAGCTCGATCGCAACCCAAGAGCAGCCTACGATCAAGACAGGCAGGAACAGGAAAGGTTAGAAGAAGAGCAAAGGATACATGAGAAAAGGATAAGGAGATGAAGAGATGAGGAAATACGAAGGACAGTTGAACGTAGAAATGAAAAGAGAAAGGAAGAAGATAGGGTTACAGAAGAGGCAAGGAAGTGAAAAGAATTCGATGACGATATCGAACGTAAGCAAAGACAGAGATCACGCGATCTTGAGTATCTGGAGTGGGAAGTTAAAAAACCAAATCCAGTTGTAGATTGGGAAGATATCGAAGAATTCTTTCCTGCATATGACTCAGTACCAGGTATGTCTAGTGAGAATATTGATAATGACTTCGACACCAGAAGCATCGGAGAAAAGATAGATAACACATACAATAAAATGGGGCTAGAACAAATACCCCAAGGAGAGAGGGAAGACGAGAGCTTGGAAAGCACTAAACTGTATGACACTGAGGATGTCACCCGAAGTGGTGGGAATAGAGACCTATCCCTGGATAGGCTAGAAATAAGTAGGAATAAAGAGGATACGAGAAGTTGCATGAATTGGGACAATGTCTACCTCCGAAAGAGAGGAGCGTGAGGAAAATGGAGAAGGGAGGCAGAGCGAGAGACGACTCACAAGAGAAAAAGTGATACGATGGTCAGACACTAACGAGTCTGCACCGAGTCCATCAGAGTCAGCCACGCAGTCTGACTGACATGAAGAAGTATCTCATGGTCAGAGGGGGGTGCAGGAATATTACCCCCGCAATAAACAGGAGAACAATGAGAGAAGAAAAAGAGGGCTAAGCATTCCAGTTTACGCTGCTAGAGAAGGGGGAAGTAAGACCACAATATATTGCATGGCCACACATGGATCGGGAAAACTTGAAAAACAAGCTTCCAATTCTGACATCGGGAGCCGGAAAAGTGGATACATGAGTTAGCAAAAATGACAGGGGGAAACACGTTAGCCATAGGGGACATTAATGGTCTCCTAATCACCATACTTGGTGAGAGAGCAGACGATGTGTGGGCACGGGCAGGGTACCGGGTACCCTGGTGTAACCACAATTAATAACGCACATGACGGAGCGCCATTTAAAAATTGCAGAGCATCAGTATGGAAAGCGCTACGAGTACTTTACCCAGATACTTACGATATGGGAGCTATAATGACTCGAAAAATGAAGGATTCTGAAGATCTGCCTATTTATATACAAAATTTCCAAGACGCGTGGGTCCTCGAAGCGCATGACTCTTGGACGAAATCAATACCTGTGTTTTACCATATATTGTGCCAAGGGTTGCCAGAACCGGTGCAGAAACAACTCAATAAATTGGTAGGAGTTGGGGCTAAACCTTGAGCTGAAATACAGTTCACTATCGCATATTACTGCAGACTGCTCTATGAAAAGAATCACAAAAAGGAGGCAACTCGGAAGAGCGAGGAAGCGAAATTGGTGCAGAAGAAACTACCAAAATATATGCTCTTGAAGGAGCCATGATAACTAGTGCAGCTGAACAAAGCATGCAGCAGGTGGTTAGTCCACAACAGAATAATCACGGTAACGTAGAGTTTTACCCACGGGGAAGAGGATTTAGAGGATTTAGGGGAAGAGGATAGCAGAGCAGTCAGGGAGGCTTCCAAAATAGTCAAGGAGGCTTTCAAAACATGCAAAATGGAAACCCAGATATGTCAAATGGGCAAATAATCCGACCACCTCCAGTATGTTGGCTGTGTGGAGTGACAGGGCACTTGGCGCGCACATGCAGGAATCAAGGCATGATGCAGAACGGCCAAGGGATGGGAGCAGGCGTGGCGAATCCACCGGCAGTTTTACAGCAGGATGTTGCACAGAATCACACGGTGCAACAACAAGCGCCAGGAGCGCAACAAGGAGTACAACCTCACAGCATGGGCAGTTTTTCACAAGGACAAATCCAACAAGCATCGTTGCAAGTGGCACACATGATGAGCACAGGGCAAACCTGGAAGGGGAAGAAACAATGGGAATGGGGAAAATCTACAAGTGCACAGGAACCCTGATATGCTCTATCCTATCAGTGACACCAGACCTTCACAGGGAACATAGGGTGGATGTCGTTATAGGGGGTAAGGATTATTCCTTCCTAGTAGACAGGGGTGCAACACGCTCGTGCATACGTGAAGCCAAGTTTTCCTTGTCGGGCGAGGCCATAGATACTCAGAGTTTCACAGGAGCTCACAGTCGAGTTCCCTTTACAAACGCACTCCCAGTCTCCATAGGAGAGTGCAAAATGAATGTACCCTTATTATACTCAAGTCAGACCCCAGTAAACATTTTGGGTCGAGACCTAATGACAAAATTGAACATGACAATTTTGTTCACAGAGAAGGGCATAGTATGCTCCACTCCAGGAATGCACTACTCAAATGTATGTGAAATGATTAGAGCATACTCAGGACACATAGCCATGAGGGCCATACCATTGGAACAAGAAATGTTCGCATATGGCATGCGTGTGCTTATGGCAGAATAGCCAGGCCTTGCGGACAAAATAATGAGAACCCCTGATGAGTTCTTATTCAGACCTAGAATTCCAATGCATGAGGAGAAGGGACAAGTATTTCCCTTAATGATACACGCAGCTGTAATGCGAGGGAAAGTGGTGTTGGTTGACGGTTATGATGAGGAGGGCAGACAATGGTGCGCGATTATCGCCATCGAAGAAGGATATCGAGTGACTGACGTCACCGATGATGATCTGTTTGAAGAACAAGCAGAAATGGGAGAGACAATGGTAGAGGTAAGCCTCACCTTTCTAGATGATCAAAAGAGAGGTACCTCAGAAAATGATGTTGGCACTGAAACGTCCTGAATATTTTTATGACGATATAGCTAAAGTGCCTATCTCAGTGTGGACTACTGGACCCTATGATGTAGGCCTCTTGAAGGGGGTGGGAGAAGTGAAAATTAAACTAAAACCAGGAGCAATTCTACCAAAAGCACGACAATATCCCATGTCCAGAGAGGCAGATGAAGGGATTTCTAAGACAATTTCTGCCATGATGGACCAGGGCATTTTAGTGAGGTCAGAGTCACCATGTAATACGTCAGTTTATCCTGTCAAGAAATCAAAGAGGGGGGTCTTGGAGGCTAATTCAAGATCTTAGACCGATAAACGATATTGTTGAGGCCAAGTTCCCTTTAGTCCCTAACCCGTCTACAATTTTATGTAATATACCCATTGAGGCAAAATATCTCACAGTGATTGACTTGAAAAATGCATTTTTCTCAATCCCGTTGCACCGTGACTCACAAGATCTGAGGTCATTCACATTCAGACAAATACATCTGAAAAGCACGAGGCTGCTCTAGGGATACTGTGAGTCTCCATCTATTTTCAACAAAGTCCTGCAGATGGATTTGAGCAATATTGCACTAAAAAGTGTCGTCTTACAATATGTGGATGACAGCCTAATTTGCAGCACCTCAGAAGAGCAATGCAGGCATGATTCTGTTCAGCTACTGACTATATTGGCTGAAAAAGGATATAAAGTTGACAAGCAAAAGTTACAATATTGTTAACAAGAAGTGCTGTAAATAGGCCAGCTAATCTCACATGAGGGAAATAAAGTGACCCCAGAAAGGGCTGCAGCCATACTTAACACGGCTAAGCCTCACAGGATAAAGCAGGTGCAGAGCTTTCTAGGCCTGCACAACTATGTTAGGGCATGGGTTTTCAATTACAGCTCTTATACGAAGCCTTTTCTTCAGGCCCTAAAGAAGGCCCAAGTGACAAAGGAAAAGATGAATGGACTGAAGCCATGGAGGAAGGGTTTGCTGAACTCAAAAGAGTGATTTGTACAGCTCCAGTTCTCAGAATTCCCAATTATGCAGAGGAATTTTACCTGTTCTCACACACAAATGGCAGCGTTTTGACAGAGGAATCTCGCTCAAAGAACCTACTTGGGATTACAAGCCCCTAGCATACTACAGTGGAAACCTGGACCCAGTAATGAGAGGCCACTTCCCATGTGCAAAAAAGAAGGTGGGTGAGGCGCGCACTCCCGGTCCTGGTCAATTGAACCTTTTGCAAAAAATAAGTAGCTGGGTCACATCCCAAAATGGACAAATATTCACAGGGTTAGATCCCTTCTGCTGCAAATCAGGTACTCAGTATTAACAGGGTTAGATCCCTTGCTGCAAATCAGGTACTCAGTAATAACAGGGTTAGATCCCTCAGCTGCAGTTCTGTGGTCTGTAGTTGTTCTCCTCCTAGCGCTTTCTTATCTCAAATAATCATCAGGGAGGCTGTTGAGCAGGTGTGTCTAATTAGACTCAAAGGATTCTGGTAGCTGTAGTGAAAACGTTTTTTTCTGTTCAGGTGACCAGCAACCGACGCCCCTCCAAAGCACAAGTCCTTCCCAAATTTGGGGGAGGGGAGAGAACCATCTTTATGATTCTCCAAAGTGGGGCACAGTCACCCCGTGGCGCTGCCTCTGGAGCCCGGGACTCCCATAGCATTCAGTACAAAAAAGAAGGTGGGTGAGGCGCGCACTCCCGGTCCTGGTCAATTGAACCTGTTGCAAAAAATAAGTAGCTGGGTCACATCCCAAAATGGACAAATATTCACAGGGTTAGATCCCTTCTGCTGCAAATCAGGTACTTAGTATTAACAGGGTTAGATCCCTGGGCTAGGGACATGAGCGGCAGGAATCATGACATCCTCAGGACTGAAGCAGATTCGGGGGGTGGACTGGGAGCTCACTGAAGTATTACTTAATTTGATTTTTTTTTCATAGTCTAACAAAGGAACTGTATCCAGAGATAAAAGACAATTGTCCGTTACAAGAAGGGGAAGGGTAACGAACACCCTTGAACACCAGACACTCAAACTCAGAACTTGAAAAACGACATTAGATAAGGAAGTACTAACATCAATATTGGTGAATTATCGAGATGGGGGTCCAGAACAGCAACCTGGTCCTCCCACAAGGAGAGAGGCATCCCGGCTTCTCTGGAAGGAAATGCTGTCGCCTAACTTATCGAAAAATAATGTACTTATGCATTGTATTAATCATTATTTTGCTGTCACTAACGATCAGAACTGCATTCTTTATTGGTGCACAAAGCGTTCCAATTTCAGCACACCCACCTGATGATGTACGCATGAAACCCACAAAAGCACTCAGAACTTATATAGTTATTCCAGTCCCCAGAAGATCTGATGGTGGAGTGAGTGAACTAGAAATGGATGTAATTAGCAAAGATCCGCACACACGTGTGGTAACGAATGAGCAGGAAAGCCGGAGAAAGGGTCAGCATGAAATGAATGGAGTAAAATCACTGACAACTACACACACACAAACACTGTATGTACACGAAACAGGCCTAGCATCTATGACTGCAGAACCACAAACTAAAGCAGCAGAAAGGAAGAGACTGCCTGCCATAAGAGACGTCACAGAAGCTGTCATGAGAAAACAAGAAGAGATAAAGGAAAAGCCAACAGAAGCAGTCATATCAGAAATTCTTGAGAAAACAAGGGCAAACTCAGAAAAACTCTCCGAAAGGACACAAATGTTAGTAGACTTACTATTCCCGCACATAGCCAGAGCAAGGGAACTGCATGAGGAACTGAAAATAAAACCGTAGAGACTGTATTGCCAAGCATATATGTTCCAACACAAGGGACAAGTACCAGTTCCACAGTACAGTCATATACCGGACCAGTGTCAGGCTGGTTGGCATGGCCATTTGCACGCAGCACAGAAAAAATGCATGAAGAAAGGAAAAGAGCTGCCAGACTCCTGTCCACTCAAATGGCACACATGAAGAAGCCTGCACCATCGAAAAGGATACCTGAGAACACTCCAGCAGAAAAAAGCCACACAGATGCATTCAGAGATGTAGCGATAGCAAACTACATGAAGACCTTAAAAATCAAGAGAAGCATGCATGAAGACGACAATGAACTGAACGATTACCTGGATAGCACAGCACACATAGGTAACAACATTTGGTACCAGCACATGTAGGAAGTTGGAAGACGAAATTCCGAAGGGGAATGCTTCATCTGCGCACTCCTACCGTACAGCATGGGGAAATCCAAGATCTTTGTAGCTGTAGAAATTGATGTCCGGACAGCACACTGTCTTTCACACATAGCCATGTGCAAAACTAGAGGTCAATTTATGGGAAGTGATGCTTCCCTAATATGGGCAACTGAAGCAGCCTATCCCGATGAAGATGATTATGTTCAATACATTAAAACGAGAAACAGAGTTCATACGAGGAATCATGTGATCAGATATGAGAAGCCTGGAGTTAAAGGAGCAGGAATAAGATGGGAAGTAAACCCAAGACTAAATGTCCAAGGAAAAACTCCAGAGGAAGCTCAAAAGTGGAAGAACAGAGCCCAAATGCAGATTTTATTATTATTATTTTATTTATTTGGGGAACAGTGCTTTTGCCAGACGGACGGGAGAAAGGAGTGGTGATTTGTAGAGCATGGATGATCACTGAACTCTACAAAGAAACTGTTGATTTTGTGCACAATGGCGCCATTATGGCCAAAACTTTCAAAACTACTAACATGGGTCGAAGACAGAGGAGGACCCTTGCAGATAGTCCCACTGGAAAGCCCAAAGTTCTGTTTCAGGAACAATGGCACAAGAAAAATGGGGGAGAATCAGAACTGTAGACAAGTCTTTGATGCTCCAGGGATGGTGCATGGAACTGCAGTAATAATGGATCATTATTGGGCATGTGGATCCAAAGCATACATCAGACTGCCAAGAGACTGGGGAGGCATATGCAATTGTGAATGTCCACGTTCCAGCATTAGCTATCCCAAAGAGTGACCTAAACATCGACAGCTTTCCGAAAGCAGATGCTCACCTGAGGAAGAAGAGATCTGTGGGACTGCTGAATAGAATGAAAAGAGAGAATTACTTTTCTGCCAAATCAGAAGAAGCTTTTCATGCAATCCCATATGAACATAGGCTATTCAGCCTCACCTCATCAGTGTTCACGACAATCTTCATGCCAAGATTTCAAGTTGGAGCATATACTAAATGGTTGCAGATAACCAGATGGGAGTTACTGTACACAATCAAGGAAGAGTTAAGATCCATCTGACTGATGACTCTCCAGAACAGATATGTACTTGACATGATCACAGTTATGGATGGAGGAGTTTGTGCAAAAGTAGGATGATCATGTTGCACATTTTTACCTTCTCACAACGAGGAAAATGAAACTTTAACAGAAGCTTTAGGTATGCTGACAAACCTGCAGAACCAGATGATCAATGAAACCGACGAAGTTGATGATGACAGCTGGTTTGGATCGCTGTTTTCATGGGTTCCACAAAGGATGGCGGATGTATTCAAGTTCCTGGGATCCCTGCGTGTGATGATATTGCTAGGATTTTGCGTTATCAAGATAATAATCTCGCAATGCCAGAAAACTGCGAAGAAAGCCATAGGGATGGAAATCATGATTGATGTCAAACCAGGATGGAAGCCCAAGGCCCTGACTGATGAATAAATAAGAGACTTTGTGAAGACCAGCATTCACGCACCAGAAGGTACAATGTTTCTTTGTCCCAGGAAACACAGAAATTATGTGGGAAGATGGATTTATTGCAGCCCAAATGGACAATGTCAGCTGATGACATGGAACAAAGACAAACACGTAAGAACAGCAGGAAACCTGAGAGGGGTAATACAAATATGGACTCCAAAGAGACACTTCTTCAAACCATCATGTACAGACCCAGAAGATGAAGAGAGAATGATCCCAGAAGAGGAAATTAAGATGAATACAGAAGAGCCGAGTAAGATGAACCCAAAGGAGGAAGTGGAAGTGGTTGATGAATCGACCAGAGGGGGGAGTGTAGAGGAGGTCCCAAATCTAGCCTGCACTCCAGTAGCCCATTTTGAAGTACCAGGAACATTCACACAGAAATATGTGACGTATGATGAGCAGATAACCAGCACAGAGCCGTAGTGGGGCTCTGGCCAGTACCTATTAGAAGAATGACACCTATTGAAGTACCAATAACCAGACAACCAATAAACCCTACCAGCAAATGAAACAAAATGAAGATTGTTTAAGTGCTGTACAGGAAGAAACCAAAAAGTCCTTAATGGAAGACTAATGGTGATGCCACAAGGGCCTGGACTAACGCACCCGGGTCCAACTGGGGTTCTTCCTATCCTCTATCTTCCTCTCTACCTGTGGTGTTCCCCAGGGGTCTAACCTCTCGCCTTGGCTTTTCAACCAATACCTGGCAATTCTCGCCCACTGCACTGCCACTCTGTGCTCAAATTTCCAGTGCTACGCTGACGACACTCAACTCATTTTCAGGCTGCCCTCGGCCACCTCCTCTCCCTCTCTCATCTCTGATTGTCTATCTGCCATTCAAGATTGGTGTGCCGCCAATGACCTTTGTCTAAATGCCAGCAAGACGGAGATCATCCTCATCAGCACACCTTCACCATCCTTTCCCCCTCTCTCTGGCCGGCCTCACTTGGCCCTCCTCCTATCCCAACCTGTGTAGCTAAGAACCTTGGGGTCATCTTTGACTCCACACTTTCCTTCTCCACCCACATCTCTGAGGTCTCTAAAAAGTCAAACTTCCTTCTGCACCTCCTTAGAGGTACTCTTCCTTTCCTCTCCTTCCCCCAGAAGCTCACTGTCTGCCAAGCTCTGGTTCTCTCTAGGCTGGACTACTTTAACAGCCTCTTTCTAAATCTACCTGACTCTACTCTCCGCCCTCTGCAACTAATCCAGAACAGGACTACGGGGCCTGTCCTTAGCCTCAAGCCCTGGGATCGTATGTATCGAGCTTTAAAATCTCTCCATTGGCTCCCATTGGATGCAAGAATTAAATTCAAAACCCTGTGCATTGTCCACAAGGCTTTCTGAGGCCTGGGTCCAAAATACCTTCAGCTATCCCTCCACAAATACCTCCTCTCTCGAGCTCTTCGCTCCTCTACCTCTAACACCCTCAGGGTCAGTCATTTTTCAAAGAAATGAGCTAGGGGTAGATCTCTGTCTTCGGCGGGGGCCTCCCTCTGGAACAGCCTCCCTGCCACTCTAATACTTGAGGAGATCCATCTCGGGTTCCGGAAGCACCTCAAGACCTTCCTCTTTGCATCTGCCTTTGCTCTCCCTCTCCCTTGCTGATCTGCTCTATCTTGGCACTGTGCACCTGGCCACCCTCTGTCCCCTGGGCCCATGTACCGGCTCACCTTGCCACCCTTTCTGCACTGCCTCCCGGTCGCCCCTTGCACTGGGGACTGTATCTTTACCCATACAGTACCCCAATCCCCCTTTTTCTTCTTTTATGCACTTATCAGACTTACCCAGTTCTGCTGTCATAAACACAGCACTTGCCATGTGTTGGCTGTGCTACCCCTGTTTATTGCTCCATTATCTATTTTATTTGTTTTTTATCATTTATCTGTCTCTCCTCTGCTCCGCACTTTCCACTCTCCCCCTTCCATGCACTTTTCCCCTTTCCCTTTCCCATGCACTTGGACGTTCTCAATGTCACTGGGCCTAGTAAGATCGTTGTTTTGTTTCTCCCCTGTTTCCCCTCCCTTGCCTTGTTGCGCTCTGAAACACTTGTGTACGAGCGCGATACAAATAAAATATCATATCATATCATACCCATAGAAGATATGATGACCAAAGGATGACGTGAAGAGACAAAACACCATGAATAAAGATATTGTTAACCTATAAGAAGAAAGCGATGTTAGAATACAAAGGAGCTTAAACTGAAAGAAGGATGAAGATATTCAACCATCTAACGCCTGTACATATGCTTGTAACCGCAAGAAAGCTAAAGAAAACAGTGCGGCTTGCTATGCTAAGTAGAAGAATAGAGCAGCAAGCACCATTGTACACAATCTACCTAAAAATGAAGCATGTTATACTAGTGCGAGTCCACTTTGCATGAAAAGCAGAACTAACCCAGGTTATTATAGGCCAAATACAAGAAGTTTCATATTTTAGTAATACGAGGAAAAAGGCTGATTCAAAACTCGGCAAAGACAGCTTGTGCCGGGGAAGCCAAGGTCATATCAATAGAAGCGATGAGCAGTAGCTACGTCTAATTGAAGCTTAGAACAGAATATCCTGCCACTAAAGGAACGAGATAAGAAGGCGTAGGCAGGTGGCAGGGTGAAACGAAAATCAAATACACAAATTGAAAGAAACGAGGAAAATCCATGGTGTGCTAGCACGTGACCAGCCTAGCGAGAAGAGGCACAGTTTCACACCTATGCTTGGCACCCACCCAGACAGAGATATCAGAACTTTTCCGAGACAAGAAGATGCAGTTTCGAGGCCAACCACAGTGAACTAATTGACACATAGCCCATAAAATGATGATTTATTGAAGGAAGGCAGGGTGAATTGGGGGACACCCTGCACCTGCTTGACCGCTCTGCGTGCTGCTAAGCAAAGTGGAGATTCATGCATGGGGTTGATGCTAACCCAATCACAATGGACCAAATAATCTAGGTTCCTATGGTTAGTAGAACCAATGAGACGTCGTACTTTCAGTGACGTCTACAGTAGTCATTTTTGAAGGAAGGGCTTAGATGCCCACATGACAGTATTTACCCAATCCCCTCACTCCGTTACCATATACAGATATAGCACCTATATTAAAGTTACCTTTTTCCAACCAATAGAATTGCATGTTAACGTTTGAGTGTTACACGTCAGATTATGATGCGGTTTTGGTATAAAAGTTATGTTTTGTATGAAGTTCGTGGGAGTTTAAGCGAGACGGGCTATTGCATCACTGTTGATTTCCATGTTTTTTGTACTTGTCATTAAACGGACTCCCCTTTGACAAACCATCGAGTTGTCCTTATTGATTGGTTTTGGAGTAAGAAGACCTGGACCCCCATCCATCTCAAGCTGCTATCTCGTCTTAAAGTACTGAAGAGTAAACCCCGACTCTATGGCCAGCCGGGGGTCTCTCGGTACAGATCCTTCAGTGAGCCGCAGAAAAGGGAGTGGGACCGTTTCATGTGAAACTTAATTTATAAATCCCTGAACACATGTGAGTGGTCTGGGCCTTGCCAGGTTTCACAGTTTAGCAAGGTAAACTAGTCAGAAGGCCTTGGTGGACCTAGAAAGGTTACCATAGAGTTTCCTATGAATAGTGTGGAGGATTCTGTCTTGAGACACAGAATTGGAGCCCTGCTTATGGCTAAAGAAAGGGGGCCAGAGAAATGAGTGTCTCCCTGTACTGTGTCAGAGCAGCCCTTCTAATGGCTTCAGTGAGGAGGACCCAGAGTCTCCTCACCTGACCCCACATCCACAAGATTAGCTGGAGATTCTGCCGAGGCAATCTCCACCCTTGTTGTCCATGAAACCCCTTATGACAGATTAGCATAACAAGACTGTATTATGGGAATAAGTGAATCCACCAAGTATGGGTGTTGTGGTGGTTCAGACCCACAAACAAGACGTTCTGACAGATAGTGCCAGATCCACCCTGTGTTTGGAGAAGGGGTGTTTGAGTCCTCTAGCTGTCATGAGTCCAGTTCTGAGGATCTGGAGAAACATACAGGTAAAACCAGTTTGGGATTATGTATGGACACTAGAGCTCTGTATGCTGTCCCCAAGACACAAACACACTCCCCACCAAGAGGTGACAACTTGGTGGATCAGCTCTGTACTGAAAAGTGCAGTAGCATTTTTGATCAGTCTGCAGGGTATGGAAACATATCCCTGACAGTCTATGCTATGGAGGAGACAACGGTTTCGGCCTTTTCAGAGCCTTACTTCAGGGCATCGACTTCTGAATTGGTGGCTGCAACTGACACCTGTCAGATGCGATTAGAGCCTGTTCTGAATGGGAAAAAGGATCTCAGCAATACATGTCTGGAAGATATGGCAGATTCAAACCACACTTGGAATGAACTGGGAATAACTCAATGGTTTATAGTAATTCCATTGACAGCCAAAGCATCTAATGCCATACCATCTAAAAAAAAGCATTTTAAAAAAAGCATCTAATGTATTATTATTATAATTCTTTTTTAAAAACCCTTTTTTTAACCTTTAAAACCTATTTTTATTAAACTAAACCCTTTACCATCTAATAAAAAGCATTAGATGCTTTTTTTTAGATGGTATGGCTGTCGATGCTGTGGTTGTCGATGCAATGACCGGATACCAACTCAATAGACTGGGTGTCAGGACCTTCATCAGGGCAACTTGTTCAGGGAGACAACTAAGCGTCAAACTGAACTGGAGCCATTGTCTTTCCTTCACCATAACATTGGTGTAAGTGGAGGCAAGATGCAACTTCTTGTCAGTAGAGTACAGGATGTACAGAACTGGACAAGCCCCATCACCAAAACCAGAGTGAGGACTTTCCTGGGCCTCACTGGGAAACAGGAGTGAAGTGGCAGCCTATAACAATATAGCTGTCCCTCTGACTGTCCTCACCACTTCAAGGGGGCCGAAAGAATTCCTATGGACCCTGGAGTGTGAGAAGGTCTTCAATGGCCTGAGAGAATCCCTAGATCAGGCCCTTGGTTTGACGTCTCTTCACAAAAAACGTGAGGTGCTACACAAACTTCATTTGTATGCATAGAGATACATGGAGAATCAAAAGGCAACACAAACAGCAAATCTCTTCTGCCATATTAATACAAAATCACTTTGATGCCAGTGAAGACAATTACATATTAAATTACAAAAATATGTATTTACTCTTTTGCTTTGATACATAAATCAAGAGCCAAAAATCAAATAACAATATCAGATGAGACCACCATATTTACATTCAGTGTTTTAGAAATTCATGTCATCATTTCAAAATACATACTCTCTCAATCACACTCATGCAATCAGTGTAACAAACAATAAAAGCACATCAGCTTTATGTACAGGGCCAGTGATGCATAAAAAGCACTCACGCCTATCTGTGTCGGAGTAAGTGTTGTAGTCCAGGACAGAACTGCGATAAGATGACAAGGAGTCATCTGGTAACCTTAATGCAACATATACTGAAGGGGGGTCCCTGGGATGGCCCTCATGACCCCTATGTGAATGTCAGCCCAAAGTATGAGAAACCAACGATGCCACTCGCTGTTCGGCCAATCACCAGGCGCGCCAGTGTATCCCACATATGCAAAGAGATATTCACTCAGATAACCCTTAAAGCCTTATCCAGTTGATGGTTTCGAAGAGACAGGTGCCTCATCGATGGATTAGGTTGACTGTTGACAAGATCTAACCGTGACGACATCACTGGTGACAACATGACATAGCAGCGTTAGTCACAAAGCAAACCTGCACAAAGATACAAAGGCACACACACATGCACAAAGAACATGCTTACACCGTCTGTAGATAGAGGACAGATACATGTACATACTGCCAATGGTGTTTTCCTTTTCATTAGCCAAACGCAGAAGTGCAAGAAAGCCAAGCACACATGGACCGAGCTTGCAACCGCTTTTCCACAACTTATCATAAAGAGCTACAGGAACGTATAAGGAACCTATAGGCCTCTATCACGACAAACCTCTAAGAAGATATTAAGACATGTAGGGAAACCATAGAATGACTGTAGTGAATACACATAAAACCACAGGCCTCGAATACATGAGGCAAAGGTGCCGTCCCTGGAGCAGGAAGCACAGAACGGTGTTTGCAGCTAAGGACAAAGGGCGGGTGGAAAATTCCTGATTCCGGAGGCTTTGAGCCTCCAGGAAAATGCTGAATAAAATCCTTATAATTGTAGACAGAAAGGCTCAGTTTTGTGGTCCACGCACACGTGACCCAGTAGAGACAAATAATAGATTGTTTTAGGGGAAGTCTCAGGCAAAGCCACCTGACATTGGAAACCAACGGGATAACTAACATTTGGTAATACCACCCGAGCTACCCAATGGGAATGCCCCTTTGGTTTTGGGGATGGTGTTAATGTTTGGGCATCACCATGATACAAAACTGGGTGACACAGGCTCAAAAGGTGAGATTGCAAGAGATTTTGTTGTTTTCTGTATGATCCCTGTCTATTGGGGACTAAAGACAATGGGCCTCATTACACAGTAGGTGCTAAGGGATTACCGGTACCGGTAAGGTCACCGGTGCCGGTAATCCCTTAGCGCCCTACTACGAGGTCCCTGTAAAGACTGGTAGGGGGTGTCTGTACTTCCGCTCTCTATATGGTAGAGGAGAGGCACAGCAGACCCCAGCCAAGATTCTCTATAAGGTAGCAATGGACGAGCAATCAAGGCCTAGCTTCTCAGGAGGTGATGCGGGCTGGTTCTTAAGTACAGTGTAGTCCCCGAACCTCCACAAAGGAATGTCCACACACTGTATTACTGAAAACACAGTCTTTATATAATTAATATTCAAAGGTAGGTACACGATCACAATAACGCACTTTGTACTTGGAAGTCAATAATGATAAATATATACACGTCTAGAGTGGTACCACTAATGTTATCAAATGCATCAACTTTACGGTTAAAATGTCACACAGATCAATAACGAGGAAACCAGCAATAGAGATAGAAAGGAACGCAAGATGGTGGAAACAATAGGCAGAATGCTGGCCCCATTACCTAGACACAGTTCTGTGTGGAGATCCCCCCACCTGGGCAACCTGTAAATAAAGATATATAGCACAAGCCCAGTCCATATATTGTCCGATAGTCTTACTTCTTCCTATTAAGGTTTTTACCCCCCCCCCCAATGTACCTGGTGGAGTAGAGTTCTCTGACGATGCGCCGACAGATCCTTCTTGAGTGTCTCCCTTTCAGGCGGGAGCCACGGATCGTCGAGAGGTGTCGGAGAACTTGGCGTTTGATGTCGGGGAATCGTCGGCCCTTCTTGAGTGCCCTCCCTTTAAGGCTGGAGTCACGGGCCGTCGAACGTCCGACGGTGAACAGGGTGAACTATGGCAGGGAAGTGACAGCTTCGTTCCTAGCGGTGCTCGTCGACGACAGAGCGTTGGCGTCCTGCAAGGAAGAGGCGTGCGGGGCACCTCGGTGATGATAGTTCTGGACCGCAAAGAGATGATGAAGAACTGTGGCCCAGCAAGGGCGTCGAGTCGTCGGCGTCTCTGCGGTCTGTAGGTGGTGGGAAACCCACCGGTGGATGCTCCTCGGCGCGTCGACGGTTGGGCCTTCTGCAGCGGGAGACAAGCGGATGCCGATGCAGACGAGAGCGTCCGATGATCAATGGAAGTTCTTAGGCAAATGGGAGCACGGCGGCTCCGGTCGGCGACGGCGGTCGTCGACAGTGGCGGACAACAGTCCGGGTGCTTCTCCTTGGAGTTCCGCAGCAGTCCCTGTATCGGGTCGGCAGCCTGTCGAAGGTCTGTCTACCAGGGAGCATTGGCAAAGATCAGCTGTGCACGATGGTCCCTCGTAGCTCGGGAAGAGGGCGCCTTACCAGGTCTTCTCTGGGTCAGTCCTTGGAGGCACAGCAGCTTTCGGATTGTGAAGGAGAGCAACAGCAATTCTTCTCGTCCAGCAGGGCTTCAAGGTCAAGCATCAGTTAATCCAGTTACTCGTCGTAGTGGACGTCAGCTTCTGAACACGATTCCTAGCAGTGAGAGGTCCCCAGATATACTGTTGATCTCCCATTCATTCCGCTGGGTCACACTCAAGCATCCAATCACGACTGCGGGCATTGATGTAGGCAGACAGCCAATCAGGCACACAAGGTATTCAGGCCATTCACTTCTCTCCAGACACTCACAACAAGTTATGTGTATTGGGACAAGTACCAAGCCATTCAACACTCCAAGCTGCATTCATACCGGTTTCAGGCAGGGTTGTCTCAGTCATTGTGTCAACCACCAGATACTAGACACCCACAACACAGAATGCATATTCGTCACACACTCTATTCACCCAGGTCCCACCCACAGGAGGTACCCACAACATACATCACCGGGAAGGCTCCAGCTAGTCTGGCCGTGCCTTCACAACAACACCATATATGGCACTTCCATCCAACAGCCAGTCAGGGGGAAGGGACAGAGTCAGGGCTTCCCAGGACTTTGGGAAAACAAGGTAATGGGTAATAGAAAGCAAGAGGCCACCGGGGCCATCTTGTTTTCTATCAGGAATCAACTGATCCCAATGGCAGGGCCGGGGTATACCAAAATGGAGGATACTCCGCGCACCTGTCAAATTCAGCATCGAGCTGCCAGCAGCCCATACCCTGCTCTGCGGGCCACCCACAGGTGCCCAAAAAACATACACTAGGGGCACAGGGTTGTACCCCCCACCCATGGGTGCCATAAGGGTATCCCACGGGTCCGTTCACCAAACCAAAAGAAAGAGAGCTGCACCGCCAGGAGTCCCACATGAACTCCTGCACGGAAAACACGACAGAACACACGATGAAAAGCAGTAAAGGACAAGGATACGGAGGCCCTGACCCTCCGATGCATTTCCAGCATCACAGTCCCTCAGTGGGTCCTGTCCTTAACGCCTGGTCTAACCAGGTGTTAAGGACGGGACCCGCTAAGGGACTTCAGAGCTAATAACAGTACCGCAAATTTTGACCCGGTAAGTCCCCATACCGCCTACCCGGACCCGGTATGCTGTCAGGGAGTAGCCATGCCGCTAATAGCGGCATGGTTACCTCCTACTGTGTAATGAGGCCCAATGTATTTGCCCCATGGCTGAGTTCTCTGTTATTCCCGGGGGTAAGGTTCCGGATGGGCCCCAGATACTCTGCTAACTTGTGGTATTGTTGCTGCGAATGCCCCCTGTCTACTGGTATAATATTACAATACCTCCTAGGGGCACTGATTAGACACATCATTAACCTAAGTGCATAAATGTAACAGTTTGATCCCTCCTTAGGCTAGCATTGCTCTTTCTCTTTTTATATCCAACTGCTCTTATATAGACTTCAAATGGGCAAAAGTCGTCCCCAACAATTATATGATATGATAAGTCATTTATAATTCGTCTGTACACAAGTGTTTCTAGGCGCGACAAGACAAGGGAAGGAAGACAGAGGGAGGACAAGACAAACAATCTTAATAGGCCTTGTGTCATTCAGATCATGCAAGTCCGAGTACGAGAAGTGCAAGGCTCAAGGGTGGGGGAAGTGCAAGGGCGAGGGTAGGGGAAAACAGGGAAGCAATGCTCTGAGTAAGTGACAGCGCAGCTCTGGACAGTGAGAGCAAGGGACAATCTGGTTACAGTTACAGCCCCTACATAGGTGGTAGGCCCGGAGGCAGTGAAAAAGTGACTAATCAAGTGAGAGCCTGGTACCCAGTGAGACTTTGAGGGTAGCCAAGCAACCAGTCGGTACAGCCGACAGGTAGGTCATGTAGGTTAGCAGGAGAGAGAGAGAGAGAGAGAGAGAAAGCAGAGGAGAAGAGGAGCGTTTTGAGCTGCTTCCTGAACTTCAGGTGTTCTGGCTAAAGTTTGATCTGGGCAGGGAGGCCATTCAAGTGGGAGGTACCTGCAGAGGAGAGAGATCTACCCCCCACTATCTGCCTGGAGAAGTGTCTAGCCCTTAGGGAGTTGGAGGTAGCTGAGCGAAGGGATCGAGAAGGAAGGTATTTTGGAAGAGAGCATTGGATGTAGTGCGGCAGGATGTAATGCCTTTAGTATTGTTATAAATGTTTACCCCACTCATTATTAATATTAAATCTTAATACGGGGTAGTTCAAATATCCTCTTCTAGATAAAACTCTACATCACTGATGCTTAACTTTATTTATTTTTGAAGTCTGGTAAATTAACTGAATTAGCTTAAATAAAGTAATCATCAACAAACACATACTAGAGAAAAGGTACTTAAAAGCCAGCATGCATATTCAAATAGGGCAAGGGTGTTTAGAGGATCTGATTGAAGCCAAAGAACTTCACCATTAGCATGAATTTAAACACCTACCCAGTTATATCCCTCCTTGATGACCATTGCTTATACGGTTCTTGTACTGTAAAAGGCCATCATAAACCAGAAATATTTTTTCTGCATTTTGGGTCCCCATCGGTCAACAAACGCTCTTTTCTTGGATGTGTGTTATGAGGGAAGCAACCAGCTGAAAACAGTATTTCAATGGTCACTTTAATCAATGCACATAAAATATTTTAGAGAGAAATGTTCAGCATATGTTAATTTTATTTTATGGTAAACTTATCTTGTTCAATTTTCCAGAGAATATACACTCTTCCTAAACAGTAGTAGGTCTTGTCAAACTCTGCCATACGCTCTCCCTATATAGTTTTTGTTCTGGTGTAACTGTGGCAAACACTAGGTCTACTGTAACAGTTCTCATTCCCATCCAAGTCTGCCATACACTTCCCTACTGTAACCGTTCTCGTTCTAGTACAAGTCTGCCAAACGCTTACCCTACTGTAACAGTTCTCGTTCTGATGAAAGTCTGCCAATCATTCTCTCTACTGTAACAATTCTTATTCTCATGCAAGTCTGCCAAACCCTTCCGTACTGTAACAGTCCTCGTTCTAATGAGTCTGCCAATCACTCTGTCTACTGTAACAGTTCTCTTTCTCGTGCAAGTCTGCCAAACACTTCCGTACTGTAACAGTTCTCCTTCTCATACAAGTCTGCCAAACACTTCCTTATTCTAACAGTTCTCGTTCTAGTGCAAGTCTGCCAAACAATCTTCCTAATGTAACAGTTCTCGTTCTGATGAAAGTCTGCCAATCACTCTCTCTACTGTAACATTTCTCATTTTGATTCTGCCAATAGCTCTCTCTACTGTAACAGTTCTCATTCTCATGCAAGTCTCCAAAACACTTCTCTACTGTAACAGTTCTCGTTCTAGTGCAAGTCTGCCAATCACTCTCTTTACTGTAACATGTCTCATTCTGATGAAAGTCTGCCAAACACTTCCGTACTGTAAGAGTTCTCATTCTCATACAAGTCTCCCAAACACTTCCCTACTGTAACCGTTCTCGTTCTAGTGCAAGTCTGTCAACACTCTCACTACTTTAACAGTTCTCGTTCTAGTGCAAGTCTGCCAATCACTCTCTCTACTGTAACAGTTCTCATTCTCATGCAAGTCTGGAAAACACTTCCGTACTGTAACAGTTCTCATTCTGATGAAAGTCTGCCAATCACTCTCTCTACTGTAACAGTTCTCATTCTCATGCAGATCTGACAGAAACTTCCGTATTGTAAAACATTCTCATTCTCATACAAGTCTGCCAAACAATTCCCTACTTTAACAGTTCACGTTCTAGTGCAAGTTTACCAAAGAATCTTCCTACTGTAACACTTCTCGTTCTGATGAAAGTCTGCCAATAACTCTCTCTACTGTAAAAGTTCTCATTCTCGTGCAAGTCTCTCAAACACTTCCCTACTGTAACAGTTTGCGTTCTAGTGCAAGTCTGCCAATCACTCTCTCTACTGTAACAGTTCTCATTCTCATGCAAGTCTGCCAAACACTTCCCTACTGTAGCAGTTCTCATTCTAGTGTAAGTCTGCCAAACAATCTTCCTACTGTAACAGTTCTCGTTCTGATGAAAGTCTGCCAATCACTCTCTCTACTGTAACAGTTCTCATTCTGGTGCAAGTCTCTCAAACACTTCCCTACTGTAACAGTTCTCGTTCTAGTGCAAGTCTGCCAATCACTCTCTCTACTGTAACAGTTCTCATTCTCATGCAAGCCTGCCAAACACGTCCATACTGTAACAGTTCTCATTCTAGTGCAAGTCTGTCAAACAATCTCCCTACTGTAACAGTTATCGCTTTCATAGAAGACTGCCAAGCACTCTCCCTACTGTAACAGTTCTCGTTTTGGTGATTGTCTGCCAAATTATCTTTATCATACATAGGGAGGGCTATTGTCACAGCAAGAAATTGATGCTGTGAGGGAAAAATGGCCTGGCTTAATTACAGCGGCTTGAGACGTTGTCACTTTGCATTTAAGAAAACGGAAGAAAACTGCATAGACTAGGCAGAGAGGTTCTAAAACCAGCCCTCCAGGCTGCTTCCTGCCTTTCTTCCTTGGTTAGGATGTGCAATGTTATTTTGCACAAAGGTGACTTGATCTCCACGTGGCAGCTTAGTAATGTGGTGGCCAATAACATCCTGTGACCCTTGGCAGGACCGTTCTAATGTGATCCAGATGGTTACTTCCTTTATTCCCGGTGTTACTATTCCACAGCGGCTAGCGGAAGCTCGTCTCCATGGATCAAGGTCCCTGTAATACCGCTGCCTTCAGCAGGCTATGCCAAGAGGAATTCTCAGGGGTTCTCTCTCAGAATAATAAGGAGGTGATACTAGTGCATTTTGCAGCACTCACCAAGAGTATGCAAGAACATTATCTAATGCATTTTCATGATGCAATTAGCCATAATATATGCCAGCATTGCCACTGTAAATTACACCAGTGTTGATGAGTGTTACAAGGAGATAATAATGCCCAAATTCCCCTATGGGAGGAATCTTACTTCGCTTTTATGGTGCAGACTTTTGCATGAACCACAGCAAATCACTGCTTAAAGTTTGACTCTTGGCTATAGAGGGTCACTGCATCCCTCTGAGTCTTATGACAGGAACTCACTACTTAAGACCTGACTCAGGGCTCAGAAAGTAACTGATTACAGTCTACCTCATCACTCGGGAACTCGAGATTTACAGTGTAGTTCTTGGCCCAGCAATTCATTAGCGATGGCCTTCCTCTGGGCCACTGGAATCAATGCTTAAAAAAATGTCTTTTTGCTACATCAAGTCTCTAAGCACAGACTATAGCGTGCTTCTTGCCAACAGAGACTCATTGTTTACAGTCTGCCTTTTGACTAGAAGAAATTATAAATAGCACCAATCAAGATTAATTTGTAAATACAGAAGATGCAGTTTCTCTTTGTTGATCTTCCATGACCATAGGTCTTATGCCACAGATGGGGTTGCCAAAGCCAGCTTGTGTAGGGATGAATGCAAAGGGACTGCAATCTTTTTTCAAAATGTATACTACATAACAAGGCCAATTTCAAAAGTCATTCATGACAACTAGTACAGATCATGTATATGGCACTTAGGCTAGGTGTCTTCCTTATTCTTGGTGTATATTATAAAACAAATATGAAATATGTTCACCAATAAGGGGGTCCTAATGAAAATTAAGGTATGTGCAACATCCCTTTAGCAGTGGATACGTAGTTTATGAATGTCAAAATGCTGTACAAAGCTGTTCTATTTATTCATGACCCCATGAAAATGAGCTGCTGCGCATATATGGTTTTTCGGTTTCATATGGCTTTAAATACACAGGGGGTCATTACAAGTTTGACGGTGTGGTAAAAATGTTCTTGGATTACTAGTGGCCACAGACGGGCACTGTTGTGAATTTTATTCGGATCAAATTGAGGACCCCTCTTAATTCATAAAATACACTTACACTTTTAATACCTTCCCTGCTACTATTCCCTAGGGTTCCCCTGCCGTGACCACCAACTGACTGGGGACCTGCGATGTCAGCGCACCCTTCCTTGGAGGGGTTGCAGGGACCCTTAGGGTGAGCCTGATGCAACAGACCCCCTACCTATTCTCAGGGACCACCCACATGGAGTGTGAGGCCAGAGGATGGCCTCTGTGGGTGGACCCATCTCGCCAGGTGGCCTCAGGCAGGCGGCCACACTATCCCACTACCTCACGCCAGGGTACCTCCCCTCTTCCCACCTTTTATCCATTCACTGCTCTAACACCTACTTAACTTCCCCTAACACTTTTTTCCCCCTGCTTAACATTTATGTTGCTTATACTTTATTCACACTACACAACAATTAGCATTCACTTAAATATAGACCTATAAATATAACTACATATGTGCATGGAAACACAACATATAAAACATTCCAAAAGCGGTGACTGCTGCAATCGGTACCTTCAAGGGCTGTCTCTGGTGACCCCGGCACGCTGAGGGCTGGCTGCCAAGCTGGTTGAAGGACTGGCTAGTGGCCTGTTCCCTGATGCGGGCTGGTCCCTCTTCTTTCTTCAGGGTGGCCACGTCCACCACATGGGACCACCCACACTCATCACAAAGCCCGCGCTCTGCTCATGTTCTGGGCCGCCCCCCTGCATAAGTGTGGGTCCTCCCACAATCCCCTTTCCAAACTTTCTGGGTGGGCCCCGTTGGCTGGGGGCAGGGGTGGGGGTTCCTCCCACAATCACCACTGCACCCTCTGCTTGATTCGACATGATCAGGGCAGCCCCGTTAGCGTGAGCATTTTGACTTCAGGCGGCGTCCCATGTGGAGTCGGAATGTTGTGTTTCCATGCTCACCGCTTCACAAACGCTGCCCTCTTGAAATCAGGCAGCGTCCCTATAGCAAAGGGGACGCTGCCAATATTTACCGCTGCGTGCCGAGGCCTTCTGGGGCTTCATGGCCCGCCCTCTCAGCAATGGGATGGTAGATACAGGGGTTAAGGCCTCTGGTTTTCACCGGGGCTGCTCCGCGAGGTAGCCTTGGGCTTTACTTCACCCAGGCTGCCCAACAGAGCTGCCGGGACTTTCTCAGCCCCGCTCTTCACCCGGGCATGCTGGCTTGCCACCTAGGCACTTTCTACACTACTCTGCCCTTTGGGACAGAGCATATTTCTCTGCTCTTCACCCCCAGAGTGGAACCCAGTAGGCCTTTTGGAATGGGGCTGGCTCACAGGCAGGGGTGTTGCTAGGTATGGAAAATGAAAATACCCGGGGCTATGCTGATGTCGGAACTGTCGGGACTCAAGGCTAGCTAGCCTTTTGTCTGTAGCTCCTGAGATTCTATCTGGGGCTACAACCAAAAGACCAGGGGCTATAACCCACTTGGCCTCCCCTAGCAACTCCTCTGCTCGCAGGCCATGAAAGTGGCTGACAGAGGGCACAGCCAGGTAGCCTGGTCTGGGCCACCACCCCCATGCAGCTCGGACTGGGCTGTTCTTTTTCAGCCCAGGCAGCGCCCTGAACGCTGCCAGTGTATTGATGCTTGGGCCCATCTGGTCTGTCCCCGAAGCGGGCCGATACCCACTATTGCTCTGGGGACGCCGAGCTGCTCTGGCAAATCGGCCCCCTGGATTACTCTTTGGGGGCTCTCCTGCACGCAGCCTGTGCCCGGATGCCTGGCAGACCGCTCAACAACACAACTCATAAAATAACATAACTGTACATATAGTTCTGTGACAGGGTCCAGAACTCCGAGGCGCAGGAGTGGCATGGACACGACCTTTCACCCCTTGACAAAACAGGAAGTGGCATCAAATAGCATTGTTCCTAAGTACACTACAAAAAATATGGTTATGATTTCACTAATGTGATATACATTTCATACAAGAATGGATCACCATATGTATCATTAATATCTGTGTGTATAGATCCATATTGTCAAATTACTGTGAATGCAAGCAGACGTCCAAGGCCAAATGATAATATGTTATTGTATAGCACTTATGCTTAGCTCTTTTATCGACCTCAGAAGGATGAAAGGCAACCTGCAGATCGAACACACATTGCAGCAGCGAGCGCTCAACCTACTGAGCTATCATATCGGCTATAGTAAAATTAGCAATTATTCTGTAGTGTGGATACCATTAAACTGGTAACTGAGATTTAACAGCAGACCAGTTAAGTTCATCTCCAGGTCTGGTGCAATATTGGCCACATGTCAAGCCTGCGTGCATCTACTTTTCAGGCTTCAGAGGTTGGCAAAATAGGGAAAGCAGCGCACTCATAGGACATTGAATACTATGAGCACTCGTTACCTCATACATGCAAACAAATATCCTGAACAGCATGCCAGGGAGATGGGAAAGATAGACACATTACAACAAAGCATTCAGTGTGGCACAATTAAGTCAATGGTAAGCCACTTGATGTGCTATCCCACACCCGTTGCGCCCTACTGAACTACCCAATACTTTGAGTATTGCCATAGCTCCAGTGTTGTGCGGTTGTGGTTAAGTGTGGTTTTGGGTTCTGTTGGGACTGTATCTGAAAACAGAGGACAGGAAAAGAGAGTTGGAACCCTTCTCATATGTCACCCATGGAAGATTATTCCAGCACATTTAGAAACCCTTCATTGCCATTCTAATAGAAGACCAGGCAAATCCCTGAAATGCTGGTGCTGCTACAACCTAACAGGGACCTTTTCTAATGCTATACCACACCTGAATCCCATTGGCTGTTCCTGATAGTTCTTAATACGCCACCGACCTGAGGCAGGCAAGGAATGTGGGGGGTCAAGAGACCATTACATGTCCTCTATGGGACGCCTTTTCAGTGCCACGGAGGGTTCACAAGGCTGTGACATCATGCAGGTCTTTCTAATGCTTGTCAGAGCGCTGTGTATGTGATAAGGCCTGGCATCTGATATCCCCCTGCCTATCCTAGGCACAATGCGGTGAAGGGCGTGAGAAACATCACCAGTCGCAGGATATGCAAACAAATTAAATAATTTGAGATTTTTTTGCAAGTGACATTACTCCATTTGCATTATGGAGCAAGTGAACTTGCTCCATAATGCAAATGTAAAGAAACCAGCTTTTGCTTTTGAATGCCACCAAGAGACATTTCCTGAAAACAGGGTGCGCGGTGCACTAGTGCCCCAAATGATGAGTTGGCATTGCCTTCATTGCCTTTGTGAAGCTCCATGGAAAATAATGGCAATATCCGTTAGAAACTCTAATGTAGCTGAAAAAATGTCTATAATTAGAAGACGGCGACAAGGCAAAGTCTTTGCATATAGACTTTTCCCAAAATTCTACTGCTAATAACTTTTGACTTGCTGGATGGATTTTGAGGAACCTTTCCAAAAACAACTGTTGTCATGTCCCCTGTCTCCTCTCCAAACTGGACATTTTGAACAACCGGCGCGCAGAAACTACTGGACGGATTTGGATCAAATCAGAAACAACTTAGGCTCAAAGCTCCAGAGATGTGCCTTTTACAGGTTTGGGGGAAATCCTTCCAGTAGTTTTTAAAAAACTGAGAAGGGGGCCCTGAAAGACTTTATATATCTCCCATGGTGCTTTGCACTAGAGAGGCTGAGAGGATTTTCAGAAATAAAAATCCACCCTTTATTTCTGAGCGATGAGAACGAGTCCCACGGTAATACCGAGGAAAGCCAAACATTTTAAGTCCTCAAAATGATATTTGGGGGAGGGAAAGTGGAGAATTCACATAAGGCTAGAAGTGGGAAAGGGGGAAAGAGGACATCATGTGACGTGAAGGATTGATGGTGATCTGGGGATCCCATTTTCAGCTAATCGGAAAACCTCAGGGGACTCTTGCGAGATTACCGTGGTAATACAGCAAGATGCGCTCGGGAAAGAAAAAGCGTAACCTGAACTGATGAGGGAAGTGGATAATGGTAGAGGATCAGGGAAAGAAAAACCAATGGAGGAGAGTGGGGGACCTCAGAAAAAAGTAGAGGGACACATGGTGACTGCCAGTGAGGATGCAGAAGGTTTTTTCAGTTTTGAGCATTTTCCCGTTACTGCGGGAATTGGGAAACTCCAATGCGAGAATTGGAATACTCGGGAATGATTACTCAGGAATTATCCCAGCAATAGGAAGAGGGGGGGGGTCACTTGGACATCCTTGTAAACCTACACAGATCACATTGACAAGGCAAGGGGCAGTGAGTCTTTTGGAATAATTGGTGCAACATGTACAGTGAACACAGTCGTATCCTGTGTAATAGAATGGACAAGGATGTGGCCAGTGGACCCTGAGGCCATCAGCAACGGCTTGTGGGTTCCTGGAAATGGCTGATGGGCAGTGGACCCAGAGGTTCCTAGGGGCTTATGGGCTTCGGCCATTAGGCTGAGGCTAGTGGCTATGGCTGTCGGGCATGACCAATGACCTTCCCGCTTTTTAAATCTTTGGTGCATCATATACACTGGCCATGGTCAAAGCCATGGTTAGCAGGCCCTGAAGAAAATATAGAATGAAAAAGCCTTGACATTGAGTGAAAAAACCTTAGCTAGGAGAGAGTTAAGGTGATCAGATGTATGGCAACAAATCATTCTTCCGGTGTGGGAAGTGATGACCGTCTTAACACAGCGCCCTTCTGTTGCAAATCCTATGAGCACATACATGAAATCACAGATTGGTTCAGCATGGTATATAAAATGGCATCACAGGGACATCAAGGGTGTCGGGCGAATTAAGGTGGTTATCATTTCCCACACTATTTCAATTTCAAGGATTTCATTGTCCATATTCACTGAAAAAACGTTATTTAATGATCCGTTAAGGTAAGAAACTTAAACCCTGAAATTCAACGCATTAAGCAACAAAACCCCTGAAATTCAACGCATTGGGGAACTCAGGACCGGCTTTACTCTGCATGTTCCCACTGATCTCCCCTTTGATACTACATCCCCTATAATGTCATTTTCTAGGGCATTGCAAATCCCTTCTCTTCTAATAAACATGTCCTTTCTGGCTTTGCAACAGGAACTCGCTGAGTTAAGCCAGTGCTGAGTTCCTTAATGCATTGAATTTCAGGAGGTTTGTTGCGTTAAGTTTCTTACCTTAACTGACAATTAACTAGGGTTTTGCTATTCCATAGATGTTTCTGCGCCACTGGCCACAGCCTTCTCCCATTCCCACTGTGTATTCTAGAACACTACCAGACCACTAGCCATGGCTCTGCCAACTGTATTTTATAAATCCCTACCTGGTCACTAGTCATGGCCTTTGGCCATGGTCAGTGGGCACGGACTTCGGCCGTGCACACTCTATATTTTAGAACACTACCAGACCACTAGCCATGGCCTTTCGGCCATGGCCATGTTCACTGTATTTTTTAAATCACTACTTGGTCACTAGACATGGCCTTTGGCCATGGTCAGTGGGCACAGACTTCGGTCATGCGCACTCTATATTTTGGAACACTACCAGACCACTAGCCATGGCCTTTCGGCCATGGCCGTGCCCACTGTATTTTTTAAATCAATATCCGGTCACTAGCCATGGCCTTTGGCCATGACCAGTGGGCGTGAAGCGTCTACACTGGGACCATGACAACCTGTGTAAAATCCTGGCAGCCAAATACTTGAGCAAGCTTGCCAACCTCAAAAACACCCAAGGGGCTGTGTCCGCTCACTGAACAAAAGTGATGCTGTCCACCCACATGTGTCCTTTACTTGTGCCCTGAAAAGCAAACCTAGTTCTGTAACATGATGGTTTCCTGCATCTGTGCAACTGGTGCTCAATCCATGAGATGATCCTCAAACTCCATGACATTGAATCTTTTCACCCTGTTGCTTTATACCAGCTACCCTCAAAGTGGGATAGTCACAGACTAGAATATTCAATCTAGTTTACCCATTCCTCGGCCTGCCACCCCATCCACTCTGCTTAGTCTCTTACTTTCTTTCCTCTTACGTAATGCCGAAGCAACTCCCTTCGGAGACCAGGGATAGATATTTTGCTCTATAAGTAAGATGCCGAGCAGCATGGTGTACCAACTGAAGACAGCGCCGCGTTCAGAACCAGGGAGACCCACATGAATTGTGCAGGCATTGCAAAACCTAGAGTTGATCAATGCCTCTGCCACGATCCGATGGGGTTCACTCATTACTAGAGTGAATAAAGAAGCTTTCCCAACCATAGTAACCCCAGTTCAGACTCCAATTAGCCTCACAAAAGGTCGCCACTTTTTTTAACTCAGATGAAGAGACTACGTTGGTGGCCCAAAAGAACAGGCGTAGAGGGGAGTGTCGCAGGATGGTTCGGTCAGTAACGCTGTCCAAATAGGATTTCCTCAGTCTTTGCTGAATTGCGCTTCAGCCCACTCTCCTGCACGCAACTCTTAACCCGTTCATGACTAGAGACTAGGTCGATATAATCCACCAGAGGACCTTCCACTTGCTGCAGGATCTGGTTATCAACTGTGTATGAGTGAACATGTGGTGTTAGGTCAAAAGAACTTTTTTTTTAAATGAAGAAAAAAAGATCAATTTAGAAAGACCGCTCTGTGACCATACAGAGCGGCCTTTCTAAATCAAACTATCATGCCCCAGCTGCACACGAGTGCACGCAGGGGCTGACAGGCTCACCAGGACCCAGAAGTGCCATCGGGGAGAAACGGTAAGTGTGTGCGTGTGTTTGTGTGCATGTTGCGTGTTGGTGTTTTTGTGGGTGAGGGGAATTCTTGTGTTGGGACGGAGGCGGTGGGGATGGAGGAAAGAGGGTTTGGGTGGTGAAATCCCCATCAATTTCTGGCACATCCTGCCTGAGAGGGTGGGGGGCAAAGCTATGTTGTGTTTTTGCTTTTTGCGGGCTGCCTAAAATCAGCCGAAACAAATATGTCTTTTTGTTAGGCGACCTGCAAAAAAGGAAAAAATATGACATAGAACCCAGTATGTGCCTGTGCCTATGTGTGTCATTTCACATAACCCTGTTTGCGTAGATGTTTCTTTGTGGCAGTAAACGGGTGAGTGTGGGTATGTGTTCCCATGTATGAGTGTGGGGGTGTGTGTATGTGCGCATCTGAGTGTGAGTAGTGTACCTTTGCATTTGGTGGGAGTACATGGAGAAACCTGGGCACGTGTTTACAATATCTAGTCATGGTATATGATGGCAGTATCGGAATATCATTGCCCCTCAATGATCTTGTGGCCTGGCAACTGATTCCTGTGCTCCCATCGCTGCATGTGTGGGTATGTGTGAGTGGAAGTGGGACACCGAGAGGTGAGATGCGGTATCCCCTTTCCTGTAATACCTTTTCCCCATCCTACCTTGTAGGATATTTAGAAGCTCTACCCCCCTTTTCCGCACAAACCCTTTCTTACATTGTAACAGACAACGGACTAATACCAGAGCCGTTTACCTGATATATCCCAACACACGATTCAGCCAGAGACAGGCAATTGACAATAATCATGCACACCTGATGGACCTTTACCTTGCCCACAGGAATAAAAGGCAGAGCACAAAAGCACACTCTGAGCAAGGCCGAACGCACAAGGAGACAGCTACACTAAACTGGAACTACAAAGGAAGAAAAAAAGCGTTGAGACCAGTAAGGACAACAAAGGGGGAATTGCTATTGCCCTTTTTAACTCAGACCCGCAAAGCTTCTAGAGGGGGCAACATAAAACCGGGAGTGACAGCTGGCGTGTGGAGCAACAGAGGTCAATGGTACACAGGGGCTTCCAGCTTTGATAAAGCAGGCGAAGAGGCAAGTTGGCTATCATGGTACTATCCTTGACTCCAGAGAACAAAGAAGCCAATGGGTTCAGCACAGCCAGCGAGTCGGAGGAAGCTGATATCAAACCGAACTGTGTTAAACCAAAGGTTATGAGTAGTAAAATTTTGAATGCAAGAAGAAAGAACTTGTGTGTATGTTTGAACTTTAAAGAAGGTCCGGTTGAGGTCCAGGTGCAGAGGGGTTCAGCGCCATATGGGCGCTCTTTCGAAAGGCTCTGACCAGGACCTGTTTTGTTTGAAAACTACAGCAACCAGAAGGCCATAGAAAAGGGTGGTGTGAGGTGTCAGAGTGGTCCTATATGGGTCACATCAAATCCCTTATTCAATCGAAATTATCTGACCCGTTACCAGAGGAAAGCTTGGGGAAGAGAACCCCGCTTTCCACAACGATTGTGAACTGTGATAATTGGCAAGTGTGAACCTGACAGAGGAATGCCGAAAGAAAGCGAAAGAGAAGGAAACCCTGCTTTCTAATAAAACTGAACAATACATGACCTGTATTAGGAATACATGAACTGTGTTGAGGAAAGGCGCTAGTGAACCCGACGGAGGGAGGACTATTTTTGTAAGGAGGATCCGAGCCCGGCAGAGAGAGATCCCAGGGGCGAAGAGCAATCGCCCAAAGAACATTTTGTTTGTTTCTCTTTGTGAAACACCACAGGTCTTCTGAAGGTTTTTGATGTCCTTGAACTGAACTGTGAACCTTGTGCTGATGAGGCTCTCGAGTGTGCAGTGCTCGAGAGACCCGCCTTGTCCCGTTCTTCAAACGTGACAAAGGGAGACCCAGCCTTACCATCCTGACTTATCATTTTTGTGAACACTTCATTCTTTTCTGGTGAACGTTAGCCCACACTCTTTTTGTAATTAAGTAGTAAGGATTGGCAATAGTTTTTTTTTAGTATAGGACTATTTGTTTTACAAGACACCACTAGGACTGCCTTATTATTATTTGTTGGTTGTAGCTTGCTCCCATCTTAGATTTAGGTTTAGATTAGGCGTTTATCTCACCTATTATAAAGTTCAATAAACACCCTTGAACTGTGATCACTTGTGCCTGTCTTTACTGTTGCCACCATGAGTTCCTTACAGTGTGCACATGCATGTGACAGAATCATTCAAATAATGGTTTGAATCAATGCAAATTAGTCGGACTGCTAAAGAGCAGTTTCGGATGAGAATCTTTAACCTCTACTGATGAAGCCCAACTCGCCTCATTTACGATTTGAATCAATCCGAACCAGTTCAAATAGTAGGCCCTAAGTGTTTCAAATATAATTTGAATTATTTGGAGCTGGAAGAAGGCCTGATATCTGAATAATGTCTCATGACATCAAGTATAAATAAAATACAATCAAAAAGAAAATGAAAAGAAATTAAATAAAAGTGTAAAAATGTACCCAACGGTTAATCCGCTTCAGGCAGTCAAGTACTCTTATCGAACTAGGGTTCCAATCTTTCAAACTATTTTGAATTTCGGCCCGTAATAGTTCACATCCTTCAAAGTGATTTGAACCCCTGTTTAGAAACATTCAAATGAGATTCAAACCCGTTCAGCCACCTCGAGCTAATATTTGTATTATGTGCAGCTGTGCTTGTGATGACAGTACATGGTCATATCCTGGCACTACATGGCACAAAAGGAATCTAACTGAGAATAAAGGCCCCCCTCATCACTTTGGTGATAATGCTAAACACAGGCTATGATGCTGAAAAGGCACTTTGTGGGAAACGCAGCACACCAATATTTCGAACAGCCTCCATTTTACCACCCACATACTAGGAGTCATGGAGAGTTTACCTCCTGTGGTATTCTGGTGGAATACTGGCTGCGGCATCTGGCAAAGAGTGCACCATTATAGGGTGAAATGGGAGCATACCAAAATAGAGAAGGACCGCATTTCCAATCCGAAAATATGTGGTGCGGTGGCATAAGTTAGTACACAAGGTGGAGGGGCATTGGGGTGCGGTGCGGGGGTCTCCCCCCACATATATCCTCAGTGATCACATAGATCCCCCAGGGACTAGTGAGGAAGATTTTAAAGGCAGGGGAGGCGAGGATTCAGACAGAGGAACAAAAAGTAGGAAGCAGTCACAGGAGCCGCCAAAAAAAGAGGGAAAAGAAGCAGAAGAAAAGTAGACAAACCACGCACAACACACAGGGTTTTATAGGCATGGAGGAGGGGGTCCACAAAGAAGGAGGGGGAGAAGCCAGGAAGCAATCACAGGAAGAGGGGAACAACGAGTTAAAAACAGAGAAAAATGCACCGCACAAGACGCACAACCAGCCATGCATGTTTGAGTGCATCACTATCTCAGATATAGTTGAGGGAACGCATGGTCCAAAAATGTGCTACATTTGTCTTGTTCTATGAACGGCACTTTATTGCTCCAGAGCCAGCTTTGCGCTATGCAAGTATATAATAAAAATAATTTGCAGAAACCCTTTGAGCTTCGTCTTTTGTTTTGCTACAGATTGGGTCCATCTCCTGATGAAGTGTCCTTTGCTGAAACATGTAGAACGTGTCCGGCTTAGATATATTTCGTATTTGTTGTTTTGTGTGTGTGGCGCTGCCCCACCAGAGGAAAATGTCGCTCTCTCCTTTACATCACTTTTTTCCTGCTCTATCAAAGTATTCATTTCAACTTGAAGAAGTGCAGCGGTGCTTGTCAATTGTGCACAAAAGGTGTGATAATGGATTATGAATTTGCATAAACATGAACTCATGTTTATGATAAAGATTCTCCCGTTACCCCTTCTGGTGTGATATTGGGATAAGTAATCAACTAGCCCCTGTCCTCACAGAGATAGGCACCTTTCTGAAATCATTCAAAACTATTTTAGAAGTTAGATTGATTCACTTGTTTATTTATTTATTTGTTTATTTATTTATTTATTTATTGATTTTCTTTCTCGTTACGAGCCACAGGGCCTGATTCGCAGAAGAGTTTTATAATGGCGCAATCCTATAGAAACACGCGCTGTGAATCGGATACAGTGCTTCCCTTGCAGGAGTCCCATTTTTCTTGAACATGCCACGAGGGGCGCTTTTTTGAACATTCCGATGTTTTATGCCAGTAGCGCTTGCTTGACCTCTTACGCCCATTCAGGAAAATGAAAGTAAAACTATAAATCCCTGTAAGAGGATGTGTGTTTAAAAAGCGTACCCCAAAAGATCGAATCACAAAATCACGCAGCCCACTTGCCGGTATTTTGATCTTTTGGGATTTCACCTGTTTGCCCCCTGCACTGCCTTTAATGTATGCGGGGACACCCCCACAAACCCTGCAGCCCATCATAACGAACTGGGGAAGCGGGGGACACCCCCACAACGCCGGCTCTCCTGTTCGGTATTGTGGGCAAAAGATCTAATCTACGATGCTAAATGCACACTAAATGTGCATTCGGAATTTTAGGTTCGATCTTTTCGTTCATTACCCTATAAAACTGCAGAAGGTGGTTGGCTAAAAAGCTGGCATGGCTCATGGAAACCCTCATGACATGGAGCCAGCAAGAAGATACGTGTTGGTATGGAAGCGGCACACAAGGAGTATACAGCAGAACTGTTTACAATTCCTGCTCCATAATCCTCCCCAGCCACTCATGACGGCATGCATCAGTCCATAGAGAGATGATAGTCCAGTCCTGGTTTTCCCCATGTTTATTCTGGGACATGTATTGTAGATCCCGGTTCAAAATGGGGAATCCAGGACTACCGGAATGCAAAGAAAAAACCAGGAGTGGACTCTATTTCGAAAATGGAATAGGACAGCATGTCACAGTGTATTGTCGCGTGGACAAAAGTCGAGGAAAATATTTCCGAGGGCCTAAGTAGAGGCATGGAAGCTCGGTTGTATTTTTTAGAAAGAAATGCTTTGATGTCATAGTTGATGAAAACTAGGATTTGTATTTGTATTTTATTTATTTGTATAGCGCACCAGGCCCAGGGGCAACCAGGCGCATCACTTAGTTACAGCAAGAAAAGGCAGACAGAGCAATAATTACATAGTTTACAGGTATAAACATAACAATGAGAAGAGAAAGCAGATTATATTTACAAGGATACAGCTATGTACAAGCAAAGCAGTGAACCCAGTGCTAGATGTCTTGGGCGGACAGCCAAGCTTTGGTAAGGTGTTTAAATCTCAAGAAGGAGGGTTCTGCTCTAAGCTCATTTGGAAGCGTGGTCCATAATTTAGCTGCCATAATAGGGAAGCTAGTTCCACTGGGTAATGCTGCATGGGCATACGACAAGCGAGGCAGGGTAACTGCTGTTACCATCGGCAGCTGGGAGAGGGGCAGCCCCAACCCCCTGCGCCTGCTCCTCTCCTTCCCCCCAGCTACAGAGACACGCAGTCTCAGCAGCACAAAAGCCACGGAAGGGTAAGGTGCGAACAGTCATCGCACCCTTCCTCCAAACAGCAAGGTGCTAAGCGGCATAAGGAAACAACCATCAGAAAGGGCCCAGGTTCAAAGATCTGCCCCCACCAGGGGGTCAGACAGTTGCCTATCCGACCGGGGGCTGCGACAGCAGCGGCCCCCACCACATACGCAACAAAGACCCAGGGCCTCCCTGGGTCCTATAAATGAGAGCAGCATGTTCAGAGTAAACACAATCTGTTTGTGGACCCTGAACGGGGACCCAAGCAAACAGGAGGTTCGCTGTTTAGTCAGGGTCTTCCAAATCTTCTTGCTTCTTTACCACAGAACCCACCCACCCTACAAAAAGGGGAGAAGAACAAAAAGAAGTACAAGGCACTGTACGGTGCCCACAACAAGTCGTGGGACACAAGAAGGCGGCACAGGTCCGAGGGGGTAACCTCAGGACCCGGTGCCAAAAGTATGATACCATCATGATATGTGATATTGTTATTGTCATAACCCATATCTGTACAATAAAATCCTACAGCCTTTTTATTGCCAACACTTGAAACAAGTTGTGAGCCTATCATTATGGGTGAGGGTTTGGGGTTCGGCCAATACTAATGCATGCATATGGGTTCAGCAGTTACTGATCTTTGGAGATTGAAACGTGGAACGACAAGACAGTTGGTTTGTTTTAAATTCTGTGAAGGTTGGGGGTGGTTATGGGGTGTGGATTCCATGCAATGAATTCTACGATTACAATGCTGATAAGTTTGTTGTTTGTATGTTTTCTATAAATTTCAATAAAATTAATAATTAAAAAAAAAAAGACAGTTGGTCTGTGCCATTCTACGAGGTCTAGTGGAGTTATGGAGGGCAAATCGGTTGGCCAGGTAGCAGGGAGCTTAGTTATGAAGGCATTTGTGGGTGAGAGCCAGAGGATTACATGAAAAGGGTAATTATGCCTCCCTTCCATGTTTCCCAGTTCCATGCGTAACACCTGCAGCCGGTCCTGGTTTTTGCTTCCAATTGCACGCTGGAACGTGTTTTTCCCATTGAACAGCTGGGCCTACAAGATCCAGCATGCAGTGTAAAAAAAAAAAAAAAACAGGACTGGCTCAAAGGTTCCGCATGGAACTGGGAAACTTGCCAGCTTTGAGTATGGCATAGTATGTGAGAACCATGACGGTTGTGGCGTTGTCCCAGAGCGGCAGGTACAGAGACCACTGTGCCTTCTTACTTTATAAGAGATTTTTCTGTTAGGAAATAATGGCAGAGCCCTTCACAAGCGCACACGAGCACACTAGGTAATCAAGCACGAACTGTGGTCTAGTGGTTAAAGTCATTCCTTTTCGCACAAGGCAAATGGGTTGGAATCCCACTCTTTTGCCTGACAAAGTTTTGTGATCTTGGGCAAATTATGCCCTAACCTACTCCACCGAGTCATTCTTTGGCAAAATCGGGAGAGGTAACAGCTGTCAGCCAGTTCTGGATTTTCGCTTAGCTTTTTGGTTTCTTTTAAGGAGCATACAAGTCGCAGAATGCAAAGTGACAAGCCAGGACGTGCTGAAGGCGTCACGCATGACACAGGCCCTGGGTCCGCTTTGCAGCAATGTGCATTAGGTTGCGAGGTAAGCTCTGCATCCACAGAAAATGACTGCACACAATACACCCACTCACCCAGCTCCAGGACATATATGTCCGTATCCACAAAACTACAATGTGCACGATATATCCTGCGCAAAATAACAGGGTGGCCAAATATAGCTGGTTTGCAAAGTCGCAAAAGTACCGTCAGGCAAGTCTTTACCGCCATGTTGGCATGTTTATGTAATCTGACCTCTGAGCTCTGCTGCAGCTGACTGGCAATGCCTGGGCACAGCGTGCTGATATCACTGCACCTCTATAGATAGTTGGGGACCCCCCCCTCTACAAATACTGCCTAGAAATAATCAAAGGCGTTACCTTAAAAGTTGTCCTGTTGGGGCCTCCACTCCTAACGGCAGGGTTGCTCATGAACGGTCTGGGCACTTTTGTTGGAAAGCATGTTGGCATGAGCTGAGGCAGCAGGGGCGTCTTTTAATAGCACTGGCGGGGGGCAGCCATCACTGGCAGGCCCTCCAGCGGCTGCCACAGTTATTTATACAGTCATGGCATGCTGTCTGCAAGCACGTCATGTTTAATGTTTCTCCAACTGCTCTCCAAACAACCAGTTTTCTTTTAAATACAGCGCTTCATGATTAGGTGGGGCTGTTTCCGAGCGCTGTGTGAGTCTTTTAGTCTTTTAGGCCTTCCATGGACGTCACGGCTCAATTTCATTAATTTCCATTCATTATTAATTTGGATGGCGGAGAGGAGGGGCAGAACACACTTCTCACCCAGGATGTGCGCCAGCATGCAGTTTCATGCCGGCGCAAAT
The DNA here is from genome assembly GCF_040938575.1 of Ambystoma mexicanum. Lineage (NCBI taxonomy): Eukaryota > Metazoa > Chordata > Amphibia > Caudata > Ambystomatidae > Ambystoma > Ambystoma mexicanum. The sequence continues at coordinate 1,031,407,227 of NC_090941.1, read as the reverse complement.
ACTGCGGATCCCTATACAGCCCGCCAGCTTTATGCATCAAGATAATGCAGGCAGGCACAATTGGGATCCATTGTACACACTGGCCAACATGCTTTCATTGCAGGCAGCATTTATAATTACAAGTAAATTGTTCCTACCATGCACGCATGTCAGGCAGCATTTACAATTACAAGTAAATGATGCCTTCCATGCTCACATGACAGGCAGAGTTTACAATTAAAAGCTGCCTGCCATGCTCGCATGGCAGGCAGCTTTTACAAGTACAATGAAAGGCTGTTTACCATGCACGCATAGCAGGCAACATTTCTAATTAAATGCTGCCTACCATGCACGCATGTCAGGCACCATTTACAATTACAATTAAACAATGCTTACCATGCATGCATGTCAGTCAGCATTTACAATTACAAGTCAATGATGCCTTCCATGCCCACATGGCAGGCAGCTTTTACAAGTACAATGAAAGGCTGCTTACCATGCACGCATGGCAGGCAACATTTACAATTAAACAATGCTTACCATGCATGCATGGGAGGCAGCTTTTAATAGTAATTGCAAATGTCGGAGTGCAAATGTGCAGGGCAAAAGGCGGTGTAAACTCATGTTCAGCGCCTTTTGCCCTGCACATATGCACTCTGCCGTGCACATGACCAAAATGTGTCTAATCAAATGGCTTCCCACTACCAAATACCGCCCTGGACCACAATGAGCTCTTAAGTAGGGTGCAGTATCCATGCTGTGCAGTGACACACCCTGTGCAGTGACACATAGGCAGTGCAGACTTTGTGGCTTCTCACACATGGGCAGGGTGGAAAGCTGTGGCGCAGACTACGGATTTGACATTGATATACACACACACCCTAAACTTTCCCAGTTTACTGGGTCCCTCACTAAGCCCACAGGCCACAGCAACTGGTGAATGAAGGTGAGGTGAATTTGAAGGGAAAAACGTATCGCTCCCTCCCCCAGTGGCAGCTCCAAGCCCGGATGAATTTATTAGTTCGTACTGCGAGCCACCCGAATTTTCAGCCGGTTCGAAAAGTTCGATTCGAGGCCAAATTTATGAAACGTTAGAACCCAAAGTTCGAACCTGCTGGCTACATAGCAGTCTTTAGGTGGTCAAACTGATTCGAGCCAAATTCGAAACTTTGGAAATAATCGAGGTTTGAAATGATTTAAAGATCACTAGAACCACTTCTTTACGGTATTCCTAATGAGTTCTGGGAGTTTAATGGAAGTTCCTCTTGAGGTGGCCGAACCAATTCGAGCCAAATTCGTTGCTTTAGAAATAGTAGAGGATTGAAGCGGTTGGAAGGTGGCTAGAGCGGCTTCTCTATGATACTCCAAGTGCATGCTGGGAGTGTCAGGCAAGTTAGGTCATGGGGCCTACAGCTCCTGCCTGGATCATTTGCTTTGCAGGCAGAGCAGAGAATTCCTTAATCCATAGCAATCCTTTATTTCACCTGACATACACTTTAAACCTGGTACTTTACTCTTGTAGTTGAATCATTTTTATTTCAGAAAAGAGTTTTATTTTCATTTAACTTGGTTTTGGAAAGGCATGGTTTACTCAGGGCCAGTATTTGCAGAGCTGTTCTCTCTCTCCTTCTTCTTTCTAAAATATTTAAAGTCATCTGGATGAGCATATATTCCCTTAGTGCAGTTTGTGCTGTTGTGGTGAGACAGTGCAGTGACAATTGCAGAAAATCACAGAGAAGCTGGAGATGATAACAAAGAGTAAGGGGACCAGACGTACCGGTTTTCCCGGGACAGTCCCGGGAAATCTGCCTCCGACCCGTGATTACAGGAGTTTTTACAGGATTGGAAGGGTGGGTGGCTATGGTCCCGCCCTTTTGCCGTTTTTTAGCTTGGACCTGATTTCGAAATCCTGCAATCGGGTCTGGCACGAGTCTTCCTGCCCAATCCTCCCCCTCACCCTACCCCGACCCGCCGCTCTCCTCCAATGAGAGGAGTGTGCCTGTGAGCACCCCCCAACACCCTCCACAACAGGTCGGCGACAGAGAAATAGGACTACAATTTTATTTGTGTTTATGCTCAGTCCTACTTCTATGTCTATGGCCAGTGCTGTTTTTTATTTCATCTGGTCACCCTAACAACCAGTGACCATCCATCTGACTTGACTCCACAGTTTGTGCTGCTCTGGTGTGGCTGTAAAAGAGAGCCAGGGGATAACGACCACTGACCATTCATCGCTGCACAGGTGCAGACAATATGTCTGGAGCACAGAGACCATCTGGAGGCAAGGGATAGGTCTCTTTACTTCAGTGCAGCACTTGCAGTGTGCACTGGCGATGCCAGAGTATCAGAAGGTCAACTGAAAGTCGTCACACATTTGAAAACTAACACAGTCTCTCGGATGACAACAATGAGTTTTCACCCGCCGTGGCTGCTACGTGTGTGATAACAGAAAGTGGAGCAGGGTTGTTTCATGGTGCATGTGGTTGGGAAACGGATATCTCTAGTAGTAACTGCTGAACCCATATGCATGCATTGGTATTGGCCGAACCCCAAACCCTCTCCCTTAATGATAGGCTCACAACATGTGTCAAGTGTTGGCAATAAAAGGCTCTTGGATTTATTGTACAGATATGAGTTATGGCAAATACACAATATCACATATCATGATGGTATCATACTTTTGGGCACCGGGTCCTGAGGTTACCCCCTCGGACCCGTGCCACCTTCTTGTGTCCCACTACTTGTTGTGGGCACCGTACAGTGCCTTGTACTTCTTTTTGTTCTTCTCCCCTTTTTGTAGGGTGGGTGGGTTCTGTGGTAAAGAAGCAAGAAGATTTGGAAGACACTGAGTAAACAGTGAACCTCCTGTTTGCTTGGGTCCCTGTTCAGGGTCCACAAACAGATTGTGTTTATTCTGAGCATGCTGCTCTCATTTATAGGACCCAGGGAGGCCCTGGGTCTTTGTTGTGTATGTGGTGGGGGCGGCTGTTGTCGCAACCCCCGGCCGGATAGCCGACTGTCTGGCCCCCTGGTGGGGGCAGATCTTTTGTACCTGGGCCGTGCCTGATGGTTGTTTTCCTTATGGTGCATAGCATCTTGCTGTTTGGAGTAAGGGTGAGATGACTGTTCGCACCGTACCCTTCCGTGGCTTTGTGCTGCCGAGACTGCGTGTCTCCGTAGCTGGGAGGAGGAGAGGAGCAGGCTCAAAGAAAGTTGGGGCTGCCCCACTCTCAGCTGCCAATGGTAACAGCAGTTACCCTGCCTCGCTTGTTGGATGCCCATGCAGCATTGCCCCTAACTGCTGAACCCATATGCATGCATTGGTATTGGCCGAACCCCAAACCCTCTCCCTTAATGATAGGCTCACAACTTGTGTCAAGTGTTGGCAATAAAAGGCCGTAGGATTTTATTGTACAGACATGAGTTATGGCAAATACACAATATCACATATCATGATGGTATCAGACTTTTGGGCACCGAGTCCTGAGGTTACCCCCTCTGACCCGTGCCGCGACACACGGGCAGATTGACGGCTGACTGTGTTCCCCCAAGAGTATGCCCTAGAGACAGCCCCTGTGAGCAAGTGTTGCGTTGATTTCCCGAAAGAAATGCTCCATGCCCTGGTTAGACAAATGGGTGCCGTCGTGGAGGAAGAGGTCTGGGTTGCCTAGTGTAATGGCTGGGTGTTTTATGAAACCCAGTCCTCTTGTCATACAGAATCTCTCTATCCCCCTGTTCAATTTTCTTCTGGATATGTCTATAGATTTGTAGCAGTTGGCCCCTAGCCATTTCTTTCTTGGTAAAATGGCTGAGAAGTATATTTCAGTACCCCTCCAGTTGTGCGAAATGCCTGCTAGGGAGGAGCAGATTTCCTCGCATAGGATCCGTCTAGCCGTGTTGACTAGGTCGTTGCCCCCTAGGTGAATGATCAGGAATTCTGGGGGGTCCCTGTATGCCACCAATTCTGCTAGTGTTTCGTGGACGTCCGCCCAATGTAGGCCTCTGTATCCCCACCATGAAGTAATGGTGTTTCTGAAAGGTGGCCCTTCTTTGGTCTCTTCTGCCCATCTGCCTGTCCTGAAAACGAATGAGTAGCCAACTATCCATGCTGATCGGAGTGTGGTCCTCGATACGCCTGTTGTTTCCGCGGTGGAGGGAGGGAGGGAAAATAAAAGAAAATTTGAGGGAGGATGGCTATATCAGTTGTGGTCTGAAATATGTTTTATAACAGTCTGACTTCCATCCCCCTATGTTTTTTAGTTGTTGCGGTGCTAAGCCTCCCTGCCATGCTGCAGTGGCGGCACATATCCTGAAGGAATGGGTGCCAAACTGATTGGGATCCCACCCCGCTTTGCTGATTGCTTTTATCAGCACTCCTTTAAATTGGTAGCGGCTTAGGGCCGATGCATCTTTGTGGATTAAAAAACTCCCCCCCACTTTGGGTCCTTGGGCGTAATAGAGGTTGGTGATGCAAACCGGACAGTTTGTTGCTTCATCAATGCAACACATGTTGATGGTTCTTTTTGCACCCGTTTACGACTGTTGCATTTCTATGTTAACACTCTCCTGTCTCACCCTGACTTCCAAGACAACCAGGCCGTTTGTGGCCTTGGTGCTGGAAGCGATGAGTTCTCCTACCCGGAAAGCCCCAAAGTAGGCTAGGAAAAAGGCTGTTTTAAATAACATTACCTCGTATGGGTGCCAACTTATGGCTTTCAAATGGCTTGCTATCTGCACCAGTTTGCTGAAATCAAGGGGTCGGCGGGTGTCCGCTTGGGCACCCTCTATTCTGCCCCATCCCTTCATTGCATAAGAGATGAGGGCGTTCTGGGTGGGGTCTGAATCGCCCCGTATTTTTATAAAACATGAAATTGCCACCAGGTGTCTTTTGACCCAATCCCTTTTGAAACCTTGTTCCCGAGCCCATTTTAAAAATACTTCTATATCTTTAATCGTTATCAATTCTACGTGGTTTACACCTGTGGCCTTAAATACTGTTTGCAAACACTTACTGTACTGTGTTGCTGTAGTGCTTGCCACTGCCCTCTCTGCCATCTCCGTTAGGAAGCCTTTGAGGTTGTTGGCACCAATTGGTGATGTGCCTGATTCTTGTTGGGCATCCTGGCCTGGGCTCTCTGGCGCTGGCGTTGATGCCAATGTGTTGTTGGCACCCGTTTTAGGGGTGCCAGCTTTGTATTGGTCATCCCGGCCTGCACTCCCTGGTGCTGGCGTTGATGCCAATGTGTTGTTGGCACCCGTTTTCGGAGGTGCCTGGTTTTCGTTGGGCATCCCGGCCTGTGCTTCTGGCGTTGGCGTTGATGCCGTTATTCTTGTCTTCCCATTATTGCCCAGCATTCTGCTGGTATTGGCGTCATCTGTTCTTGGGCGTGCAGCGCTAGCTCTTGGAATCTTGTCCATCGGAAGCGAGATAAAGCATCAGCAATGTTATTATCTGCCCCTGAAATGTGCTTTGCTTTGATTACAACGTTTTCTTGTAGTGTGACTGTTGTAATGGCTCGTAATACTTTCAGTACTAAAAGGCATTTCGTAGACCTTTTGTTTATGGAGCCTACTACCGCCATGTTATCGCACCAGATCAAAAGTTCTGTATTCGCTAGTCGCCTGCCCCAGATGTGTAATGTTAGCCAAATGGGAAATATTTCTAGTAGGGTGATGTTTCTTGTCCACCCTGCTGCTTGCCATGAATTGGACCAGTGTCCTGCCACCCATTTGGAGTCTAGTATGGCTCCAAACCCTTTGCTCCCGGCTGCGTCGTGTATAGGACCCTGTTTGACCAGGTATTTAAAGGCGTTCGCCAAAGTAAAGACCCGTTGAAATCTCTGAGGAATTTTCCCCATGTTTCCAGGTCTTGTTTCACCTCTCTACCTAGCCGGATATGCAAGTGTGGTTTGGTGAATGATTTGATTTTGAAGTCTAGGCTTCTGGAAAATATCCTCCCTTGTAGTATTATTCTGGATGCGAAATTGAGGCTGCCTGCTAAGGATTGTATTTCCTTTACTGTCCCCTTTTCTTTCGTTATCAGGTTTTGTATTTTAAACAGGAGTTCTGCTATTTTTATTTTGGGGATTCTGCAGGGCCCTTTGCTGTGTCTATTTCGATGCCCAGGAAAATTATGTTTGTGTCTGGTTTGGTGGTTTTTTCCTTCGCTAGGGGAATTCCCCACTGTGGCCATGTGCTCAAGTTTTGCTAAAGCACTGCCGCATTCCCCGGAGTTTGGTGGCCCTATGACCATGAAGTCGTCCAGGTAATGCACTATTTTTGTCCCTGGTCTCTGCGTTAGGAAAGCCCATTGGAAAAAGGAACTGAATTGCTCAAATAGTGCACAGGATACTGCGCACCCCATGGGGAGGCATCTATCTACATAGAATTTGTTGTTAAAAGTGAAACCTAGCCACTGCTGTGACTCTGGGTGGACTGGCAAAAGTCTGAAAGCAGATTCGATGTCCAGTTTGGCCATCAAGGCGTTTCTGCCGCACTCTTGTATGAGCCTTACCGCCTCTTGGAAATGCGTGTAAGATACGGCGCATTCTGTGTGTGGGATGCCGTTGTTTAAAGACTGGCCTTTAGGGTAGGAGAGATGATGGATTAGCCTCATTTTCCCAGGTTCTTTTTTGGGGACCAGGCCTAGTGGAGATATTAAATAGTTCTTTAAAGGCATGCCGTCCCAGGGACATGCTACCCTGCCTAGTTGCAGTTCTTTCTTGATTTTGGTTTCTACTATCTGGGGGTTGTCCCTGGCTGACTTCAGGTTTATCGGGATGGTGTGTGACCCAGAGCCCTTGAATGGGATGGAAAAACCTTTGGTGAAACTCTGCCATAATATCCTGCTGATTTCCTTGTCTGGGTAGTTGTTTAGGGCGTCCCTAAAGTTCCCGGATTGATGGGTGTTCGTCCTGGTTCTAAAATTGGGGTTTGGCACCTATCACTCTTTCTTGGCTGGTAGTCTGGTGCAGTTGCTTGCCGCATGGTCGCCGTTGCAGTTTGTGCAGGCGTGTTTGTACCAGCATTCTTTGCCCCATGTACACTGGTTTTTCCCAAAATGTCTGCATGGGATGTTGGATTTGGCAGCCTGCTGTTTGTTCTGTCTGTGGGCATTATTCTTAGCCGCCCAGGGCTGGTTCTTCCGAAAGGGCTGCTCCCCTTTTTTGGATTTATCATTGTCATGGGATTTGCTTCCTTGCAAATTTTTGCTATTTTTGGAAGAAGGATGCATGGTATTTTCTTCCTGGGGAGGTTCGGCGTTGAGGGTGTATAAATCGTTCTGGACTTCATCCCACTCAATGGCCAGCCTTTCTGACATGCTCCTCCTAAATCTGATGTCATATGCCAGCCATGTCTTCCCCCCCTGGGTTACTTTTACTTCCCTTATTTTATCAACGTATGCCCAGATCTTCCTACCATCCATGGGGAATTTTTCTTCATATATTGTTGCTAAAATGGCAAAGGCTTGTAACCAGTTGTCCCAGTTTTGTTCGACCTGGGCGTTTCTGGCAATCGCTTTTTCTTCTATCTTTTTTGGGGTCTCTGCAAGCGTCTTTCCCTTTGCGTTGGGCATCTATTAAGGAAAAGATTTCTATAAATTCCTTGGCCCATATGGCTTCTTTGATTGTGGTAGCAATGTTCCATGCCAGGCATCTTTTGTATCTATTTAATATCTCTGTTTGGAAAGATTTCATTTTTTGGTCTAATTGTGCATTACAGATTGTTACAATGTCAGTTGTATTGCTGCCGGGTGTCCCTGTCACGCCCGTATTGTCTGCGCCTGGCGTTGTCCATGCTTTTAGAGCACCTGCTGCATCTGTTGCTGGAGTTGTGGAGGCTGTTGTATTTATAGCTGTGGGTGCTACTGGCAACTGCTGTACTTGTTGTGGCGGGATTGCTGTGGTAGGGTTACGGGTGGGTTGACAACTGTTATTGTAGGTTCTACTGTGACTGTAGGGTTTGAAGCCCCAGGTTCCCTTGTGGGCGGTGTCTGCTTCCCTCTTACTTCTACCATTAGTTGCTGTAATTCTGCTACATTAACGGATAGCTTTGACAATTTTTTGTTACCTTTTTTTGCGCCTTCAGATACTTTCCTCCTTTTTAATGGTGCAGAAACCTCATCTTGGCTGGGTGGGCTGGTAATTCCTTCCCTGGGTAGGAAATACATGTTTTCTCTAACCCATGCCCATCCGTAGTGCTCTGTCACCTCAATGGCTGCTAACAATTGTGGTGATTTGGGCTTTTGCGCCCGTGTTGAGGGTGCCCGTGCTTTCCGTTTAGGCCCCATGATTTTTTATGCCTGTTATAGGAAAAGGAAAAAAGTTTTATCAAGGAGTTAAAACTGTTGCTATCAGCGAGCTCTTTGAGCCTGTTCTATTTGTTGCCCGTACTGGGTAACTGCTGGCTAGTACCTTCTTGAAAGGGTTCAAAGAAAATTGTCTCCTAGTGTCCGCTTTGTGCAGTGTTCATTTTAATAAATGGGCAGACCCCAGACTTGTTTCAATGGTATTTAAATAATTAGTTTTGCTGTGAGGGCGCCCGTGCAAAATTACACAAAATATTTTTAATCTGTAGTATTTGGGCCCGCCAAGCTTGAAATTGCATTCGCAAGCTCTGTGTGGATGTTAAGAAAGAAACGAGCTCCCGGCTCGCCGTGCTACCAGGCTGGCTGTGGCTCTGCCCACGTTAAAAACTGGCTTGTGTTATCTTGCCCCGCCTGCCTTATCAAGTGGGGGCTCCAGTCCACTGTAACAAATTGTATCTCTTCCCAGACACGTGTCTATTTTTCCTCCCTCGTAGTTCCAGCGCGGTGGCTCACATGTAAGTTGTTGAATCGGCCTCCGTCCGCGCTGGGCTGCTCGGGTACCCCTCTTTCCTTTGTTCATACTGGCTTAGGATGATTCTGCAGCACGCGTCTTTGTTTGTTTCGTTTTGGACACGCTCGTCGCTCACTTTTCCTCTATGCCGAAATGTTGAAATTGACGCCGGCTGCGCTGGCTGTTCGGTTGCCTCTTCCTCCTTCATTAAGGCTGCAATGCAATTGCTTTGAACAGTACAATGTTCAGGAAAGTAAAAAGACGCTGCGTTGTACAGCGAAAATCGAGATTTGCCAAAGAAGCAAGAAGATTTGGAAGACACTGAGTAAACAGTGAACCTCCTGTTTGCTTAGGTCCCCGTTCACGGTCCACAAACAGATTGTGTTTACTCTGAGCATGCTGCTCATGTTTATAGGACCCAGGGAGGCCCTGGGTCTTTGTTGTGTATGTGGTGGGGGCTGCTGTTGTCGCTACCCCCGGCCGGATAGCCGACTGTCTGGCCCCCTGGTGGGGGCAGATCTTTTGAACCTGGGCCCTGCCTGATGGTTGTTTTCCTTATGGTGCATAGCACCTTGCTGTTTGGAGGAAGGGTGAGATGACTGTTCGCACCGTACCCTTCCGTGGCTTTGTGCTGCCGAGACTGCGTGTCTCCGTAGCTGGGGGGAGGAGAGGAGCAGGCACAAAGAAAGTTGGGGCTGCCCCTCTCTCAGCTGCCAATGGTAACAGCAGTTACCCTGCCTCACTTGTGGGATGCCCATGCAGCATTGCCCATAACTAGTGGCAGTAAAGTCTTACCACCCTGCCATTGTTTGTCACAATGGTCCAAAAGCATTGCTTCTGCTTTCCCACCTTTTCTTCACTCCACATCCACTTTAAAATGTAGACTGTATTTGTGTGGTTAAATTATTTTCATTTCAGAAAATTGCTTTATTTTGGTTATATTTGCTCAAGAAAGACTGGACAACTAAGTGAATGTGTGCTTTAGTCTTTGCAGTGCGGCGCTGTTCTCTTATTCAGAAGGTTTTTTTCTTTCTAAAACATCTGGTAGTATAAAAGAGAGGTCAGAGCATTTTTAAATCAGTATATGAACCATTAGAAGGTTGTTTTGCCCACAGGGACAGTTATTTATCGCTAAAAGATCGGATTGCCAACTCTTTTTTATGTTGTTACCAGCATTTCGTGGCTGCTGTTTAGACCGTTTTAGTGTATTACCGATGTATTCAGTTCATTCATTTTTCTTATATTTCATAATCCATCGTACAAGAATTTGTGTGTATGTTTCCCTCTTTACTGGGATGTGTTGTGATCAGGCCCACACAAAATGCAGGTGCTCTTCCTGGACACCTATGTGGCCTCTCAGAAAAAGAATGCCTGTGTGTGTTTTTACTGCAGAGAATATGCGGTCCTCTAAACTCTGGCCTGCACATTTAAATGCTTCCCCTGAAACCAATGAAGGCATGCACGTTTCTCGATGTTTCCATTGTGAGCTTGGTGTACGGTTCCCCATTTAAAGTGAAGCTCAAGTTTTCCGGCCCGCACATTTTGTGTGTGTGTTAGGCAGAATCATATGCAGTACCCTGTGGGGACACTACACACAATTAAGACTACAAGTGAAGTACAAATTCACCTTTGGTACAAGCCTGTACTACACAGTAAAGTGGTAGCGATGCTCAGCAGCCAGACTTATCTCAAGAGGGAAAGTGAGCAGTACAAGAGGTTACACAAAGGACAACAATTACTATGATTCAAACAAACACTGAGTCAAGGTTTTGAAGTAAAAGAATATACATTTATATACATCAATATTTGTAAAACAACACACTATTAATAAAGCAGCAGAAAATCACAATCTTAATATACAACAACAACACCCAATGAATTCTGGACAAGTTAAGCTCAATGAAGTGTGAGCAAAATGGAATTCCAGCAATTTAAGCAGGGAGGAGAAGACAAGGTTTATCACAAATCAATAATATCAATAAGTTTAAGACAGGATAATCTAGAAAAGGCTAACTACTAAACAGATTCAAACCAATAGGCAATCACCAATGTCAAGGGAACAGAGTCTATGCAGAGGATCACATGGTTCAGGGTAGTTAGTGGTTACGTCTTTGCCAAGAGTAGAAAGCGAAGTTGGTCGGATGAAAAGTTATGCACAGAAGTAGAGAAGGACAAGCCCTCGGATTGGCGAAAGATTTCAAACACTTTTACCGCGGCTGAATTAAAACAAACAAACGGGTTTGCACAGTACCTTTTAAGAAGAAGAATGTTGTAGCTGAGGCAGACATTCCTGGCAGGTTCTGCAGGCTCTGGATTCCTGAAGCGACTGTCGATATGACCAGAAGGAGGGAGGCTAAAGGGTCCTGCACTGCCCAGGGAAGAAACCAGCAGCAGAGCAAAGCGACAAATAAAAGGTGCGCTCCTTAAAACCCAACACAGGGTCTGGTCCTCCTAGCTATCCAGTTCACTGCAGCGAGGCGCAGCAAATTCGACCAGGGGAAGGCAGCCTTGCTTGAAGTTTTGCGAGCTGGTTGTTCCCACCAGCTCAAGGGAAGAAGATTCCTTGCAGATCTTCTCTGTCGACGAAGTGGAGGAGATTCGGACCAGCAACAGGGCTTCACAGGGAGGTTCAGTAGTTGCAGTCTTCCCTTCCTTCAGCTTCTCTCCGGCTCTCTCGATGCAGTGGCGACTCGGCTTTCCAGTCCCAGAGACCTGCTTTTTATGCAGTTCTTCCCCCATTCATTCAGCCTAGCTGTCACTCACACAGCAGGTTGGTCAGCCTTGGCGGGCAACCACCTAGCCAATCAGTCACAAGTGCGACATGGGTCTCCAAGGAGACCCTGTGCAGGGAGTCTCAAACCCCTCCCTCACATCCTGCCCACCCAAACCTTCTGGCGCCTTAAGGAGGGCTTCTGTGCAGAAGCCCACCAAAGGACTGCAAACAAATAGACCAAACCTGGGTTGGCGCGCAAAGTAAAACACAAGAAAGACCTTTACAAAAAGAAATGGCAGAAAAAACCAGCCAGAGCCAAAATAAAATCAAAATGGACAAGCAGGTTAAGAGTTTGAGGCTACCAAAATAGCCTAAAACTATACCAAGGTTATCCCCATAACCGCGGTAGTAAAGAAACAGTAATTTCCACTGCCACCAGCCAAATCTTTTCGGAAGGGAAGTGAAAAATCTCTCCATGAGAGACAGACAAAAAGCGACAACTATTAACCATTTCCAGTACTCTATGGTTAGTAGTTTGTACTGGATCTGTGACTTTAAAAAGACTAATAAAGTCAATGACAACTTTACATGTTCTGGGAGACAGTAGTCAGTCCCAGAAAATGGAGTTTAAAATGGGAAGTCTGAAAAAGACAACCCTGTGTCACTGCACTGAGGGTTCCCACTGCACTGAGGGTTCTGTGTGACACACAGTAACAAGATGATGCCCATGGGGTGGTTGAGACCCCATAGTCCATGAGCAGAAATGTACAACACACAGCAAAACACATGTTAGAGTGGGAAAACAGGCTCACACTCTTACCAGGTGAAAAAAATAAATCCTAGGAATCCAGCAAAGCTGCTGAGGGACCCTAAAGGTAAGGGAAATAAGCCATTTAGGAGAATTCTCCCTACCTCTCGCCACCCCAGACTAAGGGACAGGAGGATTGAATGACTCCTGGATGAATCTCTTCACTCTAGCCGGTTACAAACATCCTAGAGAGACCATCAGCATTTTGGTGGTGACATCCTGACCTGTGCTCAATGGTGAAATCAAACCCTTGCAGGCAGATTGACCATCTTAGTTGTTTTGGGGTTTCCCCTTTCATTTGCATCAACCATCTCAAGGGTTGGTGGTCTGTCTGAATCACAAAAGTAGATCCATACAAGTATGGTCTAAACTTCTTCAGAGACCACACAATGGCAAAGCACTCATGTTCAATGGTTACCCACCTTGTTTCTGGTTCCTTCAGTTTCCTACTGATGAAGCAAATGCGGTGCTCCCTACCTTTCTCATCCAGCTGACTAAGGACTGCACCTATACCTGTATTGGAGGCATCTGTCTGCACAATGAAGGGTTGGTGATAATCAGGAGCTCTTAGGACTGGAGCTTGGCAGAGGGCTTGCTTCAGGCCTTCAAAGGCTTGAGTGCACTCCTAATTCCATCTAACCTTTTTAGGGAATTTGGGAGAGGACACTACATTCAAGAGAGAGGCTATGGTCCCATAGTTCTCAATAAAGTTCCTATAGTACCCAGTAAGACCTAGGAAGGCTCTCACTTGGTTTTGAATAGTAGAGGTGGCCCAGTTGTGTACAGCTTGTACTTTGCTAGACAGTGGCCTTATTTCACCTCCTCCTACATCATGACCAAGGTAGACCACTTTATTCTGACCCATTTGACATTTGCTTGCCTTTATGGTCGGTCAGATGGGCCTGCTCAAGAGCCTGCAACACATATCCTAAGTGGTCAACATGTTCTTTCCAAGTAGGGCTGAACACTGCAATGTCATCCAAGTAGGCCATGCAGAAGTCCTCCATCCCATTCAGAACTTGATTAACCATCCTTTGGAATGTAGCAGGTGCATTCTTTAATCCAAAAGGCATAACCTTAAACTGGTAGAGGTCTGCTGGGGTGGGGAATGCAGTTTTATCCTGTGTATGGTCTGTCAGGGCTATTTGCCAATGACCTGAAGTTAGATCAAATGTACTGAGGTACTTGGCTGCACCAAGTCTATCCACCAGTTCATCTGTCCTTGGCAAATGATTGGCATCAGTCTTGGTGACTGCATTTAGAGCTCTATAATCCACACAGAATCTCAACTCCTTGGATCCTGCCTTTGGTACTAGAACAACTGAACTAGATCATGGACTTGTAGATAGCTCTATAACCCCGAGATCAAGCATCTTGTTGACCTCTCCTTTGATGTGGGTTCTCACATGGTCTGACATTCTGTAACCCCTGCTTTTTACAGGTAAACAGACACCAGTTAAAATATCATACCAGTTTTAACCCCCAAGGGGTTAAGCCTGGTAATAGTGAGAACAGGGAGGCAACATGATTCAACAGAAACTTGCACTGCTCCTGTTGTTCAGAAGTCAGACTAGAAGAGAGATTGACTCCTTCTATCTTTTCATCCAAAGGTTGGCCTCTGAGTAGGTCAAGTAGAGGTTCACTCTCCTCCTCCTCTTGAGGTGAAGCTAGAAGCAAAGCTCCCACATCTGGTCTTGAGAAATATGCCTTTAAACGGTTGGTGTGAAAGACTCAGGGAGCCTCCTTAGGATTGCCTAGGTCCACCAGATAGTTCACCTCTCCAGGTTTTCCCACAACCTTGAAGGGTCCTATCCGTTTGTCCTGTAAGGCCCTCTGCCTTGTTGGCAACATAACTAGTACAAGCTGGTCTTAAGTAAACTCAACCATGCTGGCCTTCTGGTCATGCCAATGTTTGACCAGAGCCTGACCTGCTTTAAGTTATCACTAGCTTCTGCCATCATGTGTGACATTCTCCTCCGCAGACCTATCACATAATCAGTCACTCTGACTGGCTTGGGGGAAGGAGCACTCTCCAACCCCCCCCCCTTAATCATGGCCAAAGGACCTCTGACTGGATGACCATAGAGAAGTCCAAAGGGACTGTATCCAACTCCCCCATGAGGGACTTCCCTATAAGCAAAGAAAAGGCATGGCAGTAAAAGGTCCCACTTTCTTCTAAGGTGTTCCTCTAAAGCACCTATCATGCTCTTCATAGTACGGTTAAACATTTCAACCAGTCCATTTGTCTGTGGATGGTATGCGGTTGAGAACTTGTAAGTGACACCACAGTTTTTCAACCTGGCTTGCATGTAGTGGGACATAGAATTGGACCCCATGTCGGATATCACTTCCTTAGGAAACCCTACTCTGTTAAATATACCAAGTAGAGCCTTAGCCACAGCCTGAGCCTTAACAGTTCTCATAGGTATAGCTTCAGGATACCTAGTAGCATGGTCTACTATAACCAGGATAAACCTGTTTCCTGAAGATGTGGGAGGGTCAAGGGGACCAACAATGTCAATGCCCACCCTCTCAAAAGGAACTTCTACCACTGGGAGAGGCACCAAGTGTGTCACATTCTTGGCTCCACTCTTGCCAGAGGTTTGGCAAGTGTGACAGCTCCTGTCAACTTCTGAATCCATTTTAGGCCAGAAGAAGTATAAAGAGAGCCTTTCGTTAGTCTTCTTGAAACTCAAGTGACCAGCCAAAGGTATCTCATGGGCCAACTGTAGGAACTAGAGTCTATGTTCTAGGGGTACTACAAGTCTCTTGCAGTCCCCAGGGGTAGACTCCGTCCGTTCATTGTAGATGTAGAAGAAGCCATCTTCCCAGTGCAACCTATGCTTCCCAGGCTCTTGCACATCGAGCTGAGAAGCTGCCTGTTGTCTGAGACCTTCAAGAGTAGGACACTCTCTGTGTCCTCTACTGAAGTCCGTCCTTTTGGGTCCACCTTCTGCCAGTAAAGACTGCAGCAAAGGATGGTCAACAGGATCCACATCTCCAACTAGAGTAAAGTCCTCTTCCAGATCTGACTCTTCAGAAGCTGGATCAACCACACAGGGTTGTACCTCACACTCAGCCTCAGCAGGTGGAGGAGTCACAGGTGTGACTTTGGACAATCTTGGGGATATCCTTGTTGGTAGCTCAGGAGTGCTTTCTGCCTTTTTCCTGGAGGTCTTAGGTTTCCCCTTTGCCTCTTTCCTCCTTGAAATTGCAGTAAGTAACTCCTGTGGACTGGGGGTGATAGTTTCCTCTATCAAGTCCCCTGGAGAGCCCCTTAAGGTCCTCTCCTTTGCAGGCCTAGTGAGCTCCTGTTTCCTTTTACTGGGAGGCCTGGGGGTGCTAGACACAACTCCAAGAGTTTTCAAGTCATTGCCCAACAGGACTCTCCCAGTTACTTCACTCTGCACACTAACAGGTATTTGACAGTCATGTCATTTCACTGGATGAGAGCTGGTAACTGGGGAGGCATTTGCACAGGGCCTCCAGCTAACTTGGTTAGGTGTTTGGTTGCCTTAGCAACATCCTCCACCTTGAAAAATGATTCATCAACCACAGTTATGCTGGCTCCAGTGTCTCTGATGGTAGGGGTCCCCTGGCCATTCACAAGAACACTGTCTTTATAATACTCTTTAGTATTATCTGGGATGGAATTATAGACATCTAAATTCTGTTGTTCCCACAAACCCAGGGACACTAAAGAAGCACTGGCTGAGACGCTCATGGGTTCATCAGCCAGTAGGTGAAAGTTTCCACTTGCCATATGTACTTCTTCCTCTGGGGAGAAGGCTAAGGAGACATTGTGGACCCCTGAAGGTTTACCCTTACACCTGGGATCCCCTTTCACATGGTCAGTTGACCCACAAGCATAACATTTACCAAATGTCTCGATGGATGGGGGTTTGTTCTGACCCACCTCTATTTTGGCACCAGGAGGTACACTAGCCTGGTTCAGTTTCCCATGTGGTTTACCCTTATGTTGATGTTTGTGGCCCTCTTTTGGATTGGAGGAATCAGAATTCTCCTTGTTATCTTTCTTTGGCTGCTTCCCCTCATCCTTCTTCTGAGTTGCCCCAGAATCCTTAGGATTAGCCCTGTTGGCAACCCACAAGTCAGCAGCCTTAGCTAACTTCTTTGGATCTATCTCCTTAGAATCAGGAGAGCAGGCATCATAAACTGACTCCAACATAACAAGATTTCTCATACCTTCAAAAGTGTTCACTCTGTAACCCTTAACCCAATCTTCTAAGTTCTTCAAACAATCACACACCCAGGAAGCCCAAGGGGTAACATCATGCTTTTTTAGGGTCCTAAACCTCTCAAGGTACTAGCAAGGGGTCTGCCCAAATCTAGCAATTAAAGCTAGCTTCAAACACTCATAATCCATCCTATCCACCTCCCCCAACTTCTTTAAAACATCAGATGCAACAGGGGGTAGCCTAGAGAAGAGCCAGGGAAGCAACTGATTCCCTGTAATGTCTTGAATCCCATGGTTATATTTGTCATGGGTACTAGGTTAGGTGGCACTATTCAGTCAATTACATACCCAGTTCATGATAGCAGGATGAGAAATCAGTCAGGAGCATTATGGGTAAGAGCTTGGAGGGCAAGGTCAGGGTAAATATCCATGTCTCCATTTGGAATCACCTATCCTCCATAGGATAACAATAGACTTCCTGTTCCACTAATATGGATCCCCTTTTGTTCCAATCTGGACTTTATGCAACGCTCTAGTCTTTCGGGTGAGGCCCTCTATAAAAGCCACGCCCAAAAGAACAAGATCTTTCAAAAAATGAACAGCGTAAGTAAGGAGGTTCTCCTGACTGTAGCTTTCCATATCAGACATGATTAAAATTGCTTTTTAATGGTGTTTAGCCTTTTGGTTAGTTGGTCCAAGGTAATAGCAGCACTCTAAGTGTAATCACTATACTTTAATCCTCACGGCTGTACACCAGTGTTAGGCAGAATCATATGCAGTCCCCTCTGGGAACACTACACACAATTAAGACTACAAGTGAAGTACAAATTCACCTTTGGTTCAAGCCTGTACTACACAGTAAAGTGGTAGCGATGGCTGAGCAGCCAGACTTATCTCAAGAGGGAAAGTGAGCAGTACAAGAGATTACACAAAGGACAACAATTACTATGATTCAAACAAACACTGAGTCAAGGTTTTGAAGTAAAAGAATATACATTTATTTACATCAATATTTGTAAAACAACTCACTGTTAATAAAGCAGCAGAAAATCACAATCTTAATACACCACAACAACACCCAATGAATTCTGGACAAGTTAAGCGCAATGAAGTGTGAGCAAAATGGTACTGCAGCAATTTAAGAAGGGGGAGAAGACAAGGTTTATCACAAATCAATAATATCAATAAGTTTAAGGCAGGGTAATCTAGAAAAGGCTAACTACTAAACAGATTCAAACCAATAGGCAATAGCCAATGTCAATGGAACAGAGTCTATGCAGAGGATCACACGGTTCAGGGTAGTTAGCCGTTACGTCTTTGTCAAGAGTAGAAAGCGAAGTTGGTCGGATGAAAAGTTATGCACAGAAGTAGAGAAGTACAGGCCCTCGGATTGGCAAAAGATTTCAAATACTTTCACAGCGGCTGAATTAAAACGAACAACCGGGTTTGCACAGTACCTTTTAAGAAGAAGAATGTTGTAGCTGAGGCAGACATTCCTGGCAGGTTCTGCAGGCTCTGGATTCCTGAAGCGACTGTCAATGTGACCAAAAGGAGGAAGGTTGGAGGGTCCTGCACTGCCCAGGGAAGAAACTAGCAGCAGAGCAAAGCGACAAAAAAAGGTGCGCTCCTTAAAACCCAACACAGGGTCTGGTCCTCCTAGCTATCCGGTTCACTGCAGCTAGGCGCAGCAAATTCGACCAGGGGAAGGCAGCCTTGCTTGAAGTTTTGCGAACTGGTTGTTCCCACCAGCTCAAGGGAAGAAGATTCCTTGCAGATCTTCTCTGTCGACGAAGTGGAGGAGATTCAGACCAGCAGCAGCGCTTCATCGGGAGGTTCAGTAGTTGCAGTCTACCCTTCCTTCAGCTTCTCTTCGGCTCTCTCGATCCAGTGGCGACTCGGCTTTCCAGTCCAAGAGACCTGCTTTTTATGCAGTTCTTCCCCCATTCATTCAGCCTAGCTGTCACTCACACAGCAGGGTGGTCAGCATTGACGGGCAGCCACCTAGCCAATCAGTCACAAGTGCGACATGGGTCTCCAAAGAAACCCTGTGCAGGGAGTCTCAAACCCCTCCCTCACATCCTGCCCACCCAAACCTTCTGGCGCCTTAAGGAGGGCTTCTGTGCAGAAGCCTGCCAAAGGACGACGAACAAAGGGACCAAACCTGGGTTGGCGCGCAAAGTAAAACACAAGAAAGACCTTTACAAAAAGAAATGGCAGAAAAAACCAGCCAGAGCCAAAATAAAATCAAAATGGACAAGCAGGTTAAGAGTTCGAGGCTACCAAAATAGCCTAAAACTATACCAAGGTTATCACCATAACCGCAGTATGAAAAAAAACAGTAATTCCCACTGCCACCAGCCAAATCTTTTCGAAAGGGGAGTGAAAAATCTCTCCATGAGAAACAGACAAAAAGCGACAACTATTAACCATTTCCAGTACTCTATGGAAGATAGTTTGCACTGGATCTCTGACTTTAAAAAGACTAATAAAGTCAATGCCAACTTTACATGTTCTGGGAGACAGTAGTTAGTCCCAGAAAATGGAGTTAAAAATGGGAAGTCTGAAAAAGACAACCCTGTGTCACTGCACTGAGGGTTCTGTGTGACACACAGTAACAATATGATGCCTATGGGGTGGTTGAGACCCCATAGTCCATGAGCAGAAATGTACAACACACAGCAAAACACATGTTAGAGTGGGAAAACAGGCTGACACTCTTACCAGGTCAAAAATATAAATCCTAGGAATCCCGCAAAGCTGCTGAGGGACCCTAAAGGTAAGGGAAATAAGTTATTCTCCCTACCTCTCGCCACCCCAGACTAAGGGACAGGAGGATTGAATCGACTCCTGGATGAATCTATTCACTCTAGCCGGTTACAGACATCCTAGAGAGACCATCAGCATTTTGGTGGTGACATACTGACCTGTGCTCAATGGTGAAATCAAACCCTTGCAGGCAGATTGACCATCTTAGTAGTTTTGGGTTTCCCCTTTCATTTGCATCAAACATCTCAAGGGTTGGTGGTCTGTCCGAATCATGAAAGTAGATCCATACAAGTATGGTCTAAACTTCTTCAGAGACCACACAATGGCAAAGCACTCATGTTCAATGGTTACCCACCTTGTTTCTGGTTCCTTCAGTTTCCTACTGATGAAGCAAATGCGGTGCTCCCTACCTTTCTCATCCAGCTGACTAAGGACTGCACCTATACCTGTATTGGAGGCATCTGTCTGCACAATGAAGGGTTGGTGATAATCAGGAGCTCTTAGGACTGGAGCTTGACAGAGGGCTTGCTTCAGGCCTTTAAAGGCTTGAGTGCACTCCTCATTCCATCTAACCTTTTTAGGGAATTTGGGAGAGGACACCACATTCAAGAGAGAGGCTATGGTCCCATAGTTCTCAATAAAGTTCCTATAGTACCCAGTAAGACCTAGGAAGGCTCTCACTTGGTTTTGAATAGTAGAGGTGGCCCAGTTGTGTACAGCTTGTACTTTGCTAGACAGTGGCCTTATTTCACCTCCTCCTACATCATGACCAAGGTAGACCACTTTATTCTGACCCATTTGACATTTGCTTGCCTTTATGGTCGGTCAGATGGGCCTGCTCAAGAGCCTGCAACACATATCCTAAGAGGTCAACATGTTCTTTCCAAGTAGGGCTGAACACTGCAATGTCATCCAAGTAGGCCATGCAGAAGTCCTCCATCCCATTCAGAACTTGATTAACCATCCTTTGGAATGTAGCAGGTGCATTCTTTAATCCAAAAGGCATATCCTTAAACTGGTAGAGGCCTGCTGTGGTGGAGAATGCAGTTTTATCCTGTGTATGGTCTGTCGGGGCTATTTGCCAATGGCCTGAAGTTAGATCAAATGTACTGAGGTACTTGGCTGCACCAAGTTTATCCACCAGTTCATCTGTCCTTGGCAAAGGATGGGCATCAGTCTTGGTGACTGCATTTAGAGCTCTATAATCCACACCGAATCTCAACTCCTTGGATCCTGCCTTTGGTACTAGGACAACTGAACTAGATCATGCACTTGTAGATAGCTCTATAACCCCGAGATCAAGCATCTTGTTGACCTCTCCTTTGATGTGGGTTCTCACATGGTCTGACATTCTGTAACCCCTGCTTTTTACAGGTAAACAGAGACCAGTTAAAATATCATACCAGTTTTAACCCCCAAGGTGTTAAGCCTGGTAATAGTGAGAACAGGGAGGCAACATGATTCAACAGAAACTTGCACTGCTCCTGTTGTTCAGAAGTCAGACTAGAAGAGAGATTAACTCCTTCTATCTTTTCATCCAAAGGTTGGCCTCTGAGTAGGTCAAGTAGAGGTTCACTCTCCTCCTCCTCTTGAGGTGAAGCTAGAAGCAAAGCTCCCACATCTGGTCTTGAGAAATATGCCTTTAAACGGTTGGTGTGAAAGACTCAGGGAGCCTCCTTAGGATTGCCTAGGTCCACCAGATAGTTCACCTCTCCAGGTTTTCCCACAACCTTGAAGGGTCCTATCCATTTGTCCTGTAAGGCCCTCTGCCTTGTTGGCAACATAACTAGTACAAGCTGGTCTTAAGTAAACTCAACCATGCTGGCCTTCTGGTCATGCCAATGTTTGACCAGAGCCTGACCTGCTTTAAGTTATCACTAGCTTCTGCCATCATGTGTGACATTCTCCTCCGCAGACCTATCACATAATCAGTCACTCTGACTGGCTTGGGGGAAGGAGCACTCTCCAACCCCCCCCTTAATCATGGCCAAAGGACCTCTGACTGGATGACCATAGAGAAGTCCAAAGGGACTGTATCCAACTCCCCCATGAGGGACTTCCCTATAAGCAAAGAAAAGGCATGGCAGTAAAAGGTCCCACTTTCTTCTAAGGTGTTCCTCTAAAGCACCTATCATGCTCTTCATAGTACGGTTAAACCTTTCAACCAGTCCATTTGTCTGTGGATGGTATGCGGTTGAGAACTTGTAAGTGACACCACAGTTTTTCAACCTGGCTTGCATGTAGTGGGACATAGAATTGGACCCCCTGCCGGATATCACTTCCTTAGGAAACCCTACTCTGTTAAATATACCAAGTAGAGCCTTAGCCACAGCCTGAGCCTTAACAGTTCTCATAGGTATAGCTTCAGGATACCTAGTAGCATGGTCTACTACAACCAGGATAAACCTGTTTCCTGAAGATTTGGGAGGGTCAAGAGGACCAACAATGTCAATGCCCACCCTCTCAAAAGGAACTTCTACCACTGGGAGAGGCACCAAGGGTGTCACATTCTTGGCTCCACTCTTGCCAGAGGTTTGGCAAGTGTGACAACTCCTGTCAACTTCTGAATCCATTTTAGGCCAGAAGAAGTATAAAGAGAGCCTTTCGTTAGTCTTCTTGAAACTCAAGTGACCAGCCAATGGTATCTCATGCGCCAACTGTAGGAATTGGAGTCTATGTTCTAGGGGTACTACAAGTCTCTTGCAGTCCCCAGGGGTAGACTCCGTCGGTTCATTGTAGATGTAGAAGAAGCCATCTTCCCAGTGCAACCTATGCTTCCCAGGCTCTTGCACATCGAGCTGAGAAGCTGCCTGTTGTCTGAGACCTTCAAGAGTAGGACACTCTCTGTGTCCTCTACTGAAGTCCGTCCTTTTGGGTCCACCTTCTGCCAGTAAAGACTGCAGCTCAGGATGGTCAACAGGATCCACATCTCCAACTAGAGTAAAGTCCTCTTCCAGATCTGACTCTTCAGAAGCTGGATCAACCACACAGGGTTGTACCTCACACTCAGCCTCAGCAGTTGTGTTGTGTTGTCACAGGTGTGACTTTGGACAATCTTGGGGATATCCTTGTTGGTAGCTCAGGAGTGCTTTCTGCCTTTTTCCTGGAGGTCTTAGGTTTCCCCTTTGCCTCTTTCCTCCTTGAAATTGCAGTAAGTAACTCCTGTGGACTGGGGGTGATAGTTTCCCCTATCAAGTCCCCTGGAGAGCCCCTTAAGGTCCTCTCCTTTGCAGGCCTAGTGAGCTCCTGTTTCCTTTTACTGGGAGGCCTGGGGGTGCTACACACAACTCCAAGAGTTTTCAAGTCATTGCCCAACAGGACTCTCCCAGTTACTTCACTCTGCACACTAACAGGTATTTGACAGTCATGTCATTTCACTGGATGAGAGCTGGTAACTGGGGAGGCATTTGCACAGGGCCTCCAGCTAACTTGGTTAGGTGTTTGGGTGCCTTAGCAACATCCTCCACCTTGAAAAATGATTCATCAACCACAGTTATGCTGGCTCCAGTGTCTCTGATGGTAGGGGTCCCGTGGCCATTCACAAGAACACTATCTTTATAATACTCTTTAGTATTATCTGGGATGGAATTATAGACATCTAAATTCTGTTGTTCCCACAAACCCAGGGACACTAAAGAAGCACTGGCTGAGACGCTCATGGGTTCATCAGCCAGTAGGTGAAAGTTTCCACTTGCCATATGTACTTCTTCCTCTGGGGAGAAGGCTAAGGAGACATTGTGGACGCCTGAAGGTTTACCCTTACACCTGGGATCCCCTTTCACATGGTCAGTTGACCCACAAGCATAACATTTACCAAATGTCTCGATGGATGGGGGTTTGTTCTGACCCACCTCTGTTTTGGCACCAGGAGGTACACTAGCCTGGTTCAGTTTCCCATGTGGTTTACCCTTATGTAGATGTTTGTGGCCCTCTTTTGGATTGGAGGAATCAGAATTCTCCTTGTTATCTTTCTTTGGCTGATTCCCCTCATCCTTCTTCTGAATTGCCCCAGAATCCTTAGGAGTAGCCCTGTTGGCAACCCACAAGTCAGCAGCCTTAGCTAACTTCTTTGGATCTATCTCCTTAGAATCAGGAGAGCAAGCATCATAAACTGACTCCAACATAACAAGATTTCTCATACTTTCAAAAGTATTCACTCTGTAACCCTTAACCCAATCTTCTAAGTTCTTCAAACAATCACACACCCAGGAAGCCCAAGGGGTAACATCATGCTTTTTTAGGGTCCTAAACCTCTCAAGCTACTAGCAAGGGCTTTGCCCAAATCTAGCAATTAAAGCAAGCTTCAAACACTCATTATCCATCCTATCCACCTCCCACAACTCCTTTACAACATCAGATGCAACAGGGGGTAGCCTAGAGAACAGCCAGGGAAGCAACTGATTCCCTGTAATGTCTTGAATCCCATGGTTATATTTGTCATGGGTACTAGGTTAGGTGGCACTATTCAGTCAATTACATACCCAGTTCATGATAGCAGGACGAGAAATCAGTCAGGAGCATTATGGGTAAGAGCTTGGAGGGCAAGGTCAGGGTAAATATCCATGTCTCCATTTGGAATCACCTATCCTCCATAGGATAACAATAGACTTCCTGTTCCACTAATATGGATCCCCTTTTGTTCCAATCTGGACTTTATGCAACGCTCTAGTCTTTCGGGCGAGGCCCTCTATAAAAGCCACGCCCAAAAGAACAAGACTTGCTTCGTGTGTTTTCTGTAGCAGTGAGCACGCACTTACCTGGTTCAGTCTCCGGAGCTCTTCCATGGTTTTCTGCAGACCTGATCCCCGACAGGACAGCATCCTCGCTTCTTCGAGCTCCGCATCTGCAAGGGAACAACTGAAAGCATTAACGAACTTCATTTTTTCAACTCACCTGTTTTCTTCCGGCGGCCCCGATCGTCTCTTCAGCTTCCTTTTCACCTCGCGGACCATCTGGCCTTTGCAGTCCGTTGGATTTTCTTTTTCGAAGAGGTATTTCTTGACTAGACCTGTTAGCAGAAAGACAAGAGAAAGAGGGATTAATCGCTAAAGACAATTCTGGGTCCAAATACCCTAAGGAGATACGTTTTCTCTTACCTGCGCCTAGTGAAGTAACTGGGCCACCGAGAACTTTTGGACATTGAACTCTTCGATCCACCACATAGGGGTTCAGTGAAGTAACTGTCCCTGGACTTATTTTGGATCGCCTGAACTTTCCGAAATTTAGGAGGCGGTATCGTTTTCTCTTCGCCGCAACAAACAAGTGGGGATAGCTTCCCTACAGCACAACTGCCATCCTGCCCGCACCATACCGCCCCTGCAGAGCCAGGACGGAGAGCACGCCTTACCAAACTAAGAGGTGAGCCCCTAAACACAGTGCTTAACTCAGGGTGATTGGGAGGGGGTTTTACCAGGGCCTGGCACAGTTCTAACCCGTCCCTTACCTATCTTTACAGGAAGAACCCCAGGAGAGGGAGATAAGTTGAATTTGGGGAATAGCAGAGCACAGGTCGAGAGAATCCATCGCTCCCGCTGAGTTTTCAGCTGAGCGTGACAATATTCAAACATTGCCAACCAATCCAAAATATCAAGTTTAACTTCATACATACCAGCAATTTCTTCAGGCATATGGGGTTTCTTAGGACTGGAAGACCTAGAAGACTCTGGGAAGGGAAGCATTTTCTAGAGACAACTTTTTCATTTCTAGTTCACCATTCTACTCCATTTCTCTGATCTTAAGTTCTTGATGCTTTTGTTCAGTTTGAGCATTAATACGTTTAAATTCCAATTCAAGCCTAATTTTTCTAGAGTAATGAATTCAGGACTGAGTGTAGAACCTGATGGGTTCCCATTGGACAAAGGTTGAGGTTTCTGAGCAGAAAGAGGAGCTCTAGAGCTAACCATCTGAGCCTCTTCGGCCTCGTCTAACTCATCAATAACATCAGAGTTTGAGTATGATACATTATCATCTTCCACAAAATTTCCATATGTGCTGGAGGGGCAGGCATTTCAGACCCACTCCCCAGACTTTGTTTCTGTAACAACCTTTCAATGAATTCTGACTTTTTGCCTTTGACAGAGAGATTATTTTTTCTACACAGATCTTTCAAAAAATGAACAGCGTAAGTAAGGAGGTTCTCCTGACTGTAGCTTTCCATATCAGACATGATTAAAATTGCTTTTTAATGGTGTTTAGCCTTTTGGTTAGTTGGTCCAAGGTAATAGCAGCACTCTAAGTGTAATCACTATACTTTAATCCTCACGACTGTACACCAGTGTTAGGCAGAATCATATGCAGTCCCCTCTGGGAACACTACACACAATTAAGACTACAAGTGAAGTGCAAATTCACCTTTGGTTCAAGCCTGTACTTCACAGTAAAGTGGTAGCGATGGCTGAGCAGCCAGACTTATCTCAAGAGGGAAAGTGAGCAGTACAAGAGATTACACAAAGGACAACAATTACTATGATTCAAACAAACACTGAGTCAAGGTTTTGAAGTAAAAGAATATACATTTATTTACATCAATATTTGTAAAACAACTCACTGTTAATAAAGCAGCAGAAAATCACAATCTTAATACACCACAACAACACCCAATGAATTCTGGACAAGTTAAGCGCAATGAAGTGTGAGCAAAATGCTACTCCAGCAATTTAAGAAGGGGGAGAAGACAAGGTTTATCACAAATCAATAATATCAATAAGTTTAAGGCAGGGTAATCTAGAAAAGGCTAATTACTAAACAGATTCAAACCAATAGGCAATAGCCAATGTCAATGGAACAGAGTCTATGCAGAGGATCACACGGTTCAGGGTAGTTGGCGGTTACGTCTTTGTCAAGAGTAGAAAGCGAAGTTGGTCGGATGAAAAGTTATGCACAGAAGTAGAGAAGTACAGGCCCTCGGATTGGCGAAAGATTTCAAACACTTTCACAGCGGCTGAATTAAAACAAACAACCGGGTTTGCACAGTACCTTTTAAGAAGAAGAATGTTGTAGCTGAGGCAGACATTCCTGGCAGGTTCTGCAGGCTCTGGATTCCTGAAGCGACTGTGAATGTGACCAAAAGGAGGAAGGTTGGAGGGTCCTGCACTGCCCAGGGAAGAAACCAGCAGCAGAGCAAAGCGACAAAAAAAGGTGCGCTCCTTAAAACCCAACACAGGGTCTGGTCCTCCTAGCTATCCGTTCACTGCAGCGAGGCGCAGCAAATTCGACCAGGGGAAGGCAGCCTTGCTTGAAGTTTTGGGAACTGGTTGTTCCCACCAGCTCAAGGGAAGAAGATTCCTTGCAAATCTTCTCTGTCGACGAAGTGGAGGAGATTCAGACCAGCAGCAGCGCTTCATCGGGAGGTTCAGTAGTTGCAGTCTACCCTTCCTTCAGCTTCTCTTCGGCTCTCTGGATCCAGTGGCGACTCGGCTTTCCAGTCCCAGAGACCTGCTTTTTATGCAGTTCTTCCCCCATTCATTCAGCCTAGCTGTCACTCACACAGTAGGGTGGTCAGCATTGACGGGCAGCCACCTAGCCAATCAGTCACAAGGGCGACATGGGTCTCCAAGGAAACCCTGTGCAGGGAGTCTCAAACCCCTCCCTCACATCCTGCCCACTCAAACCTTCTGGCGCCTTAAGGAGGGCTTCTGTGCAGAAGCCTGCCAAAGGACGGCGAACAAAGGGACCAAACCTGGGTTGGCGCGCAAAGTAAAACACAAGAAAGACCTTTACAAAAAGAAATGGCAGAAAAATCCAGCCAGAGCCAAAATAAAATCAAAATGGACAAGCAGGTTAAGAGTTCGAGGCTACCAAAATAGCCTAAAACTATACCAAGGTTATCACCATAACCGCAGTATGAAAAAAACAGTAACTCCCACTGCCACCAGCCAAATCTTTTCGAAAGGGGAGTGAAAAATCTCTCCATGAGAGACAGACAAAAAGCGACAACTATTAACCATTTCCAGTACTCTATGGAAGATAGTTTGTACTGGATCTCTCACTTTAAAAAGACTAATAAAGTCAATGCCAACTTTACATGTTCTGGGAGACAGTAGTTAGTCCCAGAAAATGGAGTTAAAGTCTGAAAAAGACAACCCTGTGTCACTGCACTGAGGGTTCTGTGTGACACACAGTAAAAAGATGATGCCTATGGGGTAGTTGAGACCCCATAGTCCATGAACAGAAATGTACAACACACAGCAAAACACATGTTAGAGTGGGAAAACAGGCTCACACTCTTACCAGGTGAAAAATATAAATCCTAGGAATCCAGCAAAGCTGCTGAGGGACCCTAAAGGTAAGGGAAATAAGTTATTCTCCCTACCTCTCGCCACCCCAGACTAAGGGACAGGAGGATTGAATCCACTCCTGGATGAATCTCTTCACTCTAGCCGGTTACAGACATCCTAGAGAGACCATCAGCATTTTGGTGGTGACATACTGACCTGTGCTCAATGGTGAAATCAAACCCTTGCAGGCAGATTGACCATTTTAGTAGTTTTGGGTTTTCCCCTTTCATTTGCATCAACCATCTCAAGGGTTGGTGGTCTGTCTGAATCATAAAAGTAGATCCATACAAGTATGGTCTAAACTTCTTCAGAGACCACACAATGGCAAAGCACTCATGTTCAATGGTTACCCATCTTGTTTCTGGTTCCTTCAGTTTCCTACTGATGAAGCAAATGCGGTGCTCCCTAGCTTTCTCATCCAGCTGACTAAGGACTGCACCTATACCTGTATTGGAGGCATCTGTCTGCACAATGAAGGGTTGGTGATAATCAGGAGCTCTTAGGACTGGATCTTGACAGAGGGCTTGCTTCAGGCCTTCAAAGGCTTGAGTGCACTCCTCATTCCATCTAACCTTTTTAGGGAATTTGTGAGAGGACACTACATTCAAGAGAGAGGCTATGGTCCCATAGTTCTCAATAAAGTTCCCATAGTACCCAGTAAGACCTAGGAAGGCTCTCACTTGGTTTTGAATAGTAGAGGTGGCCCAGTTGTGTACAGCTTGTACTTTGCTAGACAGTGGCCTTATTTCACCTCCTCCTACATCATGGCTAAGGTAGACCACTTTATTCTGACCCATTTGACATTTGCTTGCCTTTATGGTCGGTCAGATGGGCCTGCTCAAGAGCCTGCAACACATATCCTAAGTGGTCAACATGTTCTTTCCAAGTAGGGCTGAACACTGCAATGTCATCCAAGTAGGCCATGCAGAAGTCCTCCATCCCATTCAGAAATTGATTAACCATCCTTTGGAATGTAGCAGGTGCATTCTTTAATCCAAAAGGCATAACCTTAAACTGGTAGAGGCCTGCTGGGGTGGAGAATGCAGTTTTATATTGTGTATGGTCTGTCAGGGCTATTTGCCAATGGCCTGAAGTTAGATCAAATGTACTGAGGTACTTGGCTGCACCAAGTTTATCCACCCGTTCATCTGTCCTTGGCAAAGGATGGGCATCAGTCTTGGTGACTGCATTTAGAGCTCTATAATCCACACAGAATCTCAACTCCTTGGCTCCTGCCTTTGGTACTAGAACAACTGAACTAGATCATGGACTTGTAGATAGCTCTATAACCCCGAGATCAAGCATCCTGTTGACCTCTCCTTTGATGTGGGTTCTCACATGGTCTGACATTCTGTAACCCCTGCTTTTTACAGGTAAACAGACACCAGTTAAAATATCATACCAGTTTTAACCCCCAAGGGGTTAAGCCTGGTAATAGTGAGAACAGGGAGGCAACATGATTCAACAGAAACTTGCACTGCTCCTGTTGTTCAGAAGTCAGACTAGAAGAGAGATTAACTCCTTCTATCTTTTCATCCAAAGGTTGGCCTTTGAGTAGGTCAAGTAGAGGTTCACTCTCCTCCTCCTCTTGAGGTGAAGCTAGAAGCAAAGCTCCCACATCTGGTCTTGAGAAATATGCCTTTAAACGGTTGGTGTAAAAGACTCAGGGAGCCTCCTTAGGATTGCCTAGGTCCACCAGATAGTTCACCTCTCTATGTTTTCCCACAACCTTGAAGGGTCATATCCATTTGTCCTGTAAGGCCCTCTGCCTTGTTGGCAACATAACTAGTACAAGCTGGTCTTAAGTAAACTCAACCATGCTGGCCTTCTGGTCATGCCAATGTTTGACCATAGCCTGACCTGTTTTAAGTTATCACTAGCTTCTGCCATCATGTGTGTTATTCTCCTACGCAGACCTATCACATAATCAGTCACTCTGACTGGCTTGGGGGAAGGAGCACTCTCCAACCCCCCCCCTTAATCATGGCCAAAGGACCTCTGACTGGATGACCATAGAGAAGTCCAAAGGGACTGTATCCAACTCCCCCATGAGGGACTTCCCAATAAGCAAAGAAAAGGCATGGCAGTAAAAGGTCCCACTTTCTTCTAAGGTGTTCCTCTAAAGCACCTATCATGCTCTTCATAGTACGGTTAAACATTTCAACCAGTCCATTTGTCTGTGGATGGTATGCGGTTGAGAACTTGTAAGTGACACCACAGTTTTTCAACATGGCTTGCATGTAGTGGGATATAGAATTGGACCCCCTGTCGGATATCACTTCCTTAGTAAACCCTACTCTGTTAAATATACCAAGTAGAGCCTAAGCCACAGCCTGAGCCTTAACAGTTCTCATAGGTATAGCTTCAGGATACCTAGTAGCATGGTCTACTACAACCAGGATAAACCTGTTTCCTGAAGATGTGGGAGGGTCAAGGGGACCAACAATGTCAATGCCCACCCTCTCAAAAGGAACTTCTACCACTGGGAGAGGCACCAAGGGTGTCACATTCTTGGCTCCACTCTTGCCAGAGGTTTGGCAAGTGTGACAGCTCCTGTCAACTTCTGAATCCATTTTAGGCCAGAAGAAGTATAAAGAGAGCCTTTCGTTAGTCTTCTTGAAACTCAAGTGACTAGCCAAAGGTATCTCATGGGCCAACTGTAGGAACTGGAGTCTATGTTCTAGGGGTACTACAAGTCTCTTTCAGTCCCAAGGGGTAGACTCCGTCGGTTCATTGTAGATATAGAAGAAGCCATCTTCCCAGTGCAACCTATGCTTCCCAGGCTCTTGCACATCGAGCTGAGAAGCTGCCTGTTGTCTGAGACCCTCAAGAGTAGGACACTCTCTGTGTCCTCTACTGAAGTCCGTCTTTTTGGGTCCACCTTCTGCCAGTAAAGACTGCAGCTCAGGATGGTCAACAGGATCCACATCTCCAACTAGAGTAAAGTCCTCTTCCAGATCTGACTCTTCAGAAGCTGGATCAACCACACAGGGTTGTACTCACACTCAGCCTCAGCAGGTGGAGGAGTCACAGGTGTGACTTTGGACAATCTTGGGGATATCCTTGTTGGTAGCTCAGGAGTGCTTTCTGCCTTTTTCCTGGAGGTCTTAGGTTTCCCCTTTGCCTCTTTCCTCCTTGAAATTGCAGTAAGTAACTCCTGTGGACTGGAGGTGATAGTTTCCTCTATCAAGTCCCCTGGAGACCCCCTTAAGGTCCTCTCCTTTGCAGGCCTAGTGAGCTCCTGTTTCCTTTTACTGGGAGGCCTGGGGGTGCTAGACACAACTCCAAGAGTTTTCAAGTCATTGCCCAACAGGACTCTCCCAGTTACTTCACTCTGCACACTAACAGGTATTTGACAGTCATGTAATTTCACTGGATGAGAGCTGGTAACTGGGGAGGCATTTGCACAGGGCCTCCAGCTAACTTAGTTAGGTGTTTGGGTGCCTTAGCAACATCCTCCACCTTGAAAAATGATTCATCAACCACAGTTATGCTGGCTCCAGTGTCTCCGATGGTAGGGGTCCCCTGGCCATTCACAAGAACACTATCTTTATAATACTCTTTAGTATTATCTGGGATGGAATTATAGACATCTAAATTCTGTTGTTCCCACAAACCCAGGGACACTAAAGAAGCACTGGCTGAGACGCTCATGGGTTCATCAGCCAGTAGGTGAAAGTTTCCACTTGCCATATGTACTTCTTCCTCTGGGGAGAAGGCTAAGGAGACATTGTGGACCCCTGAAGGTTTACCCTTACACCTGGGATCCCCTTTCACATGGTCAGTTGACCCACAAGCATAACATTTACCAAATGTCTCGATGGATGGGGGTTTGTTCTGACCCACCTCTGTTTTGGCACCAGGAGGTACACTAGCCTGGTTAAGTTTCCCATGTGGTTTACCCTTATGTTGATGTTTGTGGCCCTCTTTTGGATTGGAGGAATCAGAATTCTCCTTGTTATCTTTCTTTGGCTGCTTCCCCTCATCCTTCTTCTGAGTTGCCCCAGAATCCTTAGGAGTAGCCCTGTTGGCAACCCACAAGTCAGCAGCCTTACCTAACTTCTTTGGATCTATCTCCTTAGAATCAGGAGAGCAGGCATCATAAACTGACTCCAACATAACAAGATTTCTCATACCTTCAAAAGTGTTCACTCTGTAACCCATAACCCAATCTTCTAAGTTCTTCAAACAATCACACACCCAGGAAGCCCAAGAGGTAACATCATGCTTTTTTAGGGTCCTAAACCTCTCAAGGTACTACCAAGGGGTCTGCCCAAATCTAGCAATTAAAGCTAGCTTCAAACACTCATAATCCATCCTATCCACCTCCCCCAACTCCTTTACAACATCAGATGCAACAGGGGGTAGCCTAGAGAAGAGCCAGGGAAGCAACTGATTCCCTGTAATGTCTTGAATCCCATGGTTATATTTGTCATGGGTACTAGGTTTGGTGGCACTATTCAGTCAATTACATACCCAGTTCATGATAGCAGGACGAGAAATCAGTCAGGAGCATTATGGGTAAGAGCTTGGAGGGCAAGCCTCCATGTCTCCATTTGGAATCACCTATCCTCCATAGCATAACAATAGACTTCCTGTTCCACTAATATGGATCCCCTTTTGTTCCAATCTGGACTTTATGCAACGCTCTAGTCTTTCGGGCGAGGCCCTCTATAAAAGCCACGCCCAAAAGAACAAGACTTGCTTCGTGTGTTTTCTGTAGCAGTGAGCACGCACTTACCTGGTTCAGTCTCCGGAGCTCTTCCATGGTTTTCTGCAGACCTGATCCCCGGCAGGACGGCATCCTCGCTTCTTCGAGCTCCGCATCTGCAAGGGAACAACTGAAAGCATTAACGAACTTCCTTTTTATTCAACTCACCTATTTTCTTCTGGTGGACCCGATCGTCTCTTCAGCTTCCTCTTCACCTCGCGGACCATCTGGCCTTTGCAGTCCGTTGGATTTTCTTTTTCAAAGAGGTATTTCTTGACTAGACCTGTTAGGAGAAAGACAAGAGAAAGAGGGATTAATCGCTAAAGACAATTCTGGGTCCAAATACCCTAAGGACATACGTTTTCTCTTACCTGCGCCTAGTGAAGTAACTGGGCCACCGAGAACTCTTGGACATTGAACTCTTCGATCCACCACATAGGGGTTCAGTGAAGTAACTGTCCCTGGACTTATTTTGGATCGCCTGAACTTTCCGAAATTTAGGAGGCGGTATCGTTTTCTCTCCGCCGCAACAAACAAGTGGGGATAGCTTCCCTACAGCACAACTGCCATCCTGCCCGCACCATACCGCCCCTGCAGAGCCAGGACGGAGAGCACGCCTTACCAAACTAAGAGGTGAGCCCCTAAACACAGTGCTTAACTCAGGGTGATTGGGAGGGGGTTTTACCAGGGCCTGGCACAGTTCTAACCCGTCCCTTACCTATCCTTACAGGAAGAACCCCAGGAGAGGGAGATAAGTTGAATTTGGGGAATAGTAGAGCAGAGGTCGAGAGAATCCATCGCTCTCGCTGAGTTTTCAGCTGAGCTTGACAATATTCAAACTTTGCCAACCAATCCAAAATATCAAGTTTAACCTCATACATACCAGCAATTTCTTCAGGCATATGGGGTTTCTTAGGACTGGAAGACCTAGAAGACTCTGGGAGGGAAGCATTTTCTAGAGACAACTTTTTCATTTCTAGTTCACCATTTACTCCATTTCTCTGATCTTAAGTTCTTGATGCTTTTGTTCAGTTTGAGCATTAATACGTTTAAATTCCAATTCAAGCCTAATTTTTCTAGAGTATTGAATTCAGGACTGAGTGTAGAACCTGATGGGGTCCCATTGGATAAAGGTTGAGGTCTCTGAGCAGAAAGAGGAGCTCTAGGGCTAACCATCTGAGACTCTTCGGCCTCGTCTAACTCATCAATAACATCAGAGTTTGAGTCTGATACATTATCATCTTCGACAAAATTTCCATATGTGCTGGAGGGGCAGGCATTTCAGACCCACTCCCCAGACTTTGTTTCTGTAACAACCTTTCAATGAATTCTGACTTTTTGCTTTGACAGAGAGATTATTTTTTCTGCACAGATCTTTCAAAAAATGAACAGCGTAAGTAAGGAGGTTCTCCTGACTTTAGCTCTCCATATCAGACACGATTAAAATTGCTTTTTAATGGTGTTTAGCCTTTTGGTTAGTTGGTCCAAGGTAATAGCAGCACTCTAAGTGCAATCACTATACTTTAATCCTCACGACTGTACACCAGTGTTAGGCAGAATCATATGCAGTCCCCTCTGGGAACACTACACACAATTAAGACTACAAGTGAAGTACAAATTCACCTTTGGTACAAGCCTGTACTACACAGTAAAGTGGTAGCGATGGCTGAGCAGCCAGACTTATCTCAAGAGGGAAAGTGAGCAATACAAGAGATTACACAAAGGACAACAATTACTATGATTCAAACAAACACTGAGTCAAGGTTTTGAAGTAAAAGAATATACATTTATTTACATCAATATTTGAAAAACAACTCACTGTTAATAAAGTAGCAGAAAATCACAATCTTAATACACCAGAACAACACCCAATGAATTCTGGACAAGTTAAGCGCAATGAAGTGTGAGCAAAATGGTACTGCAGCAATTTAAGAAGGGGGAGAAGACAAGGTTTATCACAAATCAATAATATCAATACGTTTAAGGCAGGGTAATCTAGAAAAGGCTAACTACTAAACAGATTCAAACCAATAGGCAATAGCCAATGTCAATGGAACAGAGTCTATGCAGAGGATCACACGGTTCAGGGTAGTTAGCGGTTACGTCTTTGTCAAGAGTAGAAAGCGAAGTTGGTCGGATGAAAAGTTATGCACAGAATTAGAGAAGTACAGGCCCTCGGATTGGCGAAAGATTTCAAACACTTTCACAGCGGCTGAATTAAAACGAACAACCGGGTTTGCACAGTACCTTTTAAGAAGAAGAATGTTGTAGCTGAGGCAGACATTCCTGGCAGGTTCTGCAGGCTCTGGATTCCTGAAGCGACTGTCAATGTGACCAAAAGGAGGAAGGTTGGAGGGTCCTGCACTGCCCAGGGAAGAAACCAGCAGCAGAGCAAAGTGACAAAAAAAGGTGCGCTCCTTAAAACCCAACACAGGGTCTGGTCCTCCTATCTATCCGGTTCACTGCAGCGAGGCGCAGCAAATTCGACCAGGGGAAGGCAGCCTTGCTTGAAGTTTTGCGAACTGGTTGTTTCCACCAGCTCAAGGGAAGAAGATTCCTTGCAGATCTTCTCTGTCGACGAAGTGGAGGAGATTCGGACCAGCAGCAGCGCTTCATCGGGAGGTTCAGTAGTTGCAGTCTTCCCTTCCTTCAGCTTCTCTTCGGCTCTCTCGATCCAGTGGCGACTCGGCTTTCCAGTCCCAGAGACCTGCTTTTTATGCAGTTCTTCCCCCATTCATTCAGCCTAGCTGTCACTCACACAGCAGGGTGGTCAGCATTGACGGGCAGCCACATAGCCAATCAGTCACAAGTGCGACATGGGTCTCCAAGGAAACCCTGTGCAGGGAGTCTCAAACCCCTCCCTCACATCCTGCCCACCCAAACCTTCTGGCACCTTAAGGAGGGCTTCTGTGCAGAAGCCTGCCAAAGGACGGCGAACAAAGGGACCAAACCTGGGTTGGCGCGCAAAGTAAAACACAAGAAAGACCTTTACAAAAAGAAATGGCAGAAAAAACCAGCCACAGCCAAAACAAAATCAAAATGGACAAGCAGGTTAAGAGTTCGAGGCTACCAAAATAGCCTAAAACTATACCAAGGTGATCACCATAACCGCAGTATGAAAAAAACAGTAATTCCCACTGCCACCAGCCAAATCTTTTCGAAAGGGGAGTGAAAAATCTCTCCATGAGAGACAGACAAAAAGCGACAACTATTAACCATTTCCAGTACTCTATGGAAGATAGTTTGTACTGGATCTCTGACTTTAAAAAGACTAATAAAGTCAATGCCAACTTTACATGTTCTGGGAGACAGTAGTCAGTCCCAGAAAATGGAGTTTAAAATGGGAAGTCTGAAAAAGACAACCCTGTGTCACTGCACTGAGGGTTCTGTGTGACACACAGTAACAAGATGATGCCTATGGGGTGGTTGAGACCCCATAGTCCATGAGCAGAAATGTACAACACACAGCAAAACACATGTTAGAGTGGGAAAACAGGCTCACACTCTTACCAGGTGAAAAATATAAATCCTAGGAATCCAGCAAAGCTGCTGAGGGACCCTACAGGTAAGGGAAATAAGTTATTCTCCCTACCTCTCGCCACCCCAGATTAAGGGACAGGAGGATTGAATCCACTCCTGGATGAATCTCTTCACTCTAGCCGGTTACAGACATCCTAGAGAGACCATCAGCATTTTGGTGGTGACATACTGACCTGTGCTCAATGGTGAAATCAAACCCTTGCAGGCAGATTGACCATCTTAGTAGTTTTGGGTTTTCCCCTTTCATTTGCATCAACCATCTCAAGGGTTGGTGGTCTGTCTGAATCATAAAAGTAGATCCATACAAGTATGGTCTAAACTTCTTCAGAGACCACACAATGGCAAAGCACTCATGTTCAATGGTTACCCACCTTGTTCCTAGTTCCTTCAGTTTCCAACTGATGAAGCAAAAATGCGGTGCTCCCTACCTTTCTCATCCAGCTGACTAAGGACTGCACCTATACCTGTATTGGAGGCATCTGTCTGCACAATGAAGGGTTGGTGATAATCAGGAGCTCTTAGGACTGGAGCTTGACAGAGGGCTTGCTTCAGGCCTTCAAAGGCTTGAGTGCACTCCTCATTCCATCTAACCTTTTTAGGGAATTTGGGAGAGGACACTACATTCAAGAGAGAGGCTATGGTCCCATAGTTCTCAATAAAGTTCCTATAGTACACAGTAAGACCTAGGAAGGCTCTCACTTGGTCTTGAATAGTAGAGGTGGCCCAGTTGTGTACAGCTTGTACTTTGCTAGACAGTGGCCTTATTTCACCTCCTCCTACATCATGACCAAGGTAGACCACTTTATTCTGACCCATTTGACATTTGCTTGCCTTTATGGTCGGTCAGATGGGCCTGCTCAAGAGCCTGCAACACATATCCTAAGTGGTCAACATGTTCTTTCCAGGTAGGGCTGAACACTGCAATGTCATCCAAGTAGGCCATGCAGAAGTCCTCCATCCCATCCAGAACTTGATTAACCATCCTTTGGAATGTAGCAGGTGCATTCTTTAATCCAAAAGGCATAACCTTAAACTGGTAGAGGCCTGCTGGGGTGGGTGGAGAATGCAGTTTTATCCTGTGTATGGTCTGTCAGGGCTATTTGCCAATGGCCTGAAGTTAGATCAAATGTACTGAGGTACTTGGCTGCACCACGTTTATCCACGAGTTCATCTGTCCTTGGCAAAGGATGGGCATCAGTCTTGGTGACTGCATTTAGAGCTCTATAATCCACACAGAATCTCAACTCCTTGGATC
This sequence comes from Ambystoma mexicanum, assembly GCF_040938575.1. NCBI lineage: Eukaryota > Metazoa > Chordata > Amphibia > Caudata > Ambystomatidae > Ambystoma > Ambystoma mexicanum. Next base: position 1,031,370,162 of record NC_090941.1, on the reverse strand, counting down.
CTGCCTTTGGTACTAGAACAACTGAACTAGATCATGGACTTGTAGATAGCTCTATAACCCCGAGATCAAGCATCTTGTTGACCTCTCCTTTGATGTGGGTTCTCACATGGTCTGACATTCTGTAACCCCTGCTTTTAACAGGTAAACAGACACCAGTTAAAATATCATACCAGTTTTAACCCCTAGGGGGTTAAGCCTGGTAATAGTGAGAACAGGGAGGCAACGTGATTCAACAGAAACTTGCACTGCTCCTGTTGTTCAGAAGTCAGACTAGAAGAGAGATTAACTCCTTCTATCTTTTCATCCAAAGGTTAGCCTCTGAGTAGGTCAAGTAGAGTTTCACTCTCCTCCTCCTCTTGAGGTGAAGCTAGAAGCAAAGCTCCCACATCTGGGCTTGACAAATATGCCTTTAAACGGTTGGTGTGAAAGACTCAGGGAGCCTCCTTAGGATTGCCTAGGTCCACCAGATAGTTCACCTCTCCAGGTTTTCCCACAACCTTGAAGGGTCCTATCCATTTGTCCTGTAAGGCCCTCTGCCTTGTTGGCAACATAACTAGTACAAGCTGGTCTTAAGTAAATTCAACCATGCTGGCCTTCTGGTCATGCCAATGTTTGACCAGAGCCTGACCTGCTTTAAGTTATCACTAGCTTCTGCCATCATGTGTGACATTCTCCTCCGCAGACCTATCACATAATCAGTCACTCTGACTGGCTTGGGGGAAGGAGGACTCTCCAACCCCCCCCCCTTAATCACGGCCAAAGGACCTCTGACTGGATGACCATAGAGAAGTCCAAAGGGACTGTATCCAACTCCCCCATGAGGGACTTACCTATAAGCAAAGAAAAGGCATGGCAGTAAAAGGTCCCACTTTCTTCTAAGGTGTTCCTCTAAAGCACCTATCATGCTCTTCATAGTACGGTTAAACCTTTCAACCAGTCCATTTGTCTGTGGATGGTATGCGGTTGAGAACTTGTAAGTGACACCACAGTTTTCCAACCTGGCTTGCATGTAGTGGGACATAGAATTGGACCCCCTGTCGGATATCACTTCCTTAGGAAACCCTACTCTGTTAAATATACCAAGTAGAGCCTTAGCCACAGCCTGAGCCTTAACAGTTCTCATAGGTATAGCTTCAGGATACCTAGTAGCATGGTCTACTACAACCAGGATAAACCTGTTTCCTGAAGATGTGGGAGGGTCAAGGGGGCCAACAATGTCAATGCCCACCCTCTCAAAAGGAACTTCAACCACTGGGAGAGGCACCAAGGTTGTCACATTCTTGGCTCCACTCTTGCCAGAGGTTTGGCAAGTGTGACAGCTCCTGTCAACTTCTGAATCCATTTTAGGCCAGAAGAAGTATAAAGAGAGCCTTTCGTTAGTCTTCTTGAAACTCAAGTGACCAGCCAAAGGTATTTCATGGGCCAACTGTAGGAACTGGAGTCTATGTTCTAGGGGTACTACAAGTCTCTTGCAGTCCCCAGGGGTAGACTCCGTCGGTTCATTGTAGATGTAGAAGAAGCCACCTTCCCAGTGCAACCTATGCTTCCCAGGCTCTTGCACATCGAGCTGAGAAGCTGCCTGTTGTCTGAGACCTTCAAGAGTAGGACACTCTCTGTGTCCTCTACTGAAGTCCGTCCTTTTGGGTTCACCTTCTGCCAGTAAAAACTGCAGCTCAGGATGGTCAACAGGATCCACATCTCCAACTAGAGTAAAGTCCTCTTCCAGATCTGACTCTTCAGAAGCTGGATCAACCACACAGGGTTGTACCTCACACTCAGCCTCAGCAGGTGGAGGAGCCACAGGTGTGACTTTGGACAATCTTGGGGATATCCTTGTTGGTAGCTCAGGAGTGCTTTCTGCCTTTTTCCTGGAGGTCTTAGGTTTCCCCTTTGCCTCTTTCCTCCTTGAAATTGCAGTAAGTAACTCCTGTGGACTGGGGGTGATAGTTTCCTCTATCAAGTCCCCTGGAGAGCCCCTTAAGGTCCTCTCCTTTGCAGGCCTAGTGAGCTCCTGTTTCCTTTTACTGGGAGGCCTGGGGGTGCTAGACACAACTCCAAGAGTTTTCAAGTCATTGCCCAACAGGACTCTCCCAGTTACTTCACTCTGCACACTAACAGGTATTTGACAGTCATGTCATTTCACTGGATGAGAGCTGGTAACTGGGGAGGCATTTGCACAGGGCCTCCAGCTAACTTGGTTAGGTGTTTGGGTGCCTTAGCAACATCCTCCACCTTGAAAAATGATTCATCAACCACAGTTATGCTGGCTCCAGTGTCTCTAAAGAACACTATCTTTATAATACTATTTAGTATTATCTGGGATGGAATTATAGACATCTAAATTCTGTTGTTCCCACAAACCCAGGGACACTAAAGAAGCACTGGCTGAGACGCTCATGGGTTCATCAGCCAGTAGGTGAAAGTTTCCACTTGCCATATGTACTTCTTCCTCTGGGGAGAAGGCTAAGGAGACATTGTGGACCCCTGAAGGTTTACCCTTACACCTGGGATCCCCTTTCACATGGTCAGTTGACCCACAAGCATAACATTTACAAAATGTCTCGATGGATGGGGGTTTGTTCTTACCCACCTCTGTTTTGGCACCAGGAGGTACACTAGCCTAGTTCAGTTTCCCATGTGGTTTACCCTTATGTTGATGTTTGTGGCCCTCTTTTGGATTGGAGGAATCAGAATTCTCCTTGTTATCTTTCTTTGGCTGCTTCCCCTCATCCTTCTTCTGAGTTTCCCCAGAATCCTTAGGAGTAGCCCTGTTGGCAACCCACAAGTCAGCAGCCTTAGCTAACTTCTTTGGATCTATCTCCTTAGAATCAGGAGAGCAGGCATCATAAACTGACTCCAACATAACAAGATTTCTCATACCTTCAAAAGTGTTCACTCTGTAACCCTTAACCCAATCTTCTAAGTTCTTCAAACAATCACACACCCAGGAAGCCCAAGGGGTAACATCATGCTTTTTTAGGGTCCTAAACCTCTCAAGGTACTAGCAAGGGGTCTGCACAAATCTAGCAATTAAAGCTAGCTTCAAACACTCATAATCCATCCTATCCACCTCCCCCAACTCCTTTACAACATCAGATGCAACAGGGGGTAGCCTAGAGAAGAGCCAGGGAAGCAATTGATTCCCTGTAATGTCTTGAATCCCATGGTTATATTTGTCATGGGTACTAGGTTAGGTGGCACTATTCAGTCAATTACATACCCAGTTCATGATAGCAGGAAGAGAAATCAGTCAGGAGCATTATGGGTAAGAGCTTGGAGGGCAAGGTCAGGGTAAATATCCATGTCTCCATTTGGAATCACCTATCCTCCATAGCATAACAATAGACTTCCTGTTCCACTAATATGGATCCCCTTTTGTTCCAATCTGGACTTTATGCAACGCTCTAGTCTTTCGGGCGAGGCCCTCTATAAAAGCCACGCCCAAAAGAACAAGACTTGCTTCGTGTGTTTTCTGTAGCAGTGAGCACGCGCTTACCTGGTTCAGTCTCCGGAGCTCTTCCATGGTTTTCTGCAGACCTGATCCCCGGCAGGACGGCATCCTCGCTTCTTCGAGCTCCGCATCTGCAAGGGAACAACTGAAAGCATTAACGAACTTCATTTTTTCAACTCACCTGTTTTCCTCCGGCGGACCCGATCGTCTCTTCAGCTTCCTCTTCACCTCTCGGACCATCTGGCCTTTGCAGTCCGTTGGATTTTCTTTTTCAAAGAGGTATTTCTTGACTAGACCTGCTAGGAGAAAGACAAGAGAAAGAGGGATTAATCGCTAAAGACAATTCTGGGTCCAAATACCCTAAGGACATACGTTTTCTCTTACCTGCGCCTAGTGAAGTAACTGGGCCACCGAGAACTCTTGGACATTGAACTCTTCGATCCACCACATAGGGGTTCAGTGAAGTAACTGTCCCTGGACTTATTTTGGATCACCTGAACTTTCCGAAATTTAGGAGGCGGTATCGTTTTCTCTCCGCCGCAACAAACAAGTGGGGATAGCTTCCCTACAGCACAACTGCCATCCTGCCTGCACCATACCGCCCCTGCAGAGCCAGGACGGAGAGCACGCCTTACCAAACTAAGAGGTGAGCCCCTAAACACAGTGCTTAACTCAGGGTGATTGGGAGGGGGTTTTACCAGGGCCTGGCACAGTTCTAACCCGTCCCTTACCTATCCTTACAGGAAGAACCCCAGGAGAGGGAGATAAGTTGAATTTGGGGAATAGCAGAGCAGAGGTCGAGAGAATCCATCGCTCCCGCTGAGTTTTCAGCTGAGCTTGACAATATTGAAACATTGCCAACCAATCCAAAATATCAAGTTTAACCTCATACATACCAGCAATTTCTTCAGGCATATGGGGTTTCTTAGGACTGGAAGACCTAGAAGACTCTGGGAGGGAAGCATTTTCTAGAGACAACTTTTTCATTTCTAGTTCACCATTCTACTCCATTTCTCTGATCTTAAGTTCTTGATGCTTTTGTTCAGTTTGAGCATTAATACGTTTAAATTCCAATTCAAGCCTAATTTTTCTAGAGTAATGAATTCAGGACTGAGTGTAGAACCTGATGGGGTCCCATTGGACAAAGGTTGAGGTTTCTGAGCAGAAAGAGAAGCTCTAGGGCTAACCATCTGAGACTCTTCGGCCTCGTCTAACTCATCAATAACATCAGAGTTTGAGTCTGATACATTATCATCTTCCACAAAATTTCCATAGGTGCTGGAGGGGCAGGCATTTCAGACCCACTCCCCAGACTTTGTTTCTGTAACAACCTTTCAATGAATTCTGACTTTTTGCCTTTGACAGAGAGATTATTTTTTCTACACAGATCTTTCAAAAAATGAACAGCGTAAGTAAGGAGGTTCTCCTGACTTTAGCTTTCCATATCAGACATGATTAAAATTGCTTTTTAATGGTGTTTAGCCTTTTGGTTAGTTGGTCCAAGGTAATAGCAGCACTCTAAGTGTAATCACTATACTTTAATCCTCACGACTGTACACCAGTGTTAGGCAGAATCATATGCAGTCCCCTCTGGGAACACTACACACAATTAAGACTACAAGTGAAGTACAAATTCACCTTTGGTTCAAGCCTGTACTACACAGTAAAGTGGTAGCGATGGCTGAGCAGCCAGACTTATCTCAAGAGGGAAAGTGAGCAGTACAAGAGATTACACAAAGGACAACAATTACTATGATTCAAACAGACACTGAGTCAAGATTTTGAAGTAAAAGAATATACATTTATTTACATCAATATTTGTAAAACAACTCACTGTTAATAAAGCAGCAGAAAATCACAATCTTAATACACCACAACAACACCCAATGAATTCTGGACAAGTTAAGCGCAATGAAGTGTGAGCAAAATGGTACTGCAGCAATTTAAGAAGGGGGAGAAGACAAGGTTTATCACAAATCATTAATATCAATAAGTTTAAGGCAGGGTAATCTAGAAAAGGCTAACTACTAAACAGATTCAAACCAATAGGCAATAGCCAATGTCAATGGAACAGAGTCTATGCAGAGGATCACACGGTTCAGGGTAGTTAGCGGTTACGTCTTTGTCAAGAGTAGAAAGCGAAATTGGTCGGATGAAAAGTTATGCACAGAAGTAGAGAAGTACAGGCCCTCGGATTGGTGAAAGATTTCAAACACTTTCACAGCGGCTGAATTAAAACGAACAACCGGGTTTGCACAGTACCTTTTAAGAAGAAGAATGTTGTAGCTGAGGCAGACATTCCTGGCAGGTTCTGCAGGCTCTGGATTCCTGAAGCGACTGTCAATGTGACCAAAAGGAGGAAGGTTGGAGGGTCCTGCACTGCCCAGGGAAGAAACCAGCAGCAGAGCAAAGCGACAAAAAAAGGTGCGCTCCTTAAAACCCAACACAGGGTCTGGTCCTCCTAGCTATCCGGTTCACTGCAGCGAGGCGCAGCAAATTCGACCAGGGGAAGGCAGCCTTGCTTGAAGTTTTGCGAACTGGTTGTTCCCACCAGCTCAAGGGGAGAAGATTCCTTGCAGATCTTCTCTGTCGACGAAGTGGAGGAGATTCGGACCAGCAGCAGCGCTTCATCGAGAGGTTCAGTAGTTGCAGTCTTCCCTTCCTTCAGCTTCTCTTCGGCTCTCTCGATCCAGTGGCGACTCGGCTTTCCAGTCCCAGAGACCTGCTTTTTATGCAGTTCTTCCCCCATTCATTCAGCCTAGCTGTCACTCACACAGCAGGGTGGTCAGCATTGACGGGCAGCCACCTAGCCAATCAGTCACAAGTGCGACATGGGTTTCCAAGGAAACCCTGTGCAGGGAGTCTCAAACCCCTCCCTCACATCCTGCCTACCCAAACCTTCTGGCGCCTTAAGGAGGGCTTCTGTGCAGAAGCCTGCCAAAGGACGGCGAACAAAGGGACCAAACCTGGGTTGGCGCGCAAAGTAAAACACAAGAAAGACCTTTACAAAAAGAAATGGCAGAAAAAACCAACCAGAGCCAAAATAAAATCAAAATGGACAAGCAGGTTAAGAGTTCGAGGCTACCAAAATAGCCTAAAACTATACCAAGGTTATCACCATAACCGCAGTATGAAAAAAACAGTAATTCCCACTGCCACCAGCCAAATCTTTTCGAAAGGGGAGTGAAAAATCTCTCCATGAGAGACAGACAAAAAGCGACAACTATTAACCATTTCCAGTACTCTATGGAAGATAGTTTGTACTGGATCTCTGACTTTAAAAAGACTAATAAAGTCAATGCCAACTTTACATGTTCTGGGAGACAGTAGTCAGTCCCAGAAAATGGAGTTTAAAATGGGAAGTCTGAAAAAGACAACCCTGTGTCACTGCACTGAGGGTTCTGTGTGACACACAGTAACAAGATGATGCCTATGGGGTGGTTGAGACCCCATAGTCCATGAGCAGAAATGTACAACACACAGCAAAACACATGTTAGAGTGGGAAAACTGGCTCACACTTTTACCAGGTAAAAAATATAAATCCTAGGAATCCAGCAAAGCTGCTGAGGGACCCTAAAGGTAAGGGAAATAAGTTATTCTCCCTACCTCTCGCCACCCCAGACTAAGGGACAGGAGGATTGAATCGACTCCTGGATGAATCTCTTCACTCTAGCCGGTTACAGACATCCTAGAGAGACCATCAGCATTTTGGTGGTGACATACTGACCTGTGCTCAATGGTGAAATCAAACCCTTGCAGGCAGATTGACCATCTTAGCAGTTTTGGGTTTTCCCCTTTCATTTGCATCAACCATATCAAGGGTTGGTGGTCTGTCTGAATCATAAAAGTAGATCCATACAAGTATGGTCTAAACTTCTTCAGAGACCACACAATGGCAAAGCACTCATGTTCAATGGTTACCCACCTTGTTTCTGGTTCCTTCAGTTTCCTACTGATGAAGCAAATGGGGTGCTCCCTACCTTTCTCATCCAGTTGACTGAGGACTGCACCTATACCTGTATTGGAGGCATCTGTTGCACAATGAAGGGTTGGTGATATTCAGGAGCTCTTAGGACTGGAGCTTGACAGAGGGCTTGCTTCAGGCCTTCAAAGGCTTGGGTGCACTCCTCATTCCATCTAACCTTTTTAGGGAATTTGTGAGAGGACACTACATTCAAGAGAGAGGCTATGGTCCCATAGTTCTCAATAAAGTTCCCATAGTACCCAGTAAGACCTAGGAAGGCTCTCACTTGGTTTTGAATAGTAGAGGTGGCCCAGTTGTGTACAGCTTGTACTTTGCTAGACAGTGGCCTTATTTCACCTCCTCCTACATCATGGCTAAGGTAGACCACTTTATTCTGACCCATTTGACATTTGCTTGCCTTTATGGTCGGTCAGATGGGCCTGCTCAAGAGCCTGCAACACATATCCTAAGTGGTCAACATGTTCTTTCCAAGTAGGGCTGAACACTGCAATGTCATCCAAGTAGGCCATGCAGAAGTCCTCCATCCCATTCAGAAATTGATTAACCATCCTTTGGAATGTAGCAGGTGCATTCTTTAATCCAAAAGGCATAACCTTAAACTGGTAGAGGCCTGCTGGGGTGGAGAATGCAGTTTTATATTGTGTATGGTCTGTCAGGGCTATTTGCCAATGGCCTGAAGTTAGATCAAATGTACTGAGGTACTTGGCTGCACCAAGTTTATCCCCCCGTTCATCTGTCCTTGGCAAAGGATGGGCATCAGTCTTGGTGACTGCATTTAGAGCTCTATAATCCACACAGAATCTCAACTCCTTGGCTCCTGCCTTTGGTACTAGAACAACTGAACTAGATCATGGACTTGTAGATAGCTCTATAACCCCGAGATCAAGCATCCTGTTGACCTCTCCTTTGATGTGGGTTCTCACATGGTCTGACATTCTGTAACCCCTGCTTTTTACAGGTAAACAGACACCAGTTAAAATATCATACCAGTTTTAACCCCCAAGGGGTTAAGCCTGGTAATAGTGAGAACAGGGAGGCAACATGATTCAACAGAAACTTGCACTGCTCCTGTTGTTCAGAAGTCAGACTAGAAGAGAGATTAACTCCTTCTATCTTTTCATCCAAAGGTTGGCCTTTGAGTAGGTCAAGTAGAGGTTCACTCTCCTCCTCCTCTTGAGGTGAAGCTAGAAGCAAAGCTCCCACATCTGGTCTTGAGAAATATGCCTTTAAACGGTTGGTGTAAAAGACTCAGGGAGCCTCCTTAGGATTGCCTAGGTCCACCAGATAGTTCACCTCTCTATGTTTTCCCACAACCTTGAAGGGTCATATCCATTTGTCCTGTAAGGCCCTCTGCCTTGTTGGCAACATAACTAGTACAAGCTGGTCTTAAGTAAACTCAACCATGCTGGCCTTCTGGTCATGCCAATGTTTGACCATAGCCTGACCTGTTTTAAGTTATCACTAGCTTCTGCCATCATGTGTGTTATTCTCCTACGCAGACCTATCACATAATCAGTCACTCTGACTGGCTTGGGGGAAGGAGCACTCTCCAACCCCCCCCTTAATCATGGCCAAAGGACCTCTGACTGGATGACCATAGAGAAGTCCAAAGGGACTGTATCCAACTCCCCCATGAGGGACTTCCCAATAAGCAAAGAAAAGGCATGGCAGTAAAAGGTCCCACTTTCTTCTAAGGTGTTCCTCTAAAGCACCTATCATGCTCTTCATAGTACGGTTAAACCTTTCAACCAGTCCATTTGTCTGTGGATGGTATGCGGTTGAGAACTTGTAAGTGACACCACAGTTTTTCAACATGGCTTGCATGTAGTGGGATATAGAATTGGACCCCCTGTCGGATATCACTTCCTTAGTAAACCCTACTCTGTTAAATATACCAAGTAGAGCCTAAGCCACAGCCTGAGCCTTAACAGTTCTCATAGGTATAGCTTCAGGATACCTAGTAGCATGGTCTACTACAACCAGGATAAACCTGTTTCCTGAAGATGTGGGAGGGTCAAGGGGACCAACAATGTCAATGCCCACCCTCTCAAAAGGAACTTCTACCACTGGGAGAGGCACCAAGGGTGTCACATTCTTGGCTCCACTCTTGCCAGAGGTTTGGCAAGTGTGACAGCTCCTGTCAACTTCTGAATCCATTTTAGGCCAGAAGAAGTATAAAGAGAGCCTTTCGTTAGTCTTCTTGAAACTCAAGTGACTAGCCAAAGGTATCTCATGGGCCAACTGTAGGAACTGGAGTCTATGTTCTAGGGGTACTACAAGTCTCTTTCAGTCCCAAGGGGTAGACTCCGTCGGTTCATTGTAGATGTAGAAGAAGCCATCTTCCCAGTGCAACCTATGCTTCCCAGGCTCTTGCACATCGAGCTGAGAAGCTGCCTGTTGTCTGAGACCTTCAAGAGTAGGACACTCTCTGTGTCCTCTACTGAAGTCCGTCTTTTTGGGTCCACCTTCTGCCAGTAAAGACTGCAGCTCAGGATGGTCAACAGGATCCACATCTCCAACTAGAGTAAAGTCCTCTTCCAGATCTGACTCTTCAGAAGCTGGATCAACCACACAGGGTTGTACTCACACTCAGCCTCAGCAGGTGGAGGAGTCACAGGTGTGACTTTGGACAATCTTGGGGATATCCTTGTTGGTAGCTCAGGAGTGCTTTCTGCCTTTTTCCTGGAGGTCTTAGGTTTCCCCTTTGCCTCTTTCCTCCTTGAAATTGCAGTAAGTAACTCCTGTGGACTGGAGGTGATAGTTTCCTCTATCAAGTCCCCTGGAGACCCCCTTAAGGTCCTCTCCTTTGCAGGCCTAGTGAGCTCCTGTTTCCTTTTACTGGGAGGCCTGGGGTGCTAGACACAACTCCAAGAGTTTTCAAGTCATTGCCCAACAGGACTCTCCCAGTTACTTCACTCTGCACACTAACAGGTATTTGACAGTCATGTAATTTCACTGGATGAGAGCTGGTAACTGGGGAGGCATTTGCACAGGGCCTCCAGCTAACTTAGTTAGGTGTTTGGGTGCCTTAGCAACATCCTCCAGCTTGAAAAATGATTAATCAACCACAGTTATGCTGGCTCCAGTGTCTCCGATGGTAGGGGTCCCCTGGCCATTCACAAGAACACTATCTTTATAATACTCTTTAGTATTATCTGGGATGGAATTATAGACATCTAAATTCTGTTGTTCCCACAAACCCAGGGACACTAAAGAAGCACTGGCTGAGACGCTCATGGGTTCATCAGCCAGTAGGTGAAAGTTTCCACTTGCCATATGTACTTCTTCCTCTGGGGAGAAGGCTAAGGAGACATTGTGGACCCCTGAAGGTTTACCCTTACACCTGGGATCCCCTTTCACATGGTCAGTTGACCCACAAGCATAACATTTACCAAATGTCTCGATGGATGGGGGTTTGTTCTGACCCACCTCTGTTTTGGCACCAGGAGGTACACTAGCCTGGTTCAGTTTCCCATGTGGTTTACCCTTATGTTGATGTTTGTGGCCCTCTTTTGGATTGGAGGAATCAGAATTCTCCTTGTTATCTTTCTTTGGCTGCTTCCCCTCATCCTTCTTCTGAGTTGCCCCAGAATCCTTAGGAGTAGCCCTGTTGGCAACCCACAAGTCAGCAGCCTTAGCTAACTTCTTTGGATCTATCTCCTTAGAATCAGGAGAGCAGGCATCATAAACTGACTCCAACATAACAAGATTTCTCATACCTTCAAAAGTGTTCACTCTGTAACCCTTAACCCAATCTTCTAAGTTCTTCAAACAATCACACACCCAGGAAGCCCAAGAGGTAACATCATGCTTTTTTAGGGTCCTAAACCTCTCAAGGTACTAGCAAGGGGTCTGCCCAAATCTAGCAATTAAAGCTAGCTTCAAACACTCATAATCCATCCTATCCACCTCCCCCAACTCCTTTACAACATCAGATGCAACAGGGGATAGCCTAGAGAAGAGCCAGGGAAGCAACTGATTCCCTGTAATGTCTTGAATCCCATGGTTATATTTGTCATGGGTACTAGGTTTGGTGGCACTATTCAGTCAATTACATACCTAGTTCATGATAGCAGGACGAGAAATCAGTCAGGAGCATTATGGGTAAGAGCTTGGAGGGCAAGCCTCCATGTCTCCATTTGGAATCACCTATCCTCCATAGCATAACAATAGACTTCCTGTTCCACTAATATGGATCCCCTTTTGTTCCAATCTGGACTTTATGCAACGCTCTAGTCTTTCGGGCGAGGCCCTCTATAAAAGCCACGCCCAAAAGAACAAGACTTGCTTCGTGTGTTTTCTGTAGCAGTGAGCACGCACTTACCTGGTTCAGTCTCCGGAGCTCTTCCATGGTTTTCTGCAGACCTGATCCCCGGCAGGACGGCATCCTCGCTTCTTCGAGCTCCGCATCTGCAAGGGAACAACTGAAAGCATTAACGAACTTCCTTTTTATTCAACTCACCTATTTTCTTCTGGTGGACCCGATCGTCTCTTCAGCTTCCTCTTCACCTCGCGGACCATCTGGCCTTTGCAGTCCGTTGGATTTTCTTTTTCAAAGAGGTATTTCTTGACTAGACCTGTTAGGAGAAAGACAAGAGAAAGAGGGATTAATCGCTAAAGACAATTCTGGGTCCAAATACCCTAAGGACATACGTTTTCTCTTACCTGCGCCTAGTGAAGTAACTGGGTCACCGAGAACTCTTGGACATTGAACTCTTCGATCCACCACATAGGGGTTCAGTGAAGTAACTGTCCCTGGACTTATTTTGGATCGCCTGAACTTTACGAAATTTAGGAGGCGGTATCGTTTTCTCTCCGCCGCAACAAACAAGTGGGGATAGCTTCCCTACAGCACAACTGCCATCCTGCCCGCACCATACCGCCCCTGCAGAGCCAGGACGGAGAGCACGCCTTACCAAACTAAGAGGTGAGCCCCTAAACACAGTGCTTAACTCAGGGTGATTGGGAGGGGGTTTTACCAGGGCCTGGCACAGTTCTAACCCGTCCCTTACCTATCCTTACAGGAAGAACCCCAGGAGAGGGAGATAAGTTGAATTTGGGGAATAGCAGAGCAGAGGTCGAGAGAATCCATCGCTCTCGCTGAGTTTTCAGCTGAGCTTGACAATATTCAAACTTTGCCAACCAATCCAAAATATCAAGTTTAACCTCATACATACCAGCAATTTCTTCAGGCATATGGGGTTTCTTAGGACTGGAAGACCTAGAAGACTCTGGGAGGGAAGCATTTTCTAGAGACAACTTTTTCATTTCTAGTTCACCATTTACTCCATTTCTCTGATCTTAAGTTCTTGATGCTTTTGTTCAGTTTGAGCATTAATACGTTTAAATTCCAATTCAAGCCTAATTTTTCTAGAGTATTGAATTCAGGACTGAGTGTAGAACCTGATGGGGTCCCATTGGATAAAGGTTGAGGTTTCTGAGCAGAAAGAGGAGCTCTAGGGCTAACCATCTGAGACTCTTCGGCCTCGTCTAACTCATCAATAACATCAGAGTTTGAGTCTGATACATTATCATCTTCGACAAAATTTCCATATGTGCTGGAGGGGCAGGCATTTCAGACCCACTCCCCAGACTTTGTTTCTGTAACAACCTTTCAATGAATTCTGACTTTTTGCTTTGACAGAGAGATTATTTTTTCTACACAGATCTTTCAAAAAATGAACAGCGTAAGTAAGGAGGTTCTCCTGACTTTAGCTCTCCATATCAGACACGATTAAAATTGCTTTTTAATGGTGTTTAGCCTTTTGGTTAGTTGGTCCAAGGTAATAGCAGCACTCTAAGTGCAATCACTATACTTTAATCCTCACGACTGTACACCAGTGTTAGGCAGAATCATATGCAGTCCCCTCTGGGAACACTACACACAATTAAGACTACAAGTGAAGTACAAATTCACCTTTGGTTCAAGCCTGTACTACACAGTAAAGTGGTAGCGATGGCTGAGCAGCCAGACTTATCTCAAGAGGGAAAGTGAGCAATACAAGAGATTACACAAAGGACAACAATTACTATGATTCAAACAAACACTGAGTCAAGGTTTTGAAGTAAAAGAATATACATTTATTTACATCAATATTTGAAAAACAACTCACTGTTAATAAAGTAGCAGAAAATCACAATCTTAATACACCAGAACAACACCTAATGAATTCTGGACAAGTTAAGCGCAATGAAGTGTGAGCAAAATGGTACTGCAGCAATTTAAGAAGGGGGAGAAGACAAGGTTTATCACAAATCAATAATATCAATACGTTTAAGGCAGGGTAATCTAGAAAAGGCTAACTACTAAACAGATTCAAACCAATAGGCAATAGCCAATGTCAATGGAACAGAGTCTATGCAGAGGATCACACGGTTCAGGGTAGTTAGCGGTTACGTCTTTGTCAAGAGTAGAAAGCGAAGTTGGTCGGATGAAAAGTTATGCACAGAATTAGAGAAGTACAGGCCCTCGGATTGGCAAAAGATTTCAAACACTTTCACAGCGGCTGAATTAAAACGAACAACCGGGTTTGCACAGTACCTTTTAAGAAGAAGAATGTTGTAGCTGAGGCAGACATTCCTGGCAGGTTCTGCAGGCTCTGGATTCCTGAAGCGACTGTCAATGTGACCAAAAGGAGAAAGGTTGGAGGGTCCTGCACTGCCCAGGGAAGAAACCAGCAGCAGAGCAAAGTGACAAAAAAAGGTGCGCTCCTTAAAACCCAACACAGGGTCTGGTCCTCCTATCTATCCGGTTCACTGCAGCGAGGCGCAGCAAATTCGACCAGGGGAAGGCAGCCTTGCTTGAAGTTTTGCGAACTGGTTGTTTCCACCAGCTCAAGGGAAGAAGATTCCTTGCAGATCTTCTCTGTCGACGAAGTGGAGGAGATTCGGACCAGCAGCAGCGCTTCATCGGGAGGTTCAGTAGTTGCAGTCTTCCCTTCCTTCAGCTTCTCTTCGGCTCTCTCGATCCAGTGGCGACTCGGCTTTGCAGTCCCAGAGACCTGCTTTTTATGCAGTTCTTCCCCCATTCATTCAGCCTAGCTGTCACTCACACAGCAGGGTGGTCAGCATTGACGGGCAGCCACATAGCCAATCAGTCACAAGTGCGACATGGGTCTCCAAGGAAACCCTGTGCAGGGAGTCTCAAACCCCTCCCTCACATCCTGCCCACCCAAACCTTCTGGCACCTTAAGGAGGGCTTCTGTGCAGAAGCCTGCCAAAGGACGGCGAACAAAGGGACCAAACCTGGGTTGGCGCGCAAAGTAAAACACAAGAAAGACCTTTACAAAAAGAAATGGCAGAAAAAACCAGCCACAGCCAAAACAAAATCAAAATGGACAAGCAGGTTAAGAGTTCGAGGCTACCAAAATAGCCTAAAACTATACCAAGGTGATCACCATAACCGCAGTATGAAAAAAACAGTAATTCCCACTGCCACCAGCCAAATCTTTTCGAAAGGGGAGTGAAAAATCTCTCCATGAGAGACAGACAAAAAGCGATAACTATTAACCATTTCCAGTACTCTATGGAAGATAGTTTGTACTGGATCTCTGACTTTAAAAAGACTAATAAAGTCAATGCCAACTTTACATGTTCTGGGAGACAGTAGTCAGTCCCAGAAAATGGAGTTTAAAATGGGAAGTCTGAAAAAGACAACCCTGTGTCACTGCACTGAGGGTTCTGTGTGACACACAGTAACAAGATGATGCCTATGGGGTGGTTGAGACCCCATAGTCCATGAGCAGAAATGTACAACACACAGCAAAACACATGTTAGAGTGGGAAAACAGGCTCACACTCTTACCAGGTGAAAAATATAAATCCTAGAAATCCAGCAAAGCTGCTGAGGGACCCTAAAGGTAAGGGAAATAAGTTATTCTCCCTACCTCTCGCCACCCCAGATTAAGGGACAGGAGGATTGAATCCACTCCTGGATGAATCTCTTCACTCTAGCCGGTTACAGACATCCTAGAGAGACCATCAGCATTTTGGTGGTGACATACTGACCTGTGCTCAATGGTGAAATCAAACCCTTGCAGGCAGATTGACCATCTTAGTAGTTTTGGGTTTTCCCCTTTCATTTGCATCAACCATCTCAAGGGTTGGTGGTCTGTCTGAATCATAAAAGTAGATCCATACAAGTATGGTCTAAACTTCTTCAGAGACCACACAATGGCAAAGCACTCATGTTCAATGGTTACCCACCTTGTTCCTAGTTCCTTCAGTTTCCTACTGATGAAGCAAAAATGCGGTGCTCCCTACCTTTCTCATCCAGCTGACTAAGGACTGCACCTATACCTGTATTGGAGGCATCTGTCTGCACAATGAAGGGTTGGTGATAATCAGGAGCTCTTAGGACTGGAGCTTGACAGAGGGCTTGCTTCAGGCCTTCAAAGGCTTGAGTGCACTCCTCATTCCATCTAACCTTTTTAGGGAATTTGGGAGAGGACACTACATTCAAGAGAGAGGCTATGGTCCCATAGTTCTCAATAAAGTTCCTATAGTACACAGTAAGACCTAGGAAGGCTCTCACTTGGTTTTGAATAGTAGAGGTGGCCCAGTTGTGTACAGCTTGTACTTTGCTAGACAGTGGCCTTATTTCACCTCCTCCTACATCATGACCAAGGTAGACTACTTTATTCTGACCCATTTGACATTTGCTTGCCTTTATGGTCGGTCAGATGGGCCTGCTCAAGAGCCTGCAACACATATCCTAAGTGGTCAACATGTTCTTTCCAGGTAGGGCTGAACACTGCAATGTCATCCAAGTAGGCCATGCAGAAGTCCTCCATCCCATTCAGAACTTGATTAACCATCCTTTGGAATGTAGCAGGTGCATTCTTTAATCCAAAAGGCATAACCTTAAACTGGTAGAGGCCTGCTGGGGTGGAGAATGCAGTTTTATCCTGTGTATGGTCTGTCAGGGCTATTTGCCAATGGCCTGAAGTTAGATCAAATGTACTGAGGTACTTGGCTGCACCACGTTTATCCACCAGTTCATCTGTCCTTGGCAAAGGATGGGCATCAGTCTTGGTGACTGCATTTAGAGCTCTATAATCCACACAGAATCTCAACTCCTTGGATCCTGCCTTTGGTACTAGAACAACTGAACTCGATCATGGACTTGTAGATAGCTCTATAACCCCGAGATCAAGCATCTTGTTGACCTCTCCTTTGATGTGGGTTCTCACATGGTCTGACATTCTGTAACCCCTGCTTTTAACAGGTAAACAGACACCAGTTAAAATATCATACCAGTTTTAACCCCCAAGGGGTTAAGCCTGGTAATAGTGAGAACAGGGAGGCAACGTGATTCAACAGAAACTTGCACTGCTCCTGTTGTTCAGAAGTCAGACTAGAAGAGAGATTAACTCCTTCTATCTTTTCATCCAAAGGTTAGCCTCTGAGTAGGTCAAGTAGAGTTTCACTCTCCTCCTCCTCTTGAGGTGAAGCTAGAAGCAAAGCTCCCACATCTGGTCTTGACAAATATGCCTTTAAACGGTTGGTGTGAAAGACTCAGGGAGCCCCCTTAGGATTGCCTAGGTCCACCAGATAGTTCACCTCTCCAGGTTTTCCCACAACCATGAAGGGTCCTATCCATTTGTCCTGTAAGGGCCTCTGCCTTGTTGGCAACATAACTAGTACAAGCTGGTCTTAAGTAAATTCAACCATGCTGGCCTTCTGGTCATGCCAATGTTTGACCAGAGCCTGACCTGCTTTAAGTTATCACTAGCTTCTGCCATCATGTGTGACATTCTCCTCCGCAGACCTATCACATAATCAGTCACTCTGACTGGCTTGGGGGAAGGAGGACTCTCCAACCCCCCCCCCCTTAATCATGGCCAAAGGACCTCTGACTGGATGACCATAGAGAAGTCCAAAGGGACTGTATCCAACTCCCCCATGAGGGACTTACCTATAAGCAAAGAAAAGGCATGGCAGTAAAAGGTCCCACTTTCTTCTAAGGTGTTCCTCTAAAGCACCTATCATGCTCTTCATAGTACGGTTAAACCTTTCAACCAGTCCATTTGTCTGTGGATGGTATGCGGTTGAGAACTTGTAAGTGACACCACAGTTTTCCAACCTGGCTTGCATGTAGTGGGACATAGAATTGGACCCCCTGTCGGATATCACTTCCTTAGGAAACCCTACTCTGTTAAATATACCAAGTAGAGCCTTAGCCACAGCCTGAGCCTTAACAGTTCTCATAGGTATAGCTTCAGGATACCTAGTAGCATGGTCTACTACAACCAGGATAAACCTGTTTCCTGAAGATGTGGGAGGGTCAAGGGGGCCAACAATGTCAATGCCCACCCTCTCAAAAGGAACTTCAACCACTGGGAGAGGCACCAAGGGTGTCACATTCATGGCTCCACTCTTGCCAGAGGTTTGGCAAGTGTGACAGCTCCTGTCAACTTCTGAATCCATTTTAGGCCAGAAGAAGTATAAAGAGAGCCTTTCGTTAGTCTTCTTGAAACTCAAGTGACCAGCCAAAGGTATCTCATGGGCCAACTGTAGGAACTGGAGTCTATGTTCTAGGGGTACTACAAGTCTCTTGCAGTCCCCAGGGGTAGACTCCGTCGGTTCATTGTAGATGTAGAAAAAGCCACCTTCCCAGTGCAACCTATGCTTCCCAGGCTCTTGCACATCGAGCTGAGAAGCTGCCTGTTGTCTGAGACCTTCAAGAGTAGGACACTCTCTGTGTCCTCTACTGAAGTCCGTCCTTTTGGGTTCACCTTCTGCCAGTAAAGACTGCAGCTCAGGATGGTCAACAGGATCCACATCTCCAACTAGAGTAAAGTCCTCTTCCAGATCTGACTCTTCAGAAGCTGGATCAACCACACAGGGTTGTACCTCACACTCAGCCTCAGCAGGTGGAGGAGCCACAGGTGTGACTTTGGACAATCTTGGGGATATCCTTGTTGGTAGCTCAGGAGTGCTTTCTGCCTTTTTCCTGGAGGTCTTAGGTTTCCCCTTTGCCTCTTTCCTCCTTGAAATTGCAGTAAGTAACTCCTGTGGACTGGGGGTGATAGTTTCCTCTATCAAGTCCCCTGGAGAGCCCCTTAAGGTCCTCTCCTTTGCAGGCCTAGTGAGCTCCTGTTTCCTTTTACTGGGAGGCCTGGGGGTGCTAGACACAACTCCAAGAGTTTTCAAGTCATTGCCCAACAGGACTCTCCCAGTTACTTCACTCTGCACACTAACAGGTATTTGACAGTCATGTCATTTCACTGGATGAGAGCTGGTAACTGGGGAGGCATTTGCACAGGGCCTCCAGCTAACTTGGTTAGGTGTTTGGGTGCCTTAGCAACATCCTCCACCTTGAAAAATGATTCATCAACCACAGTTATGCTGGCTCCAGTGTCTCTAAAGAACACTATCTTTATAATACTATTTAGTATTATCTGGGATGGAATTATAGACATCTAAATTCTGTTGTTCCCACACACCCAGGGACACTAAAGAAGCACTGGCTGAGACGCTCATGGGTTCATCAGCCAGTAGGTGAAAGTTTCCACTTGCCATATGTACTTCTTCCTCTGGGGAGAAGGCTAAGGAGACATTGTGGACCCCTGAAGGTTTACCCTTACACCTGAGATCCCCTTTCACATGGTCAGTTGACCCACAAGCATAACATTTACCAAATGTCTCGATGGATGGGGGTTTGTTCTTACCCACCTCTGTTTTGGCACCAGGAGGTACACTAGCCTAGTTCAGTTTCCCATGTGGTTTACCCTTATGTTGATGTTTGTGGCCCTCTTTTGGATTGGAGGAATCAGAATTCTCCTTGTTATCTTTCTTTGGCTGCTTCCCCTCATCCTTCTTCTGAGTTTCCCCAGAATCCTTAGGAGTAGCCCTGTTGGCAACCCACAAGTCAGCAGCCTTAGCTAACTTCTTTGGATCTATCTCCTTAGAATCAGGAGAGCAGGCATCATAAACTGACTCCAACATAACAAGATTTCTCATACCTTCAAAAGTGTTCACTCTGTAACCCTTAACCCAATCTTCTAAGTTCTTCAAACAATCACACACCCAGGAAGCCCAAGGGGTAACATCATGCTTTTTTAGGGTCCTAAACCTCTCAAGGAACTAGCAAGGGGTCTGCCCAAATCTAGCAATTAAAGCTAGCTTCAAACACTCATAATCCATCCTATCCACCTCCCCCAACTCCTTTACAACATCAGATGCAACAGGGGGTAGCCTAGAGAAGAGCCAGGGAAGCAATTGATTCCCTGTAATGTCTTGAATCCCATGGTTATATTTGTCATGGGTACTAGGTTAGGTGGCACTATTCAGTCAATTACATACCCAGTTCATGATAGCAGGAAGAGAAATCAGTCAGGAGCATTATGGGTAAGAGCTTGGAGGGCAAGGTCAGGGTAAATATCCATGTCTCCATTTGGAATCACCTATCCTCCATAGGATAACAATAGACTTCCTGTTCCACTAATATGGATCCCCTTTTGTTCCAATCTGGACTTTATGCAACGCTCTAGTCTTTCGGGCGAGGCCCTCTATAAAAGCCACGCCCAAAAGAACAAGACTTGCTTCGTGTGTTTTCTGTAGCAGTGAGCACGCGCTTACCTGGTTCAGTCTCCGGAGCTCTTCCATGGTTTTCTGCAGACCTGATCCCCGGCAGGACGGCATCCTCGCTTCTTCGAGCTCCGCATCTGCAAGGGAACAACTGAAAGCATTAACGAACTTCATTTTTTCAACTCACCTGTTTTCCTCCGGCGGACCCGATCGTCTCTTCAGCTTCCTCTTCACCTCTCGGACCATCTGGCATTTGCAGTCCGTTGGATTTTCTTTTTCAAAGAGGTATTTCTTGACTAGACCTGCTAGGAGAAAGACAAGAGAAAGAGGGATTAATCGCTAAAGACAATTCTGGGTCCAAATACCCTAAGGACATACGTTTTCTCTTACCTGCGCCTAGTGAAGTAACTGGGCCACCGAGAACTCTTGGACATTGAACTCTTCGATCCACCACATAGGGGTTCAGTGAAGTAACTGTCCCTGGACTTATTTTGGATCGCCTGAACTTTCCGAAATTTAGGAGGCGGTATCGTTTTCTCTCCGCCGCAACAAACAAGTGGGGATAGCTTCCCTACAGCACAACTGCCATCCTGCCTGCACCATACCGCCCCTGCAGAGCCAGGACGGAGAGCACGCCTTACCAAACTAAGAGGTGAGCCCCTAAACACAGTGCTTAACTCAGGGTGATTGGGAGGGGGTTTTACCAGGGCCTGGCACAGTTCTAACCCGTCCCTTACCTATCCTTACAGGAAGAACCCCAGGAGAGGGAGATAAGTTGAATTTGGGGAATAGCAGAGCAGAGGTCGAGAGAATCCATCGCTCCCGCTGAGTTTTCAGCTGAGCTTGACAATATTGAAACATTGCCAACCAATCCAAAATATCAAGTTTAACCTCATACATACCAGCAATTTCTTCAGGCATATGGGGTTTCTTAGGACTGGAAGACCTAGAAGACTCTAGGAGGGAAGCATTTTCTAGAGACAACTTTTTCATTTCTAGTTCACCATTCTACTCCATTTCTCTGATCTTAAGTTCTTGATGCTTTTGTTCAGTTTGAGCATTAATACGTTTAAATTCCAATTCAAGCCTAATTTTTCTAGAGTAATGAATTCAGGACTGAGTGTAGAACCTGATGGGGTCCCATTGGACAAAGGTTGAGGTTTCTGAGCAGAAAGAGGAGCTCTAGGGCTAACCATCTGAGACTCTTCGGCCTCGTCTAACTCATCAATAACATCAGAGTTTGAGTCTGATACATTATCATCTTCCACAAAATTTCCATAGGTGCTGGAGGGGCAGGCATTTCAGACCCACTCCCCAGACTTTGTTTCTGTAACAACCTTTCAATGAATTCTGACTTTTTGCCTTTGACAGAGAGATTATTTTTTCTACACAGATCTTTCAAAAAATGAACAGCGTAAGTAAGGAGGTTCTCCTGACTTTAGCTTTCCATATCAGACATGATTAAAATTGCTTTTTAATGGTGTTTAGCCTTTTGGTTAGTTGGTCCAAGGTAATAGCAGCACTCTAAGTGTAATCACTATACTTTAATCCTCACGACTGTACACCAGTGTTAGGCAGAATCATATGCAGTCCCCTCTGGGAACACTACACACAATTAAGACTACAAGTGAAGTACAAATTCACCTTTGGTTCAAGCCTGTACTACACAGTAAAGTGGTAGCGATGGCTGAGCAGCCAGACTTATCTCAAGAGGGAAAGTGAGCAGTACAAGAGATTACACAAAGGACAACAATTACTATGATTCAAACAGACACTGAGTCAAGATTTTGAAGTAAAAGAATATACATTTATTTACATCAATATTTGTAAAACAACTCACTGTTAATAAAGCAGCAGAAAATCACAATCTTAATACACCACAACAACACCCAATGAATTCTGGACAAGTTAAGCGCAATGAAGTGTGAGCAAAATGGTACTGCAGCAATTTAAGAAGGGGGAGAAGACAAGGTTTATCACAAATCAATAATATCAATAAGTTTAAAGCAGGGTAATCTAGAAAAGGCTAACTACTAAACAGATTCAAACCAATAGGCAATAGCCAATGTCAATGGAACAGAGTCTATGCAGAGGATCACACGGTTCAGGGTAGTTAGCGGTTACGTCTTTGTCAAGAGTAGAAAGCGAAATTGGTCGGATGAAAAGTTATGCACAGAAGTAGAGAAGTACAGGCCCTCGGATTGGTGAAAGATTTCAAACACTTTCACAGCGGCTGAATTAAAACGAACAACCGGGTTTGCACAGTACCTTTTAAGAAGAAGAATGTTGTAGCTGAGGCAGACATTCCTGGCAGGTTCTGCAGGCTCTGGATTCCTGAAGCGACTGTCAATGTGACCAAAAGGAGGAAGGTTGGAGGGTCCTGCACTGCCCAGGGAAGAAACCAGCAGCAGAGCAAAGCGACAAAAAAAGGTGCGCTCCTTAAAACCCAACACAGGGTCTGGTCCTCCTAGCTATCCGGTTCACTGCAGCGAGGCGCAGCAAATTCGACCAGGGGAAGGCAGCCTTGCTTGAAGTTTTGCGAACTGGTTATTCCCACCAGCTCAAGGGGAGAAGATTCCTTGCAGATCTTCTCTGTCGACGAAGTGGAGGAGATTCGGACCAGCAGCAGCGCTTCATCGAGAGGTTCAGTAGTTGCAGTCTTCCCTTCCTTCAGCTTCTCTTCGGCTCTCTCGATCCAGTGGCGACTCGGCTTTCCAGTCCCAGAGACCTGCTTTTTATGCAGTTCTTCCCCCATTCATTCAGCCTAGCTGTCACTCACACAGCAGGGTGGTCAGCATTGACGGGCAGCCACCTAGCCAATCAGTCACAAGTGCGACATGGGTTTCCAAGGAAACCCTGTGCAGGGAGTCTCAAACCCCTCCCTCACATCCTGCCTACCCAAACCTTCTGGCGCCTTAAGGAGGGCTTCTGTGCAGAAGCCTGCCAAAGGACGGCGAACAAAGGGACCAAACCTGGGTTGGCGCGCAAAGTAAAACACAAGAAAGACCTTTACAAAAAGAAATGGCAGAAAAAACCAACCAGAGCCAAAATAAAATCAAAATGGACAAGCAGGTTAAGAGTTCGAGGCTACCAAAATAGCCTAAAACTATACCAAGGTTATCACCATAACCGCAGTATGAAAAAAACAGTAATTCCCACTGCCACCAGCCAAATCTTTTCGAAAGGGGAGTGAAAAATCTCTCCATGAGAGACAGACAAAAAGCGACAACTATTAACCATTTCCAGTACTCTATGGAAGATAGTTTGTACTGGATCTCTGACTTTAAAAAGACTAATAAAGTCAATGCCAACTTTACATGTTCTGGGAGACAGTAGTCAGTCCCAGAAAATGGAGTTTAAAATGGGAAGTCTGAAAAAGACAACCCTGTGTCACTGCACTGAGGGTTCTGTGTGACACACAGTAACAAGATGATGCCTATGGGGTGGTTGAGACCCCATAGTCCATGAGCAGAAATGTACAACACACAGCAAAACACATGTTAGAGTGGGAAAACAGGCTCACACTTTTACCAGGTGAAAAATATAAATCCTAGGAATCCAGCAAAGCTGCTGAGGGACCCTAAAGGTAAGGGAAATAAGTTATTCTCCCTACCTCTCGCCACCCCAGACTAAGGGACAGGAGGATTGAATCGACTCCTGGATGAATCTCTTCACTCTAGCCGGTTACAGACATCCTAGAGAGACCATCAGCATTTTGGTGGTGACATACTGACCTGTGCTCAATGATGAAATCAAACCCTTGCAGGCAGATTGACCATCTTAGTAGTTTTGGGTTTCCCCTTTCATTTGCATCAACCATCTCAAGGGTTGGTGGTCTGTCTGAATCATAAAAGTAGATCCATACAAGTATGGTCTAAACTTCTTCAGAGACCACACAATGGCAAAGCACTCATGGTCAATGGTTGCCCACCTTGTTTCTGGTTCCTTCAGTTTCCTACTGATGAAGCAAATGGGGTGCTCCCTACCTTTCTCATCCAGTTGACTGAGGACTGCACCTATACCTGTATTGGAGGCATCTGTCTGCACAATGAAGGGTTGGTGATAATCAGGAGCTCTTAGGACTGGAGCTTGACAGAGGGCTTGCTTCAGGCCTTCAAAGGCTTGAGTGCACTCCTCATTCCATCTAACCTTTTTAGGGAATTTGGGAGAGGAGACTACATTCACGAGAGAAGCTATGGTCCCATAGTTCTCAATGAAGTTCCAATAGTACCCAGTAAGACCTAGGAAGGCTCTCACTTGGTTTTGAATAGTAGAGGTGGCCCAGTTTTGTACAGCTTGTACTTTGCTAGACAGAGGCCTTATTTCACCGCCTCCTACATCATGACCAAGGTAGACCACTTTACTCTGACTCATTTGACATTTGCTTGCCTTTATGGTCGGTCAGATGGGCCTGCTCAAGAGCCTGCAATACATATCCTAAGTGGTCAACATGTTCTTTCCAAGTAAGGCTGAACACTGCAATGTCATCCAAGTAGGCCATGCAGAAGTCCTCCATCCCATTCAGAACTTGATTAACCATCCTTTGGAATGTAGCAGGTGCATTCATTAATCCAAAAGGCATAACCTTAAACTGGTAGAGGCCTGCTGGGGTGGGGAATGCAGTTTTATCCTGTATGTGGTCTGTCAGGGCTATTTGCCAATAGCCTGAAGTTAGATCAAATGTACTGAGGTACTTGGCTGCACCAAGTTTATCCACCAGTTCATCTGTCCTTGGCAAAGAATGGGCATCAGTCTTGGTGACTGCATTTAGAGCTCTATAATCCACACATAATCTCAACACCTTGGATCCTGCCTTTGGCAGTAGAACAACTGGACTAGATCATGGACTTGTAGATAGCTCTATAACCCCAAGATCAAGCATCTTGTTGACCTCTCCTTTGATGTGGGTTCTCACATGGTCTGACATTCTGTAACCCCTGCTTTTTACAGGTAAACAGTCACCAGTTAAAATATCATGTTGGCCCCAAGTGGTTAAGCCTGGTAATAGTGAGAACAGGGAGGCAAAATGATTCAACAGAAACTTGCTCTCCTCCTGTTGTTCAGAAGTCAGACTAGAAGAGAGATTAACTCCTTCTATCTTTTCATCCAAAGGTTGGCCTCTGAGTAGGTCAAGTAGAGGTTCACTCTCCTCCTCCTCTTGAGGTGAAGCTAGAAGCAAAGCTCCCACATCTGGTCTTGAGACATATGCCTTTAAACGGTTGGTGTGAAAGACTCGGGGAGCCTCCTTAGGATTGCCTAGGTCCACCAGATAGTTCACCACTCCAGGTTTTCCAACAACCTTGAAGGGTCCTATCCATTTGTCCTGCAAGGCCCTATGCATTGTTGGCAACATAACTAGTACAAGCTGGTCTTGAGTAAACTCAACCATGCTGGCCTTCTGGTCATGCCAATGTTTGACCAGAGCCTGACCTGCTTTTAAGTTATCACTAGCTTCTGCCAATCTGTGTGACATTCTCCTCCGCAGACCTATCACATAGTCAGTCACTCTGACTGGCTTGGGGGAAGGAGCACTCTCCAACCCCCCTTAATCTGGGCCAAAGGACCTCTGACTGGATGACCATAGAGAAGTCCAAAGGGACTGTATCCAACTCCAACCTGAGGGACTTGTTACGCTCACCTGGCTCCCACAGAGGCGTCGGTCTGAACTGGACAGCTGCGGTCTCCACCAATGTGACGCGTAGGGCCGAGATGACGGACTGGAATGGCCCACCTAGCTTCGTTTGCTTGGCCAGTAGGAATATTCTTCTGATGGTTTGAAAGATGAGATCTCCATCCTGCATTGAGCGCAGGGGCGCGTTGATAACCAGTTGCTTTACTGGCTCGAAGGAATTGGTGAGTTCCAGAACAATATTGACTCCGAAAAGTACGTAGTTCGTAAAAGTTCACATGTCTGACTTTCACTCTTGTCCGATTCCTTGCAGTTTGCAGCTTGACCCCAGCGAAGAGTTCCTCGTGGTAGCTGATGAAGTTCAGGTACGGATTTGGCTTTTCCTACACAGTTCAATAAAATAAGGGCAGAATGTAACCTGTGGCTTGCTCCCTTATTCAGGTGTGGCTAGAAAATATGAAGTTCGGGGAATAATTCCTCCGGCAGTAAAATTAGGTAAGTCTATTGTGGTGAGAAGAGTTCCCCTTGTTTGTCCCTTCGTCTCACCTTGTTGTCCTTTTGTTCCCCTTAGGGGCCGGGGTACGGCGAGGATGCAATGGAGACTGCGCCGACCCGTGAAGAGGAATAGTACCCCCGGCGGTAATCAGGTAAGTCTATGGGGGTAGTTACTATTGCCTCTGTTTATTCCCTTGGCTCACCTTTGCTGTTCTTGTGTTCCCAGCTGCGAAGGCTGGTGATTTCAGCGCGGCGCTGCAGCAGGCGTGGCGGCGCGTGTAATATGCTTCTTTCTTCCAGCTCGAAGGCACGGTGGATCCGGAATTCAGGTAAGGAACAAAGGTTTTGCTCTTATTCTAACCTCTTCTCCTCTGTTCCTCCCTTTTTCTAGGAGCTGCAGACTCGAGGCAGGCGTGGCAGAAGACTGGATGCAGGCTTGCAGACACAGTGAGCGTTACACTGCTGGATGCAGAATAACACGAAGCGTGTGCTGCTCTTCGGGCGTGGTTTAAATACTCTATGAGCCTGGCACCTATGACTCCAGGACTGACTCTCCATATGAGCCTGTCGCCATAGGTGCCAGGACCGCACCCAAACAGCCCCTAGCACGGATTTTTGGGCTTGCTCAAAATAACTTGATGCCTGCTTCCGGGGGTTGCTGGACCTGGTCTGGTTCCCCGGGGGTAGGCATCATGACAGCACTCCCCCCAAGGTCCCTCCTAAAGTCGTTCTTCCCCGTGGTTTTGGTTTGTCTGGGAAATTTCAGTGGAATCTTTTCACCAATCGAGATGCATGCACGTGGTCACTAGGTTCGCAAGACCTTTCCTGTGGTCCGTAACCCTTCCAGTCGATTAAATAAAAAAGTTTGGACTTCACCATCTTGGAGTCCAGGATGTTCTTAACTTCAAATTCGGGTTCCCCGTCTATAAGGATGGGGTCTGGTGGCTTGGTTAGTCTTGTCCCTGGTTGCACTGGCTTCAAAAGTGACACATGAAAGACGGGGTGAATTTGCATATTAGCAGGTAAGTCCAACTTGACGCCCACCGTGTTGATAATGGCCTTAATAGAGTAAGGGACCAAATATCTAGGGTTAAAGGTCTGCGTTCCCTTGAGAGGTATGTGTTTTGTGGCCAACCATACTTGGTCCCCTATCCGGTACTGTGGAGTATCACTTCTATGCCGATCAGCATCTTTCTTATATTTCTCCTTCGCCTGTTTTAAATGTGCAGTTTCTCCTTAAAGGCTTGTGTAATCGTAGCGTGTAGATGATCCACTGCGGGCATTTCTAAGTGTTGGGGTGAGTCAAGGTCTGAGGTTCGAGGGTGGTGCCCATATAGGGTATACAAAGGGCTTTGTCCAGTTCCAGAATGTACTGAATTATTGTATGCATATTCGGCGCGTAACATACAATGCAGTTATTGTTCAAGAGTCTGGTTGGTCCTCTCCGTTTGACCATTGGTCTGGGGGTGGGGACTGGTCGATAATCTCACGTCAATTTGCACCAATTGACAACATTTCTTCCAGAAATGTGAAATGATTTGTCTGCCCCGGTCAGAGACCAATACGGACGGAAATCCATGTATGCGAACAATGTTTTCGAGGAATTCTTTGGCCAGGATTGAGTCTGAAGGTAGTCCTTTTAAAGGAATAAAGTGGGCCATCTTGGAAAAAAGATCCACAATAACTAAAATGGTGTTAAACCCATTACAAGGAGGTAGATCGGTAATAAAGTCTAACGATAAGTTGTGCCATGGTGTAGGCGGAATGTCTAAAGGTTTTAAGAGTCCAGCTGGTTTTTTCTTTTGACTTTTGTTTTGGGCGCAAATGCCACAAGACAGCACAAATGATTTAATATCCTTTCGCCAGGTGGGCCACCAGAATTGTCTTTTAATTTTAGCTTCAGTTTTTGCAATACCTGGGTGCCCCTCCATTAGGGTATCATGATAACGGGAAATTACTAGCTCTTGTAGTTCCTTGTGTGGCAGAAATAGCCGCCCTTGGTAATAAGGCAGATCATTGGTGACAGAGTAGTCCGGGCCTTTCTTTACCCAGTCTTGCAGGGCTGTAGGATCAAAGAGTTGCTGGATCTTTACCTGAATGTCCTCTAGTGTCTGTAGAGTAGTCATGCCAAGAATCCTTTGTTCGGAAATTATAGGTACTGGTTCTGGGTTCACTTCTCCCTCTCCCATCCCTATTCGGGATAAGGCGTCTGCTTTACCATTCTTACAACCTGGTCGATAGGTTATCACGAAATCGAACTCGGCAAAGAACAATGCCCATCGGAGTTGACGTGACGATTGGGCCTTGGCTGTTTTTAAATACTGTAAGTTCCGGTGATCGGTGATCACAGTAATGGTATGCCTGGCACCGAGAAGATAGTGCCGCCAAGCCTTGACGGTGGATTTAATGGCTAATAACTCCTTCTCGGTAACCGCATAGTTTAACTCGGGTGCCAAGAACTTTCTGGACCAAAATGCTACTGGGTGAAGCTGGCCAGTTTCAGGGTCCTTTTGAGACAGGACAGCTCCCATGGCTAGACTGGATGCATCAGTTTCCACTATGTATGGAAGTTCAGGGCGCGGGTGCTTTAACACAGGGGCAGACGTGAATTTCGCTTTCAGCTCTTAGAAGGCATTTTCAGCTTCTTCAGTCCAGATAAAGCGTTTATTTTTTTGCAAGAGTGCTGTGATGGGATGTACGACATGTGAAAAATCTGGGATGAATCTGCGGTAGAAATTGGCAAAGCCGAGCATGCTTTGTACTCCTTTAACTGAACTTGGTGATGGCCACTTAAGGATTGCATCCACCTTTCGTGTATCCATTCGGACTCCCTTTGGGGTCAGGATAAACCCAAGGAATTCAACTTCTGTGGCAGGAAAAACACATTTTTCTAGTTTTGCATATAGTTTGTGCTGGCGCAATTTTTCAAGGACTGCTCGGACGTGCTTCACATGGTCAGATTCTGAAGAGGAGTATACTAGGATATCATCGATATACACGACAACACAAACGTCAATGAGTTCACGAAGGACATTATTCATGAAGTATTGGAAGGCTGCTGGTGCATTGCACAACCCGAAAGGGATCACCTGGTATTCGAATAACCCATACTTAGTGCGGAAAGCAGGCTTCCATTCGTCGCCCTCTTTTACACGTACCAGATGGTATGTCGCCCGGAGATCTAATTTAGTGTATATACAAGCGTCCTTCACTTGGTCTAGTAGTTCAGGGATCAGAGGCAACGGGTATCGGTTCTTTACAGTTACCTGGTTCAATGCGCGGTAGTCTATGCACGTTCTGAAGTCACCTTCCTTTTTGGTCACGAAGAACAAAGCTGAAGATGCAGGGGACTTGGATGGGCGAATAAAGCCATTGGCAAGGTACTGGTCTAAGTATTGCCGTAGGTGAAGGTTCTCAGTTTCCGTAAGGGCATAGATCCTGCTACAAGGGGGTTGTGCACCGGGTATGAGATCGATTTGACAATCGTACGATCTGTGAGGAGGTAAGGTGTTTGCCTGTTCCTTTTGGAAGACATCCTGGAATTCTTGGTATTCTGGAGGTAGTTGCATGACTGCTGTGGTTACTGTGGCCAGGCCTGCGTTCTGATTTTTCTTTGGGTAACAGGTTTTGTGCACAATCCGGGAAGGTTATTCTCTTCTCTCGCCAATCAATACAAGGATTATGTGTTTCCAACCAAGGTATCCCCAGTATTATTTGGAACTGTGGGGCTTTGATTAGATCAAACACAATAGTCTCTCGATGCCCATCCTGACCCAATAGTGTCATCTCTGCGGTGGAATGAGTTACAGGCCCAGAGGCAATTTCAGTTCCATCGACTGTGGTGATGACATCTGAGGTAGTTTTTCGGCAGAGAGGTAGATTCATCCTGGAAGCCAATTCATAGTCCACATAGTTTCCTATGGCCCCGCTATCAATGTATACCCTTACTGCGTGCATACCCGATGGCTGCCCTGGATCTACGAGGACCATTGGTATGATGAAATGCGAGGTCTGAGTATCCTTCTTCAAGCTCGGCAAGCGGACCTCTACGCTTGTCGGGCGTGGTCATTTCCCGAGTCTGACTCCATTTGGCTTTTATCAGCAGCTCCTATCACCTTCTTGGGTGGTTTTACAGGGCAATCCCGTAGAAAATGTCCAGAAGTTCCACAATATAGACAGAATTGCATTTGCCGTCTCCTTTCTCTTTCCTTCTGGGTTAAGGGTCCTTTAACCCCTCCGATTTGCATGGGTTCTGAAGCATCTGCTCCTTTGGGGTTAGCGTGGGTTTTGACCAACACCCGATTCTCAAACTTGGCTCGATCAGCCTTTCTGTTCTGAAGTCTGTGATCTAACTGGACCACTAAGTCTATATATTCAGCGCAGTCTTGAGGTGGGTTCACGACTTGAGCCAAGACATCCTTGAGTTCTCCTCGAAGCCCTCGATGAAATAACGTGATTCGTTTTACCTCAGGCCATCCAGTTTCCACTATTAACCTATTAAAGGTCGCGATGTAAGATAGAAGGTCCTGGTTACCCTGTCGTAGGGACAAAAGTTTGTTATCCAGGGCCTGTCCTTGGGAGTGCCGGGCAAATAGTCTTTCCATGCTAGTTTGAAAGCCCTGACAATCCCGAAGAATTGGGTCATCCTGAGTAACTAGTGGAATTGACCAATCAGCTGCACTGCCGCTGAGATATGACAATACAAAGGCGACCTTGGCTTGATCGTTTGGGAAGGCTCCAGGTCTGCATAAAAAGTGCAAGCGGCATTGGTTCATAAACACGGCAAACCTTCTGGGATCTCCGGCAAAGTGTTCGGGTGGGGCTAATCGAATATTTCCTGGTAGGTTAATTTGCACAGGGTTACTCGATAACACAGGAGCTGGATTTCCCCCGGAACCAGGTAGGGGTGCTTGTCCAGCCTGGCTTTGCAATAGTTGCCTAGCAAGGTCATCAGTTCGCTCCTTTGACAAAATAAGTTCTCTCCTAAGAGCATTGGTTTCTTGACGGGCGGAATGCACTTCAGCCCTCAGTTCCCCTAGTAATTGGGCGAATTGGTCAGTCTCTGAGGTATCCATAACGCCCGGGTGGGAATTTGTGGGTAGGCTTCGTGTTCTGTTACGTTCACCTGGCTCCCACAGAGGCGTCGATCTGAACTGGATAGCTGCGGTCTCCACCAATGTGACGCACAGGGCCGAGATGACGGACTGGACTGGCCCAGCTAGCTTCGTTTGCTTGACCCGTAGGAATATTCTTCTGATGGTTTGAAAAGATGAGCTCTCCATCCTGCATTGAGCGCAGGGGCGCGTTGATAACCAGTTGCTTCACTGGCTCAAAAGAATTGGTGAGTTCCAGAACAATACTGACTCCGAAAAGTATGTAGTTCGTAAGAGTTCACATGTCTGACTTTCACTATTGTCCGATTCCTTGCAGTTTGCAGCTTGACCCCAGAGAAGAGTTCCTCGTGGTAGCTGACGAAGTTCAGTTCAGGATTTGGCTTATCCTACACAGTTCAATAAAATAAGGGCAGAATGTAACCTGTGGCTTGCTCCCTTATTCAGGTGTGGTCGAGAAAATATGAAGTACGGGGAATAATGCCTCCGGCGGTAAAATTAGGTAAGTCTATTGTGGTGAGAAGAGTTCCCCTTGTTTGTCCCTTCGTCTCACCTTGTTGTCCTTTTGTTCCCCTTAGGGGCCCGGGTACGGCGAGGATGCAATGGAGACTGCGCCGACCCGTGAAGAGGAATAGTACCCCCAGCGGTAATCAGGTAAGTCTATGGTGGTAGTTACTATTGCCTCTGTTTATTCCCTTGGCTCACCTTTGCTGTTCTTGTGTTCCCCTTAGGTGCCAGAGTGTGGCGGGGATGTGCAGAAGGATGCGGTGGATCTTGAGGATGCTGCGAAGGCCGGTGAGTTCAGCGCAGCGCTGCAGCAGGCGAGGCGGCGCGCGTAATATGCTTCTTTCTTCCAGCTCGAAGGCATGGTGGATCCGGAATTCAGGTAAGGAACAAAGGTTTTGCTCTTATTCTAACCTCTTCTCCTTCTGTTCCTCCCTTTTTCTAGGAGCTGCAGACTCGAGGCGGGCGTGGCAGAAGACTGCATGCAGTCATGACAGGACTTCCCTATAAGCAAAGAGAAGGCATGGCAGTAGAAGGTCCCACTTTCTTCTAAGGGGTTCCTCTAAAGCACTTATCATGCTCTTCATAGTACGGTTAAACCTTTCAACCAGTCCATTTGTCTGTGGATGGTATGCGGTTGAGAACTTGTAAGTGACACCACCGTTTTTCAACATGGCTTGCATGTAGTGGGACTTAAAATTGGACCCCCTGTCGGATATCACTTCCTTAAGAAACCCTACTCTGGTAAATATACCAAGTAGAGCCTTAGCCACAGCCTGAGCCTTAACAGTTCTCATAGGTATAGCTTCAGGATGCCTAGTAGCATGGTCTACTACAACCAGGATAAACCTGTTTCCTGAAGATGAGGGAGGGTCAAGGGGACCAACAATGTCAATGCCCACCCTCTCAAAAGGAACTCCCACCACTGGGAGAGGCACCAAGGGTGCCACATTCTTGGCTCCACTCTTGCCAGAGGTTTGGCAAGTCTGACAGCTCCTGTCAACTTCTGAATCCATTTTAGGCCAGTAGAAGTATAAAAAGAGCCTTTTGTTAGTCTTCTTGAAACTCAAGTGACCAGCCAAAGGTATCTCATGGGCCAACTGTAGGAACTGGAGTCTATGTTCCAGGGGTACTACAAGTCTCTTGCAGTCCCCAGGGTAGACTCTGTCGGTTCCTGTTGTCTGAGACCTTCAAGAGTAGGACACTCTCTTTGTCCTCTACTGAAGTCTGTCCTGTTGGGTCCACCTTCTGCCAGTAAAGACTGCAGCTCAGGATGGTCAACAGGATCCACATCTCCAACTAGAGTAAGGTCCTCTTCCAGATCTGACTCTTCAGAAGCTGGATCAACCACACAGGGTTGTACCACACACTCAGCCTCAGCAGGTGGAGGAGTCACAGGTGTGACTTTGGACAATCTTGGGGATATCCTTGTTGGTAGCACAGGAGTGCTTTCTGCCTTTTTCCTGGAGGTCTTAGGTTTCCCCTTTGGCTCTTTCCTCCGTGAAATTGCAGCAAGTAACTCCTGTGGATTGGGGGTGATAGTTTCCTCTATCAAGTCCCCTGGAGAGCCCCTTATGGTCCTCTCCCTTGCAGGCCTATTGAGCTCCTGTTTCCTTTTACTGGGAGGCCTGGGGGTGCTAGACAGAACTCCAAGAGTTTTCAAGTCATTGCCCAACAGGACTCTCCCAGGTACTTCACTCTGCACACTAACAGGTATTTGACAGTCATGTCATTTCACTGGATGAGAGCTGGTAACTGGGGAAGCATTTGCACAGGGATTCCAGCTAACCTGGTTAGGTGTTTTGGTGCCTTAGCAACATCTTCCACCTTGAAAAATGATTCATCAACCACAGTTATGCTGGCTCCAGTGTCTCTGATGGCAGGGGTCCCCTGGCCATTCACAAGAACACTATCTTTATAATACTCTTTAATATTATCTGGGATGGAATTATAGACATCTAAATTCTGTTGTTCCCACAAACCCAGGGACACTAAAGAAACACTGGCTGAGACTCTCATGGGTTCATCAGCCAGTAGGTGAAAGTTTCCACTTGCCATATGTACTTCTTCCTCTGGGGAGGAGGCTAAGGAGGCAGTGTGGACCCCTGAAGGTTTACCCTTACATCTGCAATCCCCTTTCACATGGTCAGTTGACGCACAAGCATAACATTTACCAAATGTCTCGATGAATGGGGGTTTGTTCTGACCCACCTCTGTTTTGGCACCAGGAGGTACACTAGCCTGGTTCAGTTTCCCATGTGGTTTACCCTTATGTTGATGTTTGTGGCCCTCTTTTGGATTGGAGGAATCAGAATACTCTGTGTTATCTTTCTTTGGCTGCTTCCCCTCATCCTTCTTCTGAGTTGCCCAGAATCCTTATGAGTAGCCCTGTTGGCAACCCACAAGTCAACAGCCTTAGCTAACTTCTTTGGATCGATCTCCTTAGAATCAGGAGAGCAGGCATCATAAACTGACTCCAACATAACAAGATTTCTCATACCTTCAAAAGTGTTCACTCTGTAACCCTTAATCCAATCTTCTAAGTTCTTCAAACAATCACACACCCAGGAAGCCCAAGGGGTAACATCATGCTTTTTGAGGGTCCTAAACCTCTTAAGGTACTGGGAAGGGGTCTGCCCAAATCTAGCAATTAAAGCTAGCTTCACACACTCATAATCCATCCTATCCACCTCCCCCAACTTCATAACAATATCAGATGCAACACGGGGTAGCCTAGAGAAGAGCCAGGGAAGCAACTGATTCCCTGTAATGTCTTGAATCCCATGTTTATATTCAAACATTGCCAACCAATCCAAAATATCAAGCTTAACCTCATACATACCAGCAATTTCTTCAGGCATATGGGGTTTCTTAGGACTGGAAGACCTAGATGACTCTGGGAGGGAAGCATTTTCTGGAGACACCTTTTTCATTTCTAGTTCACCATTCAACTCCATTTCTCTGATCTTAAGTTCTTGATGCTTTTGTTCAGTTTGAGCATTAATACGTTTAAATTCCAGTTCAAGCCTCATTTTTCTAGAGTAATGAATTCAGGACTGAGTGTAGGACCTGATGGTGTCCCATTGGACAAAGGTTGAGGTTTCTGAGCAGAAAGAGGAGCTGTAGGGCCTACCATCTGAGACTCTTCGGCCTCGTCTAACTCATCAATAACATCAGAGTTTGAGTCTGATACATTATCATCTTCCACAACATTTGCCATATGTGCTGGAGGGGCAGGCATTTCAGACCCACTCCCCAGACCCAATATTTGTAAAACAACTCACTATTAATAAAGCAGCAGAAAATCACAATCTTAATACACCACAACAACACCTAATGAATTCTGGACAAGTTAAGCTCAATGAAGTGTGAGCAAAATGATACTCCAGCAATTTAAGAAGAGGGGAGAAGACAAGGTCTATCACAAATCAATAATAACAATAAGTTTAAGGCAGGGAAATCTAGAAAAGGCTAACTACTAAACAGATTCAAACCAATAGGCCTGAGTTAATGTCAATGAAACAGAGTCTATGCAGAGGATCACACGGTTCAGGGTAGTTTGCGGTTACGTCTTTGCCAAGAGTAGAAATCGAAATTGGTCGTATGAAAAGTTATGCACAGAAGTAGAGAAGGACAAGCCCTCGGATTGGCGAAAAGATTTCAAACACTTTAACCGCGGCTGAACAAAACGAACAACCGGGTTTGCACAGTACCTTTTAAGAAGAAGAATGCTGTAGCTGAGGCAGACGTTCCTGACAGGTTCTGCATGCTCCGGATTCCTAACTGTCGATGTGACCAGAAGGAGGAAGGTTGGAGGTTCCTGCCCTGACCATGGAAGAAACCAGCAGCAGAGCAAAGCGAGGAATAAAAGGTGCTCTCCTTAAAACCCAACACAGGGTCTGGTCCTCCTAGCTATCTGGTTCACTGCAGCGAGGCGCAGCAAATTCGACCAGGGGAAGGCAGCCTTGCTTGAAGTTTGGCGAACTGGTTGTTCCCACCAGCTCAAGGGAAAAAGATTCCTTGCAGATCTTCTCTGTCGACGAAGTGGAGGAGATTCGGACCAGCAGCAGCGCTTCATCGGGAGGTTCAATCTTCCCTTCCTTCAGCTTCTCTTCGGCTCTCTCGATTCAGTGGCGACTCTGCTTTCCAGTCCCAGAGACCTGCTTTTTATGCAGTTCTTCCCCCATTCATTCAGCCTAGCTGTTACTCACACAGCAGGATGGTCAGCCTTGGCGGGCAACCACCTAGCCAATCAGTCACAAGTGCGACATGGGTCTCCAAGGAGACCCTCTGCAGGGAGTCTCAAACCCCTCCCTCACATGCTGGCCACCCAAACCTTCTGGCGCCTTAAGGAGGGCTTCTGTGCCGAAGCCCACCAAAGGACTGCGAACAAATAGACCAAACCTGGTTTGGCACGTAAAGTAAAACACAACAAAGACCTTTACAAAAAGAAATGGCGGATAAACCCAGCCGGAGCCAAAATAAAATCAAAATGGACAAGCGGGTTTTGAGTTCGAGGCAACCAAAATAGCCTAAAACTATACAAAGGCAATATTGTCCCTGTTGTGGACAGACAAATGATGAGAGAAGAGAATGAGTTTGGGGCATCACAGTTTCCTTTGTTATAAAAAGGAGGGGCCAGACCACAGTATATACTGTAGCCCCAGATGGTCAAAGATAATTTAAGGTGTAAACTCACGTTTTTAACTTCTGGTGCTGTAAAGTGGATACATGAATTACAGAAAATGACGGGAGGATACACGTTGGCTATAGGGGACATAAAGGGTCTTTTAATCGCCATACTGGTGAGAGAGCTGATGACACGTGGACGAAGGCAGGGTACCCTGCTGTGACTTCAGTCAACACCGCTCACGATGGAGCACCGTTCAATAATTGTAGAACAGCAGTCTGGAAAGCGCTCCGAGTACTGTATCCAGGCATGTCCGATATGGGAGCTTTAATGACGAAAAAGATGAAGGAAGGAGTTGATCCGTTGGTTTACATTCAACATTTTCAGGAATCTTGGGCATTGGAAACGTGTGAATCTTGGGGAAAATCTCCACCAGTGTTCTACCATATATTATACCAACGGCTGCCAGAGCGAGTACAGAAGCAGCTCAAGAAGTTAGTAGGGATAGAGGCTAAACCGTGGTCGTAAATTGAGCTGACCATTGCGCATTACTGCAGACTCCTGGAAGAAAAGAATCGCAAAAAAGACGATGCTCGCAAAGACGAGGAGGCAAAGTTGGTGCAGAAAAAACTATCTAAGTATGCCATTGAAGGGGCAATGTTGACCAGCATAGACTGATCGAACTCACAACAGGCAGTGAACATGCCGCAGGTGAATAATCAAAGGCAGTTCGATCAAAACAACAGTGGGTTTACTCCACGAGGAAGGGGATTTCGAGGATGAGGCTGGCAAGGTTATCAAGGGAAATGGCAGATTAATCAGGGAAACCTTCAGAATAAACAAGGTGGGTTTCAAAATATGCAGAATGGTAATCAGAGTATGCAAAATGGGCAGGTTGGGTGACCACCACCTATATGTTGGGTGTGTGGAATGACAGGGCATTTGTTTCACACGTGTAGAAGTCGAGGGTTTGTGCAAAATGGTCAGTTTTCAAGAGGAGGGATGTCAAATCCACCTGCATATTCGCAGCAGAGTGGAGATGAATTTGCACAGACTCAAACGGCAGCAAGCACCGAGAGTACAGCAAGGCTGGAAACCACAGCAAGTAGCAGTTAATCTGCCACAAGGACAGTTGTAGCAATCGCCTATGCAGCTTCAGCAAACCATGAACACAGGTCAGGTAATGACTCCTAGAATAGGGGATGTCACTGCCAATGGAGGGAATCCTTTCACAAGCGATGGGATGAGACTGTACCCGCAATAGGACAGCTCACTGGGAGACCTGATGTGTTCAATACTATCCGTGATGCCAAACCCCCATGAGGAACCAAGGGTGGACGTCAGTATAGGAGGCCAAAGTTTTTCGTTTCTAGTAGACACAGGTGCAACGCGCTCATGTATACGAGAGGGAACATTTTCAATGTCTGGCAATGCCTTGAATACTCATGGATTTGCAGAAGCTACAAGTCGAGTTTCTTTTACAGAATTACCAGTTTCTATAGGAGAATGTGACATGAAGGTGCCACTGCTATATTCAAGGCAAACACCTGTCAATATATTAGGACGAGATTTAATGACGAAGTTGATTATGACAATCTCATTCATTGATGAAGGTATAGTGTGTTCAACACCAGGAACACATTATGTAAACGTTTGCGAAATGATTATGGCATACGCAGGACAACTAGCTATGAGAGCAATTACATTAGAAACAGGTGGTTTGCAGTATGGGGTACGCATCCTGTTGTCAGGGTTACCAGGCCTAGCAGGCAAACCAATGAGAACTCCAGATGAATTTTTGTTTAGACCAGAATACCTATGCTCGAAGAAAAGGGACACGTTTTTCCCT
The DNA here is from genome assembly GCF_040938575.1 of Ambystoma mexicanum. NCBI lineage: Eukaryota > Metazoa > Chordata > Amphibia > Caudata > Ambystomatidae > Ambystoma > Ambystoma mexicanum. The sequence continues at coordinate 1,031,331,976 of NC_090941.1, read as the reverse complement.
TAGAGATACAAACAGCCGTAGTGCGAGGGGAAATGGATTTGCTTAATGGATATGACGATGAAGGAAAACAATGGTGCGCAGTAATCGCCATCAGGGAGGGTTAGAGACTAACTGACGTCACTGATGAAGATCTGTTTCGAGATCATCCATCTGATGACGATGTAATATTTGCGATGTGCATAACTTATTGGATAAGAGTAATAAAAAGAGAAGTTCCTCAGAAAATGATGATAGCACAAAAACGTCCCAAGTATTTTGATGAAGATATGGCAAAAGTGCCAGTTTCATTATGGATCACCGGCCCCTATGACGTAGGCTTACTGAAGGGGGTTGGAGAAGTGAAGATTAAATTGAAACCAGGAGCGATTTTACCTCGAGCACAACAATATCCCATGTCTCGAGAGGCAGATGAAGACATTTTTAAAACTATTTCCGCCATGATGGATCACGGTATTTTAGTAACGTTAGAGTCACCATGGAATACTGCTGTGTATCCTATCAAAAAATCTAAGGGTGGTCTTGGAGACTAATTCAAGATTTAAGGCTGATAACCCAAATTGTTGAGGCTGAGTTCCCTCTAGCCCTGAACCCATCTACAATTCTATGTAATATACCTGTTGACACACGATATTTCACAGTGATTGATTTAAAAAATGCATTTTTCTCAATCCCATTGCATTAAGACCCGCAGGATCTGATGTCATTTATGTTCAGACAAACTCTCTTGAAAAGCACTTGGTTACCCCAGGGGACTGTGAGCCCCCATCAATTTTCAATAGAGTCCTTCAGATGGACTTGAGCAATATCATTTTGGAAAGCGTTGTGTTGCAATATGTAGATGACATTCTAGTTTGCAGCACCTCAGAGGAAGAGTGCAGACGCGATTCTGTCCAGATGATGATCATACTCGCTGACAAAGGATATAAGGTTAACAAGGAAAAGTTACAATATTGTCAACAAGAAATGTTGTACATAGGCCAATTGATTTCGAATGGAGGGAAATAGGTTACTCCTGAGAGAGCTGAGGCTATTTTGAAAACGGCCAATCCACACACGATAAAACACATGCAGAGATTTTTTGGATTATGAAACTACGTCAGAGCATGGGTCTTTGACTACAGCTCGTATATAAGGCCCCTGTTAGAGGCCTTAAAGAAAGCAGAGGCAGCGCAGGAAGAAATTGTGTGGACTGGGAAGATGGAAGACGGTTTTGACGAACTGAAAAAAGCAATTTTCACGGCACCAGTTTTAGGGATTCCAAATTATGCAGAGGAATTCTTTTTGTTTTCACATACAGACGGCAATGTCATGACAGCAGTACTCACGCAGAGAACCACGTTGGGGAACAAACCCCTTGCATATTACAGTGGAATCTTAGACCCTGTGATGAGAGGTCATTGTCCATGTGAACAAGTTTAGCAGCCACTGTGTTCACCATAGAGAAAGCTGCAAGCATAGTAATGGGATGTTCCATGACGTTATTTGTTGAACACACACTATTTGCCATTTTAGACAAACCAAAAGGCACATTGACTTCTCAAAGAGCTTCTGCCTATGAGATAGTCATATCAAATCCAGTAATTAAAATAGTTCGATGTAAAATAGGGAATCCTGCCATGTTTATAGCCGAGCCAATGACAGAGGGAGAGCCTGTACACAACTGTGCGAACTATGAAGAATTCTGCGATAAGCTCCCTAGAACAAAGGAGAATGCATTAGCAGGGGGAGAGATTATTTTCATTGATGATTCTTAAATGACCGATCAAAATGATGGACAGAGATATACAGGTGCCGCTGTGGTAAAGCACACGGCTAATGGGGAATTTTGGGTGCTTATTAGTACTTGATTGCCGTCTCATTTTTCTGCACAAGCTGCAGAATTATTGGCGATGATACTCGCGATCGAGAGTCACGCAGACCAGGAAGTAACAGTGTACAGCGACTCTGCCTATGTGACGTCACCGTTGCACACAGGGCTAGCACGTTAGAAGAGGAGGGGCTACCTCCAAGTGGACGGCACACCAGTACAACTCACCGCCTTATTGGATAGGCTCATCCAGGCACTGCAAATCCCAGTAGGCATTGCATTTGTTAAATGCGCAGGCCATACTAAAGGGGTAGATTTTATCTCACGTGGAAATACACCAGCAGATGCTGAGGTCAAGTGCATAGCGATTAAAGATAAAGGAATTATCCGTGCCCCCTGGTGACTGTCTTTTTTTAATATAATGGTTTTGTGTAATGAATATTGAGACTTGTGATGTGAATGATAAAATGATTATTAGGTTGACTATATCAGAAGGGTATAACCATTTGTCAAAAACACAGTTAGTTGAGATCCAGGGAGAAGCACCTCAAGCGGAAAAGAATTTGTGGATGCGGAGAGGGTGTTCTTTAAACCCCTCTGAAGCATTGTGGCAACAGGACAGCACTGGTAAACCAGTGATGCCTGTAGCCTTATTAAGGGTGGCGCTAGAACAGCTACATTACCCCGCACATACATCTAGGGAGAATCTTACTGTAACTATTGCTGAGGAATGGTTTGTGCTCAATTTAATGGAGCATGTTGCATTTTGTATAGTCAACTGTACAGTGTGTCAACAATTCACAGCTGGGTACACACTGCACACAGTTAGGGGAGTCATTCTGAGACCTAATGGCCTTTTCAGCACTTGCATATCGACTTTGTAAACATGATACAAGTATGTAATGCATATAGATACCTGATCGTTGTGATGTGTCCTTTCTCAAGATGGATAGAAGCAGGCCCATGTACACACCCAGATTCCACCTGTGCAGCAAAATGTCTAGTGCAGGAAGTATTTCCTAGATGGGGAGTGTGTGAAGTTATGAGGTCAGATAATGGTCCTCATTTTGTTAACAGTTTTTGAACAGATTAGCTTGTTGCTTGGTATAAAGCACAAGTTTTCTTCAGCTTATCATCCACAAGGAAATGAAATTTGTGAGAGGCTCAATGGCTTGCTTAAAGAAACAATAGCCAAGTTTAAGCATACCTTGAAGAAAGGGTGGTTGCATTGCCTACCACTGGCATTAATATGCTTTGAGGAACCAACCAGGTTCTGACCACCATCTCACACCCCACAAAATTTTGACTGGGAGATGAATGAGAAAACCCCTAATACCTTCATCCAGAGTTAGAAATGATGCTCAGCCAACGTCAGAATGGTTAGGATTGGAATTACGTGATTATTTGAACTGCATGACTTTCAGTATCCCTGTCATTTCAGGACAGCTGCAGAGACGAGGGTGTAGAGCAGTACAGAACACAGAAGGAGATGCTTCGAGGACCAATCTCAAGAACTTTCTGTTTCCCAAATATTCCCAGGAGATGCGGTTCTAATTCGCAATCACGTAAGAAAAAAATGGGATGAACCCCATTTTTGTGGTCCTTTCATTGTGGAAGACATCACGCCGTCTGCTGTCAAAGTGCAGGGCAGGCATGCTCAGATCTTCCTGGGAGACATCAAAATCTTTGCTGGAGAGACTCCTCTGCCTGCACCCCTACACAACAAGGCAAGCACAAGCACTGGGAAGAACCACAGCACGTGCAGATGAGATCTATGATGAGGAAGAAGGACGCAGAAGCTGACAAGTAGCAAGACAAGGAACTTATTGGACCATGGCTTGGTTTGGGACACTCCTTTTAAGTCATTTATAAAAGGGTTAAGGAAAACTGGTTCGAACACTCTGTGCTGTCATTTCAGGTTGAAAGAAGATCTTTAGGTTTTAAAGCCACAGTAGCTTATTGACTTTGGACTGAGGCATGATTAAGCCTTGATAAGAAGTGGGTTATGCCAGATTTTGATCGTGGACACAGCAATTGGAAAAGGGTACAATACCAGTTTTGTTTGACACCGAGTTCCTATTTGGCTTTCCCTATGGTGTTATCGAGTGATGACCATTCTACGAACATTCTCACCACATTTTTAGTTGGTGCTGTGCAATTACCCTTCGCTGGTGGGGAGAACCACTTGCATTCCAGCTTTTTTACAAAATCCTAAGAATGAAGAACTTGTAAAAAGATTACTCATAGTCATCACTGAACAATTCTTGCAGTTGCCTGAGTACAGTGAGGAGAGTACAGATGCCCCTATCAAATGAAGCAGCTCATAGACCAGTCAGTGTGCTGTTCTTTCGTCTGATTGAAGAATATCCACACCTCATTGGGATCCAAGAAACACTGCCAATCTGAATGTGATCCTGGAAGTGAGCATCTGTTCTGAAAGAAATAACAGATCTGTGTAGAAACTTTTCTTCGAAGGACAGATTGAGAGGTTGCTGATAAATAAATCCTTTTTGGTTCCTGTTGAAAGAAATTCGGCATGTCGTCTGGGATGAGTCAGATTTGAGGCATAGATTGGGAGATAATCTATGTCATACAGATTGTATAGATTTACTGAGATCGTTTTTCTCTATGCTAAAGAGGTGTCTACATTTCAACTGGTGAAAGACTGATTCCAGTGACACAGAGAAAGTGTTTTTCACCATCCAACAAGCAGATAACTGATCAAGGGCGAATTGCTAAAATCAAGATGGCAGCTTCCAGAAGCAGTTCACAATGCTAAAATATTAAACATTAAGCTTGTTTCTTCCTTAGGTAGTTAAGATGGGTAACTTAAATAGCAACATCATTCTCCCACATGAAGAAAGGCGCTCACTTTGTCCAAGAAGTCGATGTTGTAGGTTCACGTACCACTGTGTAATCTACACTTGCATTGTGTTCATAATTGTACTACTTTCCTTGATTCTGAGAACGGCATTTTATATTGGTGCACGTGGAGGTAACACTCCGGTGCATGTTTCTGAGCAAATGGAAAATGTACGTGTGGCAACTACTAGGCAGCCTAGACCCTATGTAGTTATTCCTGTCCCAAAGAAAGATGGAAAATTACCTGAGCTTGAGATGGATGTCACTAATAATCGTCCACAAATAAAAAGTGTAGCAGAAATTATTTTTGGACACCAAGGACAGGCTCGACGAAACAGGCAAGGCAAGGGGTTGATAAAAGATGAGCTTACATAAATAGCACATGCAAATACACCTGACCCAGTGACAATTGATCCAAAAGCAGTATCAAAAGAAAATCCCAGCTGGAGATTATGAGAGACATTTCCATGCCTAAATGGGCTGCTGAGCAGATGAGACGGTCTGAACTTTCTCTTACAAGGGGAACCTGGACGGATGTTCCTGTGATTAATTCAGTGAGAAGAAGCTACATGGGTACACTTCATGATATGATTATGGAAGCTCATATGAAAAGAATGAGATCTAAACGAAGCACACAGGAAGATAATTATGAATTAAATGATTACCTGCACAGCACAGCACTCTTGGGAAATAACATACGGTACCAACACATGAAGGAAGTTGGGAGAAGACCTTCAAAGGAGGAATGCTTAGTATGTGCACTCCTGCCATACAGCATGGGGAAGTCGAAGATATTCATAGCTGTTGAAATAGATGTGTATACCGCACATTGGGCCTCATTACGAGGTTGGAGGTAGCCTTGCCAGTAAACAGGCAAGGCTACCTCCAAACTCGCATCCGGGTCCCATAATTGCCCTTTCACGGGTGCCGTGCCCGGTACATCCCCATTCCCATTTGACACCATAGGGCTCAATGGGAATGGGGACCTGGCGGGCTGACAGGCACAACTGAGCACAGCTCATAGTATGGCGGTATGGTAGCAACAGTGCTGGTAGCACTACCGGCGCTGTTGTTACTGTACCACCATACTTATAATGAGGCCCATTGTCTTTCACACATAGCACTTTGCAAGACCAGAGACCAGTTCATGGGAAGCAGTGCTTCTCTCAAATGGGCAACTGAAGGGACAGATCCAGATGAAGATGATTTTATCCAAGACATAAAGACAATAAATAATGCAAAAACAAGGAGTATCGTGATTAGATATGAAAAACCTGGAGTGAAAGGAGCTGAAATCTGAAGGGAAGTGAATAAAAAATTGGAGACCGCCGGAAAATCTGCAGACAATATTCGAATATGGAAGAACAGCGGTCAGATGCAGATCTGGGCATCAGTATTATCACCAGATGGATAGGAAAAAGGAGTGGTGATCTGCAGAGCCTGGATGGTAACTAATCATCCTGAATCCACTATTTTAAATGTCCAAGAGATATGCAAACCATTGTAGCCAAGACTTTCTAAACTATTAACATGGGTCGAAGACAGAGGAGGACCCCTGCAAATAGCGCCTTTGGAGAGCTCAAAGTTGTGCTTCAGAGGGAATGGTACAATAAAAGTTGGAGAAAATCAGAAGTGTGATCGGATCTTTGATACATCAGGGATGGTGCATGGAACAGCAGTAATCATGGATCATTACTGGGCTTGTGGATCCAAGGCATAAGGCTACCTAAAGACTGGGGAGGAATATGAACATTGGTGAATGTCCATGTTCCAGCATTAGCGATTCCAAAAAGTGATCTGAATCTTGACAGTTTCCCAAAAGCAGATGCTCACCTGAGGAAGAAGAGATCCGTGGAGCTGATAAAGAGGATGAAGAGAGAGAACTACTTTTCAGCCAAATCAATAGAAGCTTTTGACTCTATCCCATATGAACACAGACTATTCAGCCAAACTTCTTCAGTGTTCACTTTGATCTTCATGCCAAGAATCCAGGTTGGAGCAAATACCAAGTGGCTTCAGATAACCAGATGGGAATTGCTGCAGACAATCAACACTACCATAAAGGGATTCAATGCAATCAGAGAAGAGATGAGAGCCATAAGACTAATGACTCTCCAGAACAGATACGTCTTGGACATGATCACAGCTATGGATGGAGGTGTTTGTGTAAAAATTGGAGAATCATGTTGCACAGTCATACATTCTTATGATGACAAGAATGGAACCTTGGCAAAGGCCATAGACATGCTGATGAAACTCCATGGCCAGATGATAGACAAAATAGTAGACATTGCTGATGACAGCTGGTTTGGATCACTCTTCTCTTGGGTTCTACAATGGATGGCAGATATGTTCAAATTTCTTGGTGCCCTGATCGTGTTGGTATTGCTTGGATTTTGTGTCGTCAAGATAATAATCCCACAGTGCAGGAAGACAGCCAAGAAAGCCATGCGGATGAAGATTATGATTGATGTTGAACCAAGGATCTGACAGATTTAGAGATCAGAGACATTGTGAAGGCCAGTATCCATGCACCTGAGGGACCAAAGTTCCTGTACCTGAAGAACCATTAGAAATTTGTGGGAAGATGGATCTATTGCAGTCCAAGTGGACAGAGCATGCTCATGACATGGAACAAGGATGAACATGTGAAATAAGCAGGTTGTCTGAAAGGATTCATAAAGATCTGGATCCCCAAGAAACATTTCTTCAGACCAGGATGCACAGGGATGAAGGAGGATGAGAAAGTGGTTGATAAATCACCAAGAGGGGGAGTGTAGAGGAGGGAGGAGCCAAGTACTTCCCCTCCAACTGCCCTGCCCTTATTACCTATAGAATGGGAACCAAAGTATGTGACGTATGCGGAACAATTGAAACAACAAAGAGTGGAGCGTGGACTCTGTGCAGTACCCATAAGAGTACCAATACCTAAGAGAGTCTTGGGTAAGGTACACATTGAGGAAACCGTACCTACATGCAAGGCAATATGATGGCCATTTGAATGAGATTCCCGAATAAGCAGAGCAGATGAAAGGAAAGGATGAATGGTGACGTCACACAGAAAGAGATTACTCACACAGAAGAGATGCAGACATCAGAAAATGCAGATATTCTATACAGCATCAAGAAAGCAGCAAGGATATGTGACATCTTGGGCTCAGGGTGAAGAAGCTTATGCAGCAGAAACAGATGAAGATATCAAGTCATTTTGCACGTGTACAGACGCAATTGAAACGCAAGCAGCAAAGTAATCTTGAAAGATAGCCTCAAGCTTTACAGTAAATAGTTTGCGGCGAGCGCCAATAGAGACACAAATATATATGGCACTTTAGAACATGTTTCTCCCTTATACTCATTTTGATGTTATTATGGCCGGAATAGTAAATATAGGAATGCATTATTGCTAATGTATTACTTGAGGTCGTTTTTGTATATATGTGATACTGTTAGAAAATCTGCTCTCTGTGTTGTATTTTGCAAAAATACTTTTATCGTATCAAAGCATTTTATACAATGTCAGTAGTTTGCACTATGCACTTTATTGTTCTTTTTAATGTGAAACTATTATTATCATAGGAATGCATGTTTTGCACATAAAAAACACCAATGTATATGGAAATATCTTTGAATACATTGGATATGCACTATGCACTTTACATGCTTACAACACTGTTTACTAACTGAGACTTTGATTTGAATCATCCATATTTTCATGGATTTGGTGATACACATATTGAAATACTATCTCTGTTTGCAAGTACTTTTTGCAGATTTCTGGGCAATATATTAACTTTGTTATGACCAAGGGTAGAGCTTATTCCCTGCCTATGCACTTGGCAAATACTGTTTTTTTAAAAGACATAAATGATGATTAACTTATTCATTAGTAATGACCTGGTGAAACTATTCATGGTCTTGAAATTGGATTAGCATGTCAAAACTAAAAATCTCCATAAACACTATGTCAATAATACTGTAGCATGTACGACTAGGCATGGCCTTATCAATCATGGATTGTGTAATATGTGATTGCTTAGCTTAAAAACAAAAACTTTAATATTTAAATGCCAGAATTTGTGTTTGCATTGCTTAGATTTAAAAGCCAGGTTTGGCCTGTGTAATATGTACTAAACAGGTCACATTGGGCGTTACTTTACAAACTACTAGCCCAAGCCAAAATGGCTAACAGCCATTATGTTGAGTTTCTAAGTCACCCTTTCTATGTTTTTAACTGAGGTGTGTGTTTTTTATAAAAGAACGAACTTCCTGTGGTGATGAGTGATTGTGAACAAGCCACTGGGTAGTGGCGAAACGCGTCAGGCTGCCGTCTGGCAAGAAAACTCTCACTGAGAGAACTAAATGGATTTTTTAATTGCTGCAAAAGAAAAATAAAGGTTGTTTTAAAACTTACAACCGGCATTGCAGTGTTTGCTGTTGGCTACCCGTGATTACTACTTGACAATTGGAACACTTTTGTATGGGAGTGCTGCTCGCCTGAACAGTTTTCTTTTGATGCCGTTCTTGCTTGAAGTTACACAGCCACAGTAGTGGCTGTGTAGTTATGGTTAAGTTGCTGTTTCCATAGGAAGAGCACTTTTTGGGCGGCTTATAACTTCGCTCCCCCTGGACGAATCCTCACCAAACTTTGCAAAAAAAGTATATGGCCCACTCTGAATTTTTTTGCAAAGTTTGGTGAGGATTCGTCCAGGGGGGGAAAAGTTATAGGGGGGGTCCCAAAACTTTTTTTTCCCCATAGACTGAATGGGAAAAAGCTTTGCGCACGGCTACAGCCCGAACCGCTGGACGGATTTACACCAAATTTGTGGCAGGAGCGGCGGCCTGGTCCAGAAAGCGTGCTTTTGCAAATTTGGTGTAAATCCGTCCATTCGTTTTTTTAAAAATGACCAAAATGTAAGGCAAAAAAATTAGTGATATCTGTGGTCGCTTTGCGGACGGACTTCCCTGTTCGCTCCGCGGACAGCACCCCGATTGCCCCATGGTCTTGCTTCATGTCCGCGGACATGCGACGTGTTCGCTGATTGGACGGCGAGGGGCGTGGACCGCGTCAGATTTTCTGTGGCGCCCGCCATCTTGTATTCGCCATCGACCGCGTACAGCGCGGTGAAACGTGGATAAAAAATTGTATTTAGTGCCGTGTGTTGGTGTGTAAGAGTGTTTGGGGAGGGTGGGGGAGTATGAGATAGGTTCAATGTTTTGTTTTTTTATGTGCTAGACGTTTTTGTTGTGTTCGATTTGTCCGCGGAGAACGCGGCTGTTCTGACATTTTGTAAATAAACTAAATGGTGGGGTGTTTAGAGGACGGAGTATGTGTCATTTTTGTTTGCAAGGAAGGTAAAAATGAGCTATGAACACTCGCGGTGTACTTAATTGTTCGTAAATACACAAACTGGGGTGTCCTCAGGACGCTGTCCATATTGTAATCTGTCTAGTTGAATGTGTTCTAAGAACACTTGCGGTGTCCCAAAATGGTTGCAATTACACAAAATGGGGGTGTTCTGAGAACGTTGTTTGTATTGTTCGTTGTCAGGGTGAAAGTGTTTTAAGACCACTCCTTTTGTCCGCTAATAGTACAATTTCCTATGGACGTCAACCGACTTTTTGTCCACTAAAGAAACGATAAATCCGGCTGGTGTGCGCCGACATTATGTGATAATCCTATGACTGCCGCTATTGACCTGGCTGACTTGCTTTTGCGACACTAAATCATATCTCCCGCCTCTAAGCCTGATATTATCAAAGCATTCATATTCCCCGCCTCTCTCCGTGACGTTACAGGGTGCGTCATCAAACGCGCCCAGTTCTCTGCAGTCCTAAGTGACTTTACACAGAACCCGGAAGACAACACATATTATGTCACAACACAGCACGCCACAATTCGGAATATGAAACAGTGATTTAAAAGCAAACAGCAAGATTGTAAATTTTGTAAAGTACATTTATTTGACATCAAATGTTTAGAGAATATTCAGCAATTTGCATTTGTCTTTGTTGTCGATCCGCAAAAGTTCATGTTGAGGCACGCGATGTTCCTTTGCGGTACAGAGGGTGTTAGATCAGCTTACAACTCAGTGCGCCACAATTCGGAATATGAAACTGTGGTTTAAAAGTAAACAGCAGGATTGTACATTTGGTAAAGTACATTTATTTCACATGAAATGTTTAGTGAATATTCAGCGATTTGCTATTGTCTCTGCTGTCGATCAGCAAAAGTTTATTTGGAGCCACACGTTGTTCCTTTGCGGTAGATAGGCTGTTGGTTTATGATAAAAGCAGTAAATGGTCGCTCTGATAATCGGAAGGTTGCTCCAAAAACGAGCCATTAGACCACCCTATTGGTTGGTATGTTGTTTGTAGCCGCTAGTACTGCGTAAGGGCATATTGGTCCTTGGCGATTGTCCCATAAAATGGTGAGGGTCATGAAGTTGCATATTTGGGCCTGCACCTGGCAGTTGAAGACCCCATCCGCTGGAGTCTGTATATCGTGACATAGGCAAAATGGGGCCACATACCTGTTTTAAAAAACATAAATTAGTCTCACCAGCCGATCTTCATTAAAAATCATCATTTTGTTTATTAGGGCGTGAAACTATTTGCTATCGAAGATAGTGCAACGGAGTATGTTAATAATAAAATAATAATAGTTTCCCATTCATATAGCGCTAAGAACCGTGAGGTATCTAAGCGGTGCTTATTATTAACCACGGTGTGTGGTGCTCATTTATCGACCACGGAAGGATGAAAGGCTGAGTTTGGCCTTGCCGGGATTCGAACTTGCGTTAGCAAGCTGTGCACGGATGTCAAAGCGAGCGTTGTACTCGCTGTGCCACTTGACAGGCTACAGTGAAGTGGCACAGCGAGTAGAGCGCTTGACCGCCTATAGACCGGTTAAATTATTTCTATTAACCCGCCCTGTGTCGTTTGCCTTTTTCAAAAGCCCTCTAAACGACAGGGGATTAATTTGGCGGTTCAAAGTAAAACCGAAAAACCCCTGAAATTCGCCAGTTATGGTACGATAAGCAACCATAACTCGCGCCACCGTGCACTGCTAACACTAACACCCAGGACATCAAAGATGACATCACAAATGTCATTGATGACATCACTGATGACATCACATGTGCATTTACTTTTCATAAAAACTCTGTACAAGGGATTCTTATAATGCTGACCAAAAACTGTCAAGGATCATTGGGATAAATATAATGAGCTAATTAGTGCATTAAGCAATGCATTGATATAAATAGCATTCTATTATGAAGTTCTATCCAGTATACTAAGCTACTCATGCAGAAACATAGGCAGTGTGTGCAGCATACATGATGAAGGTGCCATATTCATAATCTTGCCATGTTGAATACTGAAATGATAACTGCTTTCTTATTAGAGTTTTGCGTACTGTGAAACATGTAATAAGTAGATAATAAAACCCATTTAATACATAATTATTACAGACAAAACACAAAGAGACAACAACACATACAAATATGAGTATATACAGGGACAGTGAAGTAAACAAAAAAACAGAAATAGTAGCAGAAAGAGTTCATAACCTAACTGATTGTCTTTATGCAGAGAAACTATTGCTCTGTTTCAAAGCTGCTACTTACCATATGTATGTGTATCACATGATGTGACTGCACCCAAAGGAAAGGAGAGTGAGTATAATGTATACAAATATGAGCATATACAGGGAAGGTAGAGTAATAAAAATACAACTATGAGAAAGTGCTGCTAACCCTAATGATTATCTTCATGCACAGAAAGGATTGCTCTCTTTCAAGCCTGTGTCTTCCGCTATGTATATGTTTCATATGATGTGACTTGACCCTAAGTCTACAAATATAGTACCTTTTCAATTTTTACTTCCTGACTGTTACTGAAGAAAACTATGTGGCTTAGATATGTCAGTAAAGGGAAAAAAAAGGGAGAGCCAGCCATGTGATGTCATCAGTGATGTCATCAATGACATTTGTGATGTCAACTTTGATGTCCTGGGTGTTAGTGTTAGCAGTGCACGGTGGCGCGAGTTATGGTTGCTTATCTTACCATAACTGCCGAATTTCAGGGGTTTTTCGGTTTTACTTTGAACCATAACGTCCATTTAACAAAGTTTTTTCACTGAATTTCATAGGTTTTTAGTAGCGCAACTTAACCATAACGTCCCTTTAACAAAGTTTTTGTATATATATATATATATATAGAGAGAGAGAGAGAGAGAGAGAGTATAGATAGATGGATGTTTCCACTTCACTTTATAAAGAAGTACTGAACATAAACATGGGCAAAGAAGGTCTCACTTCAGTGTGGAGCAGTTAAAAGCAATTTTAATTACAAATGAATTTCAGCAGAAGGAGTTGAATGAGCCAGGAAGCCAAAAGTCTTTCAACCAGGAATTGGCTGACATTAGCTACAAATTGTGTGAAGGAACAGGAGGCTCCTGTTCAGGAGGCTTGAGCAAAACAAAATATGTCAGAGGACTATTAAAAAATAATATCAAATACACGAAAAGGCTCGATTTGATGTTGTACAGTCACGTGGAAGGAAGAAATTGGACGATCGAGGTGGTCACACCGATGCACGAGGGTAGGCTATGCCTTCACTCCTTAAAATTTCTCAGAACACAGTACATACTCAAACTTCAAAGCACTAATTGACACTGGACCATTGAGGTGATGATGGGTTGATATAATTATTGGTGGGAGGTTAGTTTCTAGATGAGCCCTCTAACACCTGGATGTTCATCCTGCGTGCTGCTAAACATGAGTGGAAAACTACTGATGGGGGTTAGAAGGCAACCGATTGTAGTGGACAGTGTAATCAAGGGTCCTATAGTTTGTGTAACCAATGGAACGTCGTGTATTTAGTGATGTTCGTAGTGGCCATTTTGAGGGGAGGGCTTTGTTGGTCCACCTGATGTTGAGCACCCTATCACTCTCTTCCTCGGTTCTATACTTCTATGGAACTTGAGCCTTCTGAGCTATTTTATCAGTGACTATCTACTATTTACCTACTTTGTTTTAGCATTTTGAAAGTATTAAAACAAGATTTTGACTTCTATCATTTAGATTATGTTTGGATTAAAGGAAACAACAATAGGAGACCATTATAGTGCTCCATCCATTTAGTTGTAGTTTGTTTTGTGGGTTATGGCTACAGGTTCAGTAATAATGAGCCCTCTCAGAGCAGAAAACTAGGTCAGTGTAGCTTTCCTTTGATTTTTCTATTGAAATAGTATATTGAAACATAGTTATGCTATCTTAGCTAGAACTAAATTGTGTTATCCTGTGTTGTATTAGTAGCGAATACAACATGTTGAGGTTGTGAAGCTGCAATATATTTACCTGATTACACATACCGAGGTCTGGAACAGCGGTATGATAGGCGTGGATTTTCACAGGCATATGCGTGAAATGAGCAAATGATTAAACTATGTCTTGCCTGTTCATGAAAGTCAATGCCACACTTACATCCGGATCACACTGTTACCATCAACCTCACAGAGTATTATTTCTTCTGTGCTGTGCTCGGTGCCATCTTGGTAATGTTTTGCATCCAACTTTAATACATCTCCGGAGTAATGTCCATGTGTTCATAATTACAGTAACTTTGCTGACCTCCTTTAGAAAATGCTCATTCAGATACTGGATGTTCTTCTATTCTGTGCTCATGGATGTTGTGATTGTGGACGTGTGTAATATGTTGATATCCACAAAGCTTTGAAATTGCTGATAAGCATTCCTGGGCATGATAAAACAGTATTGAATGAATACCTTCCATAGTGTTCACCTTCTCCCAATTCCATTCACCCCTTACTTTGTAGTTTTTAACACTGGAAATCTCCAGCATTCCTGAAGCATTACTAATATCTGATTGGTTTGGGCTTCATCCCCAATGAAAGATGTGGCATGTCATATGACTATGTGAGCATTGCTTTTCAGTAAATAGTATGTAGGAGATCTGTATTAGCGCATTATTTGAACATGCCATTCACTGTTACATCCTATGAGAATGTGCACAATTCTGTATCTTGGTTTAGTCCAGACCTGATTGTGCTCATGTGATGCCTCCCTCTGTCACAATAGCTTTTCTCTGTTGCCACCCCTTTCATTGTGTTACATTTTTTTTCAAGACCAACACATTTTAGCGTCTCTGTGTTCCTGTTTCCAGTGGTGCGGCAATGGACGCCTCGTGTCTCCATTTCTGACGCTCATGTGTTCCAAGATTTGAGCTCTTAGTTGTCAAACAGTACTTCTTACGTACATTTTGTTACATATGCATGGAATGCAATATATCATATACATACCTTTTCTAGTTCAGAAAGTCTTTGTGTTTGTGCACATGCCCAGGGCATTGGCCGAAACCTTTGATTTTATTGAAAGCAGAAGGTCGAGCAGAACATGTCACATTTATCATAACCAGATCTCTTTGTTAGCACCCATGTATTATGCCATACATATATTATATGTCATCGATTATCACACCATGAGTAAAGAAAATGAAGTTATAGTAAAACGATTATGTTGTATGTAGGAATGTTGTGTTAATAGAAACATAACATGTTGTTACTCCAAATGTGTGTAGTATTAGTGATACACTTTGTTAACATTATATATTACACTTATTCTGTTTCCACAGTAAATGGTGATCTTAATTAATGTATTCAGGACTTGGCTTAGAATTCGCCCGCTCCATTCTAGGACTATGTGAACCTCTGATATCATCTAAAACCTGTTTACACAGAGATGTGTTTGATAAAGCAGTACATTTAAACAATGGAATGGCGTAGTCAAATTTATGATTGCACGTCACCTGCGGTTTCCAACTTTGACACCCAATTCCTTGTTCATTTCGTTTCAGGTATGTAATTACAAGTCTTCTATGCTAAAATGTGCATTGCCCACTGGGAACATCTTTTTTTCCAAGGCAGAGCCTCGATCCTGTTGGGCTACTGGGAACACAACTGTTGATTGTTCGGATGTCTTCATGCCTACACAGAAGCAGCATGTGCCAACTCTTGATGTGGGCGTCTTGACATTTCCCGAGGAGTAAGGAGATGCAGACGGAACCAGCTCTTTTCTGCTCTCCTGCCCCTGCACAGGCAGAACAAAGTGATCTGATTCCAGAGGAAGCACGATGGAAGCCCTGTGATGTCACAGAGTGCTGAGCCACCTGCCAGCTCCGGCACAGACCAGGCATGCCTCACTGGTACTGATGCCAGACTATGAAGGCTCTTTATAAATAAATAAATAAATAGTCCTGAGAAAATGAAACCAAGAAGACACATTGGGCCTCATTACGACCCTGGCGGAGTGGGTTTACGCCAGCGTTATTCGCGGCGGACCCGTCCGCCCTACTACGAGTTCCCGTAGCGCCATGGAGCGTTTTCCGCCTGGTTTTTCCGGGCGGAGAAATCCATGGCGCTACGGGACCTTGTTGTTAATTACGCCACCGTATTTTACGGTGGCGTAATTAACGCCTTCCCCACTCCCATTATACCCTATGGGGCAAAAATGGGAATGGGGAAGGGTAAAATGGGGGATGGGGATTTACCGCCCCGCCAAGGTCGGAATGGGGCGGAAAATCCGCCAACCCCCATGGCGCTATCGGCAGCTTTCCGCCGTGCTCCATGGTGCATTTTGCACCGCGATTTCCGCCAGGGTCGTAATGAGGGCCATTAACATCAACCCTCTGCTGCAGAAACTAAACTGGGACGTGTGTGATAGGTGGCTGAATCACACCCAGGACACTGAAACACTTTACCTGTTGTACAATAACCAAATCCAGACCATCAAACCAGATGCCGATGAGGGTGCTAGACCCGAGTCTTGGACATACACAAAATACGTCACTAAATCCATATGAGGTACAGTGGGAGAGCAGTCAAGAATCCTACCAAGTGACAGATTCAGCTTGCAAACTCAAAAGATGAGCAAAAGGCATGGTCGCCCAAACCCAGCGTCCTCTGTGACCCACTACCCATTCTTCCTGAGCAGGCCTAGCTCCAGAGTTGGGACAAGTAGTAGAAGAATCGCTGGACCTGGCGGGAGCTTCCTGGTAGTGAACACCAGGCTGGCATCTAGACTGCAGTGATGTATGCCAGGCTCAATAGCATCTATGGAATGGGTATCAGGTAATAATGTCCCCATACATAATGTCCCCATACATAATGTCCCCATACATAATAATGTCCCCATGCATAATGTCCCCATGCATAATATCCCCATACATAATGTCCCCATACATAATAATGTCCATATACATAATGTCCCCATGCATAATGTCCCCATACATAATGTCCCCATACATAATAATGTCCCCATACATAATGTCCCCATGCATAATGTCCCCATACATAATGTCCCCATACATAATAATGTCGCTGAGAAAAGCCTTTGGCAACATTATATATGAGGACATTATGTATGGGGACGGGTGGCGGGGATGTCCCCTGCTCCCCTTGTAAATAAAAAAGAATGTAATAATGTCTCCCCCCAAAAACAGCGACTTTTTTGTCAAGAGACATTTTTGCGGGGACATTATTCCATGGAACCATGGAGCGGCTGGCAGTGGAGAACATGAGAAGCAGTCCATGCCATGCAGTGGCTGCTGGATGGGCGTGCTAGGGCGCCTTAAGATGCAGATTCACCATCCCAGGAAACGCCAAGGTTGGGGGGATAGCCAGAGGCACCGAGACCCATTGCGACCAATAACCAGCAAAACCTTCACCAGAGACACCATCCTACCTCGAGTGGGAAGAATATTCGTAGTCATTGTCGTCACCCCAAAATAAGCCGCCTTTTCTAGAGGACTATATCGCAGACCATGGCGAGTGTATTGGGTTGGAGTATGAACAGGCAACCAATAGGCATTTCTCTCCAGATCAGACTTTAAAGCTGCTATGGGGTAACAGTTGACATCCTTCAATGGCTGGACTGAGTCCAGCAGGTGCAACAGGCTAGAGAAACAATGCTCACTAAGGAGGGTCAGTAAAGTCATAAGGGTCATACTTAAGTAAGGGGTATCCGCTATTTAGGATGACTGGGCGATGGATGTGGGGGTGGAAAAAGAATGAACGTGAGCTATGGGTACACGAAGTGTGACACTTTCTCCATTGCAAGCCCCACCAGGGTCTTCTCTGGGATGGGGAGATGGGGCACAGCATCTCAGGGGGCTGTAGACACAAAGGATTGTGGGAGTCATAGGTACAGGGTGTGAGACGAAGAACCGTGTGTGGTGGTACGGTGGGACGGTGACCAGGAGCAATAAGGAGAGGGAGAAGAGGAGTGTAAAAGTGGAGGAGGGAAGAGAGTTAAGATCAGTGGAGGAGAACAAGGACAGACTGGAGGAGGAGGGGGAGAGAATTAAGATCAACGGTGAATGAGGAGAAGAGGAGTTTGAGAGAGGAGCGCAGGGGGAGAAAGATTGAAGAGAGAAGGAACAGAAGAATAGGAATCTTGTGTATGAGATGAGAGAGAGTTATGTAGCCCCTGATTTCTGGGCAAAGTCTGGACCAGGGATTGTGCTCTCCCTGCTTGCTCTTCTCACTGGGCGTCAGAGGGATGCACGGGGCTGGCCACTGATCATCACCCGGGCTGCTCTGCCGTGGCAGCCCGGGACATTTCATCACCCGGGCCACCATGACGAGGTAGCCGGGAACTCCACCGGTCTCTCTCTTCACCCTGGCACCCCAATGGGGCAACATGGAATTTTCCTTCACCACTCTGTGCTCCTGAGTGGAGTAGGCTACACCTCCTGGGCTGCCTGGCAGACACAGCTTGAAAGGACTTCTGCAGGGCTTGCCGATCACGATGCGGCCTGACCCAGGGCATAGCTGGGTTGCCTGGTTCGAGCCTTCCCCCCACACGTGGCTCAGACTGTGCAGCTCTTAATGTTTATTTCCGGGCAGGACCGCGCATGCTGCCTGAGACCTTTTCAATAGATGTCTCGTCTGTCCTGGCCCTCGGGCCGCCATGGCCTGTGAGTGCCCAGGCTGCTCCGGGCACACAGCCGGGGCCTATGGTTCATACGCTGGGTCTCCTGACACATGCAGCCCGGCTCAAAGGTTTCTTTAGGGCCATGGGTGTAGCTCAAGGCAGCAGCCGCCCTCCATGCAGTTGTTTCTTTTCTTCTTCCTTTCTTGCTCTCTCTTCTTATCGTTCAGCTGCCAACAGTTTTTTTCTTTTTTAAATCTCTTAGAATCTTTTCTCCCATGCCAAGCCAATTCTTGGCCAAAAGATTTCTGACCTTTTGTTTGTCTTTTCTCTTCTAATATTTAATAGGTTCATGGTGGGCTGGATGGATTAGACCAGAACACTTAGAAATACACACACACTATGTTACATAAAATGCTTTATTTTCAACCCATGCTGTCTGTGTCTCATTTGAGCCCTTCTCTCTGCTATCTTTTTCTCTATCTCTGGTGTACCCCAGGGGTCTAACCTCTCTCTCTGGCTGTTCAACCTATACCTGCCACTTATTGCCCACTGCATTGCTGCTCTCTGCCCCAACATTCAGTGCTATGCGGATGACACTCAGCTCATTTTCAGGCTACCTTCGGCCATCTCTTCTCCGTCTCTCATCTCTGACTGTCTGTCTGCTTTCCAGGAGTGGTGTGCCGCCTATGACCTCTGTCTTAATGTCAGCAAGACTGAGATTCTCCTCATCGGCACACCCGCTCCCTCCTTTCCTGTCGCTCTCTGGCCGGCCTCTCTTGGCCCTCCTCCTGTTCCAACCTGTGAGGCTAAAATCCTCAGGGTGATCTTTGACTCCACACTCTCCTTCTCTCCTCACATCTCTGATGTCTCTAAGAAGTCACACTACCAGCTGCACCTCCTCAGAGGTATTTTACCTCTCCTCTCCTTCCCTCAGAAGCTCACTGTCTCCAGAGCTCAGGTTCTCTCTAGGCTGGACTACTGCAACAGACTCTTTCTAAATCCTCTACTCTCAGCCCTTTGCAACTCATCCAGAACAGGACTGCGAGACTTGTCCTTGGCCTCAAGCCCAGGGATCGTATCTCTCCAGGACTGAAATCTCTGCACTGGCTCCCAGTGGCTGCGAGGATCAGGTTCAAAACCGTCTGCATTGTCCACAAGGTCTTCTGGGGCTTGGGTCCTCAATACCTGCAACTCTCTCTTACTAAGTATCTTCCTTCTCAAGCTCTTTGCTCATCCGCCTCCAACTCCCTCAGGGTCAGTCGCTTCTCCAAGCAACGAGTTGGTGGTAGATCCCTTTCTTTGGCTGGGGCTTCCCTCTGGAACAGCCTCCCTGAAACTTGAGGAGAACCATCTTCGGTTCCGGAAGCACCTCAAAGCCTTTTTCTTTGCTTCTGCCTTTCCTCCTCCTCGCCTCTGCTGACCTCCTGGCTGAAACGGAATCTGCACTGGTTACCTGGCCACCCTCGGATCCTGGGCCCAGGTCCCTCCCCCGCCAGTCGCACACACCTGCACTGCCTGCCTGGCATCCCCCGCACTTGGAGACTGTCTTTGTATCTATTCAGTCCCACTACCAGCACTTGACACCTGATGTCTGCACTTACCTCTGCACTTGCCTTCTGCTGGCTGTTACTTGTACTTATTGTTATTATTCTTTTCCCATGTACTGCACTGTCCTCCCCCCCCCCCGCACTTTCCCCCTTCCCATGCACTTGCGCGATCTGAATATCCCTTGCCTTGTCGCGCTTTGAAACACTTATATATAGGCGCGTTATAAATACCATATCATATAATATCATTTGTAGGTTTCCCTTAGGGGACAAGCATGTTGTCCTATCTTGCCGGGCCACATTTGGGCCAAGGGCTACAGTTAAGAGAGGAGGCAAGGGGGGAAGAGGATGAGTATTAAGGGGAAGAAGAGAGGTAACATTAGAAGGGAAGAATAAAGAAGCAAGACCAAGATCAAAAGACAGCGGGACAGAGGAGGAGCAGCCGAGAGCGTGTTGGAATGTTGAGCATGAAAAAAGAAGATAAGGAGGGGGAGAGAGGAGGTAAATGAAGGTGAAAGGGCAAAGAGATGAGGAGGAGGAGGTGCCCAAAAAGGACACTAAGGGAAGAGGCTGCCTAAGACTCAACAAGCGCCTTAGTTGACGGAGGAGAAGCACCCAGGAAGGGGATCCAAGAAGCGTGCAAAAAGCAGCTGAGCCTGGGAACCCTGGGGCTCAATGCAATGTAAGGACTCTGATACCCGTCCCAGGTCCAGACGACCCCAGGCACCCGGCATAATGATGGCAGAAGTTGCCAGAGCCGAGGGACAGCTGGATGAATACTACAGGGAGTTTAAGGAAGCCATCACATCAGGCCAAGAAAGAGGTTGCGCCCAGATACCTCCGGGTTTGGTGCGCCCTATAAATAAATAAATAAATAAACAAACAAACAAGTCTGGGGGAAGAAGGAAGGACGAGGGGTAAGTACTGAAGCTAAGGTATTGAGAGGAACCGAAGAGCGTTAATGATTTTATCCCCACGGCTTTCCTTCAGTGCAAACTAGCTAAATGACGCTGTAAGAAAAAGCAAAGGTATGACCTGCACAAAGTGCAAATCCCAAAGTTGCATTTTTTCTTGCCATACTAGCAACTGAACATTTGAAAGACAGAGTATGCCCAACCTTGGGAAAGGGACAACCACTAACAAACAATGCCAATGAGTGGATACGTGTTCGCTGTCTGGCAGAGTAGGAAGTGCTGCACGTGGGGGTTCAGGGTGCTGCTGCTTCACAAGGTAGGGGGGCAGTCATTGAGAGTTCAGGTCGTGTGTTCAGGTCGCACCCTACCACCCTTCACAGCACCCAAATGTGTGCATTAGGGTTGTGGGTGGCATGGGCACCTCTGTAATGTGCCCTCCTGCCAAGAGAATGAAAGACCCGCTGTTCTCCGGTTTGTCGAGAAGGCCTTGTATGGAAGTAATTGATTATGATCCTGGAGATCGATCTCCTTGGCTGGAGTTTGACGAATTATTGCAGATAACGTATTGAACTTTAAACTTTATTAATGCCCTTTGTGTGCACCTGTTTCAAAAATGGGACCTTGGCTTCTTTTCAAAATGTCTGCCTAGGATTGCTGAGGGGTCTAATGGGGAGAGTGTTCAACAGCCAAGTGAAAAGCAAATCCACACTGAATTGGGATTTTACAAAATGGGAAGCATCAGGGCCACATTGCCCTTGGTCCAGAGACAACCCTCTGCTGATCCATACGACCTAATCACCTACCCCCCACCCACTGTCTCTCTACTGCCGCAATACTCCAAGATATGTGTGCATCTGGATTTCAACCAAGTCGCCTCATATCTAAATACTTTTCGATATAGAAACCCTATACAGGCCAGCTTTCATATCAGCCACTCCACTAAAGCAGGCCTCACTCTCACGCCTCCAACTTTCTCATGACTGCCCACCACTCTAAACTGTCATCTAGCCTAATCCCTCTTGACCATTCGGCAACCTTTGTCATGGTCAATCACTCCTCTCTTCTTTCAACCCTTGCCCACCTAGTCGTTCAGGGTACTGCCTTGCCTTGGATGGCATCTTACTTATCTGGTTTCTTCTTCTCCATATCGTGGGATGGGATGAAATCATCAGACACTCCCCTTCTGGGCAGAGTTCCAAGGAGTTGGTCCCCTACTGTTCAGTTTCCACATCTCCTCACTGGACAAACCCATCACCTCTTTTCTCTTCTGCTTCCATCTCGTTGCTGACATCGGGATCTTGTTCCCATAACCCTTCTGTACCCCAGAACTTTCCACGGAAATCGCGGACTGTGCCCGCCATACAGTACGAGATGGTACTTCGCTACATCATGTTGAAAATTTGACGTTACATATCTCCGAGCCTTTCTGCTCATTACCTTTCTCCTCTCTCTACCGTGCTTCCCTTCTGACACCCTCACCCCGTCGCCCCAGTCTCGTAACCTGGGAGCCCTCTTTGACACTGACCTCAAATTTGAGCAGTTCACCACTTCCACTGCAGCGGCTGCCAGGCGTACCCACTTAAACATCGGCAAGATTCGATCCCACTTGCCCTTCACCCACCAAAATGCTTACATCCAACCTGTGACCTTGGGATCTACAGGCCGGTCTCCCTACTAGATCCTAGTGGCAAGAATTTGGGTAAAATCCTACAAACTAAATCAGAAACTTGGGCAGTGGAGACTGATACTCGAAGTCACCTTCAGGCTGGCATTAGAAAAGGGTTGAGTACTATGGACCAGGTCCTTGGCTCATATCAATTATGAACAAGTGTGTGATCATCAAGGGAGGCAATCTGCATCTACTTTTGTTTGACTTAAGAGTCACCTTCGACAGTAGACCTAGAATGCACCTATGGTGAGCCTTACTTGCTGAAGACGTGCCTATCCCTCTACTGAAAGCGATAATGAACTTATATGAAGGGTCATCGGCAAGAGTGAGATGGGACCTAGGCGGGAAGTCTACCAGGAATTTCCTGGTTGAAACGGGGGTAAGGCAAGGTTGTATACTTGCCCATCTTTTTTTGAACCTGTTCTGTGATGGTGCATTGACCATATTTCCAATGAATACATCAGATGCACCATCTCTTTTTCTTTGCCGACGATGTGGTTATCATGTTCTGTACCGGATCCGGGATAATTAAACACAGACCACCTGCTCAAGTTCTGTAGGGATAAAGGTTTTGAAGAAAATGCAGACAAAACAAAAGTAATCAGATATGGCAGACAGCAGGGGCGTCGGTCACAAATGGGCATTAATTTAGAAGGTGTGAAAATAAGTGAATTGCGCCATTTTGGCTATCTAGGAGTCAGGATTACATCAGATGGGTCTTGGTAGGAGCAAGAGAAACAGGCCAACCTGGCACTGGGTAGGTAGTGCAATGGCATTTTATCTTTTGCCAACTCCTTCGGAGAAATGTTTTCAAATCTAGCATTGGCAAAGTACAGAGCCCTGGCACTGGCAGGGGTCCTCTACAGAGCAGAGATATGGGGCACACCAATGCCCTTCGAGTGACTGAAAACAACTTCTTAAAAAAGCTACTGTGGCTTCCCAATAGCACACCCAATGTTCCGCTCCATATGGAATTAGGTCTGACATGTGTCAGTGACCAATAAGCTCTCCAACCAATTTTCCTTTGGATGTATACTTGGTCCTGTGACACCCTTTTAAAATACAAACCAAAGGACACGCAATTGATTACACTTTTTTTTTATAGCGCAATTTGTGAGGTGGCAAGTCGTATTTTCCCTCTCTGAAGAGAGTAGGGGGTCTTCTCACAGCGCACTCACAAAGCGACAGGACAAGTAACTTGGTCATTTTTTGCTACATGATAATAATTAATCCAAGTCGCAGAAAGATTCACCTTAATAGTCTGCCCCACACTTTTCCCTTTTAGAATACAGGGCAGCTGTCAAGGGTGTCCTTTCATACCAAAACGCCCTTCATTAAAATGGTTCAGATACCTCAAGAGGCGCCTCCACTTGCTCAATTTCGAAGACTTTTGGAGTGACCCTGAGTCATCAGTGGTCGTAGTAAACAACTTGGCATTCAAGCACATACTGATCTGCTGTGGGGTCGATACGTACGTAAGTGCTTGCCGTCATCCATGGGGGATTTATTTATTTATTTAGATTTCTTATAAAGCGCCTTTTGCCCATAGGCCTCAAAGCGCTGCAAAGAAACATAACTTACAAAATGGTACAAATAGACACCTAAGCAAAAAGCACGAAAAAGCAGGAAGCAGAACTGAGCACAATACAAAACGAACCAAAGAGGACCCATTGGTTCAATACTGCAGTCCGAGTTTAGCGGAGCCCATGTGGAAGTATTTACAATGGGCCTCATTACACGATGGCGGTGGACCAAGGTGCTATTAGCACCTTGGTCCATGTCGGTAAAATACTGGCACCGCCTTGGTGGAAAGGGGAATTACCGCCCTATTCTAAGGTTGGTGGGGCGGTAATTCCCCCTTCCCCCATTGCCCTTCCCCATTCCCATTTTTGCCCCATAGGGCATAATGGGAATGGGGAAGGTGCTAATTACGGCACCGCAAATTGCGGTACCGTAATTAGCTCCCTGGTCCCTTTGCGGGTTGTTTTTTAACGCCTGCAAAAAGCAGGCGTTAAATTCTCCAACCCGCAAAGGGACCTCGTAGTAAGGCGGTAAGGGTTTACCGGTACCGGTAAAATACCGGTACTGGTAAACCCTTACTGCCTAACGTGTAATGAAGCCCAATTTCTCAGATAGCAGGGCGGGGCACTAACTCCACACCCCACCAAGTATAACTTCTTGTAAATCAAACAAAGTCACTCCCTCTCTGGAAGAAAATCTGTGTTTTACTGTAAGTCCTTTCCAGAGCGTTTTGTACTTAAAGATGCGCCTAGGCAAACTTCCACTTCCGGGGGTCAAAGCTCGCTGGAACCACTAATCCTCAAATGCAGGCCCCTTTCGCTCTGACGAAAAAACGAGTCGTTACAGCACTTTCTTTTTGTATGTCCCCTGTATGCCGACATTAGGCAACGAAATGTATAAACTTGCTTTGCGAATAAAGGCATTGTTCACTGATTGCAGTGGAAGATTTTTTGAAAAAGGGCGGGGGCAAACGACATCATTTTTGCAGTTTCTAATTATTTGGATAGGGCTGGGAGGAGAAGAGAGGGGTGTGAAATATTATGCCCTAATTAGGGAGTTTTAATAACAATGACGCTTTTAAAATATAAGAGTATGCCTGCAAACAGTATTATATATGATTCTTGAAGTATTCTAGAGCCTAGCACTGTTAAATTACTGCAATCCATCTTAGAATTTAATGTCTACATCAGGCAACCAATATAACTGATTCATTTATATGTGTTGTGTGACTGTATGTAGTATGTCATGTGATTCTTTTCTCCACGGATTTGCTCATCTCATGTATATTTTAAATTTGAAGTGTTTTATCATTCATAACTTTATTCGGAAACACATTTCCATAAATGCTGCACAACACACAATATAACAACAAATCAAGCATGTCAAACATTAAAACATCAAATCAAATGAACACAGAATTACACTTATTACTATCCTCATCAGAAAATATCTTTTCTTCCGTGCACTTAGTATACAGGTAGAGACTGCAAAGATAACGGCCATACATTTTGCGCTTTTACGTAAACATTTTGCTTCAATCATTGTTGTCACACCCCTGTTGTACATACAGGTTTTGGGGTTTCTTCTTCTAAATTGTAATTGGTTATTTATAGTGTGGACCCAGGGATCGAACCTGCGTTGCTCCTCGTTGTCTTCAGCGCGTTGCCCCTGAGCTATCCTCCTGGGCCAACATCGTCACATCATAGTGAGGGCAGGTAAAAAAAAAAATGCTGCAGAATATCCCTTCCTCTCAAAAGGAGACAAGGGGCACATAGTAGAGCAGTGACCATCCCATAATGCTTTGAGTGTAGCGAGGGGGACGTTTCCAAGGCGCATCTTAACAAGGAAGGTGCCTTTCAAGGGACCATCAATGGACCGTAGATACTCCTCCATCAGAAGCACATCTTTACAAGTACTCGTAGCCCATGGAGAGGCATAGACACTTTGTAACATATTCGCCCCATATAAACTGGGTATGTGTGTCTACAACAATTGCTTTATGTGAGTCAACAAAACTCTCGGGGTTGGTCCAAAGCTCTTCAAGATGCAACCTATAGAAGAATTCCTTCACATGCCCAAACCACCAGAGAGAATTCACATTACTGTGGGACGGCACATCTTTCAATGCATCACGGAACTTTGCATGGCACTCACCCGACCAGACCCGTACCGCAGGCTATTATGTAAGTATATGCAAAAAGGACAAGCATACTCGTCCTTGACATTTAAGGGGTTAAGGATTACATTATATATGGAAGCATTAAAAATGTCATGGAAGCATCTTCTCACCGAAGAGCATTGCTCCCCATAAGGCAAAGTTACATGGTTTCGCCCCCTGTAGTCTCAGGTTCACAGTGGTAATTGTAATAAAGGTGAAATACCCACTTTTCTTTAGGGTTAATGAACATGTGATAGAATCAATTTGCCAACATATATTGTTCATGATTATAAATGTCAATTTCACATTAAGGAATAGACTGTAAGAAGTGCCAGTATGTTATTAATGCAGGATATCACTAGTGGCAATGTGTTACTGTTCTAAGCGGTGTTGCAATGTGGCGGGAAAGTGAATGAACAGTTGAATGCAGCGGCCATCTGCTTTTTCCTCCTTCTAGGCGCAGCTCAAGCGTGGCTGGGGAACTACAGAATGAATGGGCGATGGCGGCTGAATACATGTCTGCGTTTCTCATGCAGCTTTCGCAGGACTTTGAGACTACAAAGAATGGGCGTTCCATCAGGTCTTGGGCAGATCTTCTGAAGCGTGGATCATCACAATGAACCCCCAGAAGATGAGGACCACCAGCAGGGCCGAAGAGACGCCTCCCAAGCGTGATGCTAAGAGAGAAAGGGAGATTGCACGGTTATCATGGCAACTTAGATACATTCAAATGCCAACAGTGACAAGGCTCTATTGCCACATACTAAAAAATGAGTCATTTTTCCACCGCTACTTTTGCAGCTTTACGGTGGAAACATGCTCCTCTCCACCACAGCCTTCATGCCACTAAATGGCATCCAACGCATTGTTGCCTGAAGGTTCTATGAATAACTGCCACATTTCTTTTACCAATGTTTCCACTTTTTTTAACACACCCCTCAATTACACACCCTACCTGCCACGCCCATACCCGCCACCCCCATATATATCTTACCCCAATGTAGCATTTTGCAGCAGAGAAAGTGGGGAAGAAAACAACTGGTAAAAAGTGATTCAGTGAAAGTGTAGGTCAGCAAAAGTGGGCTAGGCCTGCCTGAAACCTTGCCAGCATCACTAAGTTTGATCACATCTCTCCCACCCTCACAGAGCATGTTTGGCTGCCTTTCCCAGCCCAGGTCCTAAATGCCAGGCTATTATGTACGTCTATGCAAAAAGGACGTGCATACTCGTCCTTGGCACTTAAGGGGTTAATTTTCTTTACTACTTCTCTGCACCGGTGTGCTTTGTGTTTACACAGGAGAGCCCATGGCCTTATGGACATCTGAAAGTATTTTCTATACGTCCCCCTACACCACCATTCCTATCAAAGCCAAACCTGAATAAAACCATAATTTGTGTTAATGACAGTGACTCAACTAGCTCCTTTTCTGGTTCTAAGAGAAATCAAAATAACTTAAAAAAATTGAACTATTTGACAAAATCAGGTAAATCATAAAGAAACCGCACCAGCACAACCCCTAAGTGCCAAGGACGAGTATGCTCATCCTTTTTGCATAGACTCGCATCATAGCCTGGCACTTATGGGTTTTTAAGGAATGCCTCGACTATGCAGAACCTTTTTGGCGCCCTTAACTTTTTTTTTTAAACTTTATTTTTGCATTTTACCAAGATAACGATTTCAGACAAAAAGCATAGAGCACGGTCACAAAAAATGAATATCGGTGCAGTCATTGGAACATGCCGCATTATCAGTATTATAGCAATAGGCAACATTGGTATTTATCTTGTAACCCGTTTATTTTGGCTATTGTGCTGCAACATAAGTTATATACATGTTCTATTCATGAGGGGAGTTATTTTCATCTCGGTTCCTTAGGTGCAGTCAGAATCCTGGGGGGATTTAAGCAAGCTAACCTGGACAGATATGGAGTAGCAGGGGCTTTGTCTGTCTTTCCAATGGACACATGCGTATGTTAAAGGCCAGACATTTTTACAGAGCACAGTAACTGCCCTTCTACACATTGGTCTTCAGTAACTAGACATTCTTTGTGAGGTCGGAAGGAGGGCAAGAAATAGCAGCAGGGTTTCAGGTGTTCAACAGACTAGCCCCCACTGACACATCCCCTCTTTATCTAGGGCACAGGCCTGGGCACCCCATTCTTATCAGCTAGTGACTGTGCTTATGTGAGGTACTTTTCCCTTAGACCAACCAGTGAGTGGTCGCGTTGCTTCCCGGGAATGAAAGGGTAGAATGCTGGATTACAAGATCTGTGAGAATGTAGCAATGCGGCCTGAACACCACCCCATTCCAAGGGCTGGAACAGGGGGGGTAATGGCCCGGCAGCCCAAGTTGATGGCCCAAGTGAATGGAGGGCGTTTAATGAGGGCTCCGGGCGGTTACCTCTTGTTCCAGCCCTTGGAACGGGGTGTTAACGCTATAACTACACTGAGCTAAAAAAAAAAGTATTTTAAGTCATTGAACGAGATGCCGCGCCCGCCCCGTTCAATTAATGAAAATACTGATAGAAAAGGGCCACCATGGTTGCAGAAGGCTGGGCTCCATACAGAGCCCCTCTTCTATTACCATTGAAAAGGGAGGAGGGAAGCTGCTGCGCTGGCGGCAAAAGGCCACTTCCGCAAAAATAAGGTAAGTTAAGTGGGGCAGTGCAAGGGGGTTGGGAAATGAAAAAAAAAAACGGGAGGATGGGGGGAAGATGGCAGCCCGCGGCTGGGGAGGCAGCATGCAGGTTCTGTGGAACCCGGGCTGAGTTCAGACATTCCAGCATGCGATGCGCAGAACCTGATTGGCTGTGCACCTCGCCCTGGCTGCTGATTTAAAGGGCTGTTATTCTCTCCAGGGTGCAGCCCGTCTTGTTGTAACTCCACTGGGCTTTTCCTCTGGTTTAAGCTTTGCGTGAGGGACCTATTCTGCCATTTTGTGAAACATTGTGTTCTCAATAGGGATGATGCTTTCTTTTGGAAAGCATCAACCTGGCTCAGTAGAAACAGGCATCCTCAAGGGTTTCCTAGTGCATTATTCAAGGGGGGTGCACAGATAAAAAGCCCCAGTGTGATCCTCAAATAGGCACCTGCTTGTGGGGTCCTTATATATTACACCCAGAATTCAATCTTCATCTGTCACTGGCCAGCCATACGCTTCAGACATCACAACATTGAATCAAAGGGGGAGCAGGAGCTCTGTCTCAGACAGTCGGATATATGCCCCTTGGCATTCTAGCTCATCTTCCATGGCCACTGGCACATGCTTCCAGCAAGGTTTGGAGCTTAGCCTCCCACCTAGTACAACAGGGCCCTCACTGCTCTCTTCCGATGTTCACACTGGGCTAATCTAATACCAAATTAACCACATGCATTTTGAAGGCAATACTGCATTTCTATTCTAACTAGTATATAATTGTGTATTTTGTTTGTATTTATTTGTACTGATAGAATTTCTTGGCATGCATGTGCGAACATGGCACTCTCAGGGGGTGCCTTAGAGTAATGGAAGGTTGCGGGTGGGGGCGAACGTAGCATCTGGTGGTAGCAGTGGGTGCCGGAACAGAAAGTGGGAATGTAAGGCCAGGACAGAGAATACAATGGTACATCACTATGAACACTATTACTTACATACATTCACAGATGGGTAAGCATAGGGAATGGGGGGAGGGGTAGGTGAAGGGAGGAGAGCATCAGGGGAGGGGGTGCCTTCTTTAGTGAGCAGGTGGCTTTTTAGGGCCTTGTTAAAGGCGTCCAATGGCTTTCGTGTCTTACGATGGGGAGCACCAATGGGGTGCAGTAAGAAGGGAGAAGGGGAAAAGCACCAAGCAGCGCAAGAGGCTCGAGGGACAGAGAGGTTGAGTATGGTGGTAGAGTACGAGGGGGGTGTCATGAGAGATAGAGGCAGAGGGGTAGGGTGGTGCCAGCCCACCAATGCATAGAAAGACCAGTAGGATAGATCTGAAGAAGCAGAGGCCCCACCAAGACAGCCAACCTAGCTGAAGTCGGTGATGGGAGCAAAGCGAGGAAGGGGGTGTGGACAGCGGAGTTAATGGCCTTGTTTGAGGGGCTGAAGGAGTAGAGGGAATGCCCACGAGCAGGCTGCAGCAGTAGTCCTGTCAGCTGAGGATATGGGTGGATAAGAGTGTTGTATGCTTTGTTTCGGTATTTAACCGTAAACGTTTTAATACACAATACATACGACATTTATGGAGCAGAAATGTGGGGTTCAAATTAGGCTAATGCGCTTGCCGTAACAGGAAATAACTTCTTGAAATGGCTATTTCGGCTACCGGGTAGTTCCCCCAACATCCCTGTGCACATGGAACTGGGTCTCCTCTACATTTTAGATTTGACTGCTCTTAAATCAGGTTGTATTTTACTCAAGGCTACTGTATACTCATTTGGGCTACCAGTCCTGAGTCAGTGATGCCAGCTCGGAGGGCACTCGCACTGGCGCTCTCCAGGTGGGAAATGGCAAGCTCTATAGAGTCTGCTTCCGGAAGGTATTGTTATAGTCTTCAGGGCAAGGATAGTAATAACATGAGGTTTAGTACAATTAAATAATGTCCTTTTTGTAATGGCGTGTTGGCATAAATATACACTGTTTTGTCTGTCAAAGCCAAGGGTCCTTACGTTTTGAAAAGCTTGATATCAGGTTAAAACCCATGATCTGTTTCTTCTGTAAACACCAAGGTACCATTTCAAAATGTGGACTGGCTACTGATTGGTTGGTAGTGCTGATGAACCAAGCAGATTCATGAATTCTGTCCTGGAAACAGCAGAAGATCTGATCATGGAGTGTGAGGCCCTCTCTGAAATTAGAAGGTACACACCACTGGGGTGTGGAGTTGATAGCAGTCACATCTTTTTATCTAATGTGTGGTCACTTACTTTGAAGGCGATGATGTGGGTCTAATTTATCACTTGACTAAGTATTGGGCTAGAGTGAAATTAGGATTTTACAGTAATGTTGGTTTGACTGAATACATTGAATTTGTGCTCATTTTATGGTGCAACCTATTATGGGATTTTTCTATCAAATGTGTTTGTTGTATGTATGCACAAAAAGCCTTTATTTGGCTCTACACTACTATTTTAAATAAATAAATAATAACAAATAGAAACTAACAAGATCTGTCAGAACCCAGCACCTCCACAAAAAGCCTATCTACATCTCCCTAAGATCACCCTCTCACAATGGGCCCCCCCAGGTGATGGCGCATCCCTGTAAGACACACACGCAAGGCCAATGCAGGCCTTCAAATATCCAAGCCTGTCCCCACCTTGGGGAATGCCTCTGCAGTAGCTGCTCACATACAACTTTTCACCACAGCAACCTCACCCTTCCCCCTCCTTCAAGATGGCTGTGTTTTTTCTCTGATTGCACTGCTGCTGTTAGCAACAGCTGGGTTGGATTCAGAAAATGCACAACCGACAATGCAACTCTCGCCCATGGAGAGAGAGGATGAGATATAAGACCCGATTCATGGAATATTTTCTCAGTTCAAAGTGAATTTGCACGGCTAAAAAGTGACTTTGCACTGCCGACACAAATCCTGCAAAGTGTATTTTTGCCGTGCAAAGTCCAAGCAAAGCCATTTTGTACTGCAAAAGTGACTATGTGCTGACTTTGCACTGCAGAAAATACACTTTGCACAGTTCCATGAATCAGGGTTTGTGTCGGCAGTGCAAAGTCACTTTGAACCGTGCAAATATTCCATGAATCGGGCCCATAGAGTGAGACAGAGAACAGAGGTTAGAGACACGGAGAAAGAGCATGAGAGAGAGCTCTAGATCACCGTATGGTCCTCTGGATACGTATGTATATATTCGTCATGGTGCCATTGTGTGTAATGTTTCCGACATGTTGCACTGCACAGTACCAATGGAATCTTCTATTGTTTGCTGCCTAATGTGGAGCAAAGACGTAGTGGTTGAACCCAGGCATCTTCGTTTAGACTGCTATCTGTTACAGGGGTGTTGCCAGGTCTGGAAAAGATCTGGGGCTATGCGAATGTGGAGACTGTCGAGACTCGGGGCTCGCTAGCCAGAAGGTTGTAACCGCTGAGCTTCTATCGGGGGCTACAACCAAAAGACCTGGGGCTATAGCACCGCCAGAACCCACCGAGCAATGCCTGATAACCATAGCAAAGTTTGCTGCGCGGTGCGTTCATTCCATTGGCCCACATTAGCATGGGGATCACAGCCCACTTTCTTTTCTCTCTCAGTCATTCTCAGTATTGCGCAACAGACACGCAAAAGGGATTGCGACATGGGAGGATCAGGAACGTTGTGCAGTGTCTGGTTTGTGATGGCATTATATTTTTGTTAACCATATCAAAAGATATTTAATAAAGATTAATGTGTGGGTAAGTCATACT
The DNA here is from genome assembly GCF_040938575.1 of Ambystoma mexicanum. Classification (NCBI taxonomy): domain Eukaryota; kingdom Metazoa; phylum Chordata; class Amphibia; order Caudata; family Ambystomatidae; genus Ambystoma; species Ambystoma mexicanum. The sequence continues at coordinate 1,031,299,160 of NC_090941.1, read as the reverse complement.
TCATTTGACTATTGCAGCTGTTCTCTAGACAATGCTCCCCATGTATACGTCTAAACATCCACAATTTAGCCCTGAATCAGCCGCCATACTGAATTGGGTTGGAGATAGACACCTAGTCTGATCCTCTTCTTTAATTGGTCATTGTACACGCAGCTAGCAACCAATGCTGGATTCCTATTGGAAGAGGCTGGTTTCTGATCACATGGTCTCCACATGGATACATAATAAAGAAAACAGTCTTTTACTTACCGGAATTAAAGAGACACTTCAAAGATGTACATTGTTTCTCTGTAAAAAAAAAAAAAAGTGAAAATACATATTTACTATGACAGCTCGACCATTTGAAAAGTAATTCAAAGTTAAGTGGAGTTCGATTTTCTTCCTTCTATTTTTAGGATTTCGACCTTGGCTGTTGCGACAATGCTAATAACATAAAATACTCTGCTCAAACTCTACGTTTCACCACAGAAGGCCACACCATCTAATCCACCCACACACCACAATTAAACACACTGTCCAGGACGTTAAGTGAGCTAGGGCTAGCTGGAGCAGAGCCCCGACAGACTCCAAAATGTGTGTTTGACATGGGGCCCTACCGGGGCCCCTGAGTTCCCCTGCTAAGCCCAGACCACCAATCTGGTAGTAGGTGGGTGTTTTTTTGTAAAGTCTGAAGCTCTTGTGTTAAATCGAGAAATTCAGGCTTTACAACAACAACATAAAAGCCTAGCCGACCCCCTGCCAGGTGCCCCTTTCTTGAGTGATGCAGGGGCTCACCACCCTGAGTCAGAGGGTGATGATCCCACGCATCTCCAGTGAAAGGGGTGTTTGGCAGGGGGGCAGCGGCGCAAATTAAAAGACGAGGAAACGGATAGCTCAGGGGCAACGCGTTTGCCTTGGAAGCAAGACAAGGCAGTGCAACACAAGTTCGATCCCTGATCCCTCGCTTAGAAACCACTGGCTGGTATTAAGCGCGTTATAAAAAGAGCAATTATAATTACCTGATCTGAATGGTGCCTGTTAGGCCACGGCCCCTGCCCTTTTGCAAAATCGAGCTGGAGATCTTACGGGGTGTGGCTGCACAGGCAGCATTCAGGTTAGGTAAGTGTTGCCTCCTAATTGCAGCACCAGCCCCCTGCCAGGCCTCTAGTGTGGAGGCCACTGAAAGCACTGACGCTTTCTCAACACACGTTAAAACACAACAACAATATACAGAATGCTTTAAGTGGGGTAAGTAAGAAATTGAGAGGGGTTCCTCATTTGGGGGTGTGGCTTGTATGATGGGTATGGTCTAAGTAAGACATAATAGGTGTGGCCTAAGGACAAACATGTCAAATATTTTTATGTTTCTTACAGATGGCTTGCAAAATACACAAACCATAGTAAGGTACGCATACAAATATATAAATATAAGCATTTACATATGTGTGGGCGTACCATACTGTCATTTCTGTACTTTTCAAGCCATCTTTTTTTTTTTTTTATTTGTTTGGCTGATATTCAACCTTTCAAATATTTAATATAAAACAAACACAATAAAACACAAGAAGAAAGAAGTTATTTTGAATCTAACAACATATACCAACTTAAAATTCAATACATTTCATCTTTAACATACAAAGCAACGTGAAATTGTCTAATACCTCCTTATATTTGCAACAATTTCATCTAATAGAGGATAGTAGTTATGAATTTAACTAAAGCGATTAAAATCGCTGGGCGTTCACTATTGATTAGTAGGCCCCAAATTTCATCCTCAGAACGAGAGCAGTAAAGCTGTAGGGAATTTTTAAAATATATTTGCCGTAGTGTTTCTAATGTAGAGCAAGATACTACTAAATGTTTAAGGGTTTCAATACAGTTGTTGTCATTACAATACCGACACCATTGGTTTTGCGTTTGGTTCTTATCACGTCTGGATAGAATTTCGTGTGTGGGAAGAAGATTAAAGCGTATTCTCATCATCTGAGCTCGTACAAAGTGTGAGGGACAATGTTGTAAATATTTTTCCATTATACCCACTTTTTTGGGATAAAAGATGGTCCAGGAGAAATCAACTAAGTTTTTGCAAAGATCTTGGGTCACAATCCAATCATGTAAGAGCAAAGTTTTTTTCGCTTTGATTGGATTTGAGATTAACATCTGCAAAGAGATATTAGCTTCAATAAGTGTGTTAATTACATTTTGAAGCCAAGCTTTTGGAAATCTGTCAACAGATGTTAGCAAATAGTGCGCTAGAGTGTTTAACACATTTTTCTCAGAGACACCAATTAGACATTTCCTAAAGAAGCAACACATTTTCCATATGACATAACAATGGATCGAATTTAAGCCCAGTTCAAGTCTCAACAATGCCGTTGGTGTGCAGTTAGGTAGTCTGAATACCAATTTCCAAAAAGTGCCTTCAAGCTTATCCCAATATTTTCTAGAGTGCACTTGTTGGGAATCAGCTCCGTAAGATATGATGGGAATTACTTTTTGTTTATAAAAAAGCAGCACATGTTTAGTTGTGAATTTCCCATATTTATGCAAGATAATGGAGGCTTGTGAGGCTAAAGACTGAATTTTTGCTTTTAGAATAGATAGTTGTAACTGGGGCGCCGGGCTTCCAGTAAAGTGTATGCCTAAGTATTTGTAGGTGTTAACTAGGCAGAGATTTTCATTATTTAGTCTCCATTTGCATCGTTTGAGTTTTGCCTTGACTTTATTGTTTTTTTGACAAATCAACACCTGCGTTTTTTCTGTGTTGATTATCAAATTGTTCGTTCTGCAATATTTTTCAAGACATTGGATCAGATTTTGAAGGCCTCTGGGAGTTTGGGATACCAATACTAGGTCGTCAGCATAAAGTATCCATTGAATTCTTTGTGATCCTAATTTAGGCGCATCACTTACTATTTCCTCAAAATCCATTCCGAGATCTAAAAGGAATAGATTGAAGAGCGTTGAAGCTAAAATGCATCCTTGTTTTACCCCTCTTTCTGATTTTACACTTCTGGATAATAATCCTTCAGTGGATAACCTGATCTGAATCGTTGTGTCTGAGTGAAGTTCTTCAATGATGCGGAGTAGTGAATATGGACAACCAAACCTTCTTAGTTTGGAAAATAACAAATTTCTGTCAACGGAGTCAAAGGCACCGCGAAAGTCGACGAATGCCATAAAGAGATTTTGATTGCGATTGATGTATTTAGTTCTTAGTAGATTAAGAACAAACATGTTCGGCGTCGTGCCAAGACCTGAGACGAAACCGGTTTGGAAGGGATCACGCATGTTAGCTAGGTTCATCCATATGTTCAGTTCTTTAAGAACAATCCTGGTATAAATTTTGCCAGGTGCATCGAGCAACGCAATGGGTCTGTAGCTTTCAGGTCTTTCACGAGCCAGGTCTTTCACGAGCCATCTTTTATAAACATAGAAATATGTTAACATCACCGATCATTTTGCCATATTATCACCATTCCCATATGCAGAAAAAGTTGACCCCCTCCCATCATTTTGGCACAGTATCACCATTCCCATGCGTGCAGTGCAGAAAAGGATCGCTCCCACACACGATGTTAGCTTATTAGCGCCATTCACATGCGTGCAGTGCAAAGCATGATTGCACCCACCAACCCGCCAATCATGTTGGCACAGTGCCTTAAGTGGCCCTACAAAATGAGCGGGGGCTCATCAAGGGGCGTGGCCTAATGGCAGGGGTCCTGCTGGCCCATTAGGCCATGCTCCCCTGAGGAGCCCCGGCTCAATGTGCCACTGGCACCCCTGCCAGGCAGCCTTTTGTAGAGATCGGCACACTCTCCCCTTTAGGGAGAGGGTGCTGATATCTGCATTTATATTATATAGGCTTGCCTGGTAGGGGGCAGTGCCTCGCCTATTCAGCCTTAATGGCGGCGCTGCCCCTTGCCAGCTGAGTAGGGGCAGCGTCACCATTAAGGCTGAAAGGGTGAGGCCACTGAAAGCAAGGCCTTTTGCCCTAAATACTGAAACTCCCGCGAATCCGCGGGAGCTTCAGTATTTAGAAAGCAAGGCCTCTGCTTCCACCGGCCTCAATTTTTCTCCATAATGGTGGCGCCGGCCCACGTTCATCACTTGATTAAAGGGATGCCTCGCAGGTGCGACGCCACCATTATGGCTGAAAGGCATTTTTTTCTGGAGCCTGAAGCTCTTCCACACGAGCGAGAGTTCAGGCTTTAGAAAAAAAAGCCTTTTCGTATAGTGGCCGGGGCTGCAATGGGAGATTAGTGGGCCCCGGCAGGGCCCCGCCTCAGAACGAGATTTTGGAGTCTGCCGGGGCCGAGCCCCGGCAGGCCCCGGCCCACTTAAAGCCCTGTGTTGGCATATCATCACCATTCTCATGAGGGCAGTGCACAAAATGGTCACTAGCCCATCATGTTGACATGTTATCACCATTCTCATGAGCAAGCAGTGCAGAAAATGATCACCCCCACCCATCCACTTACATTTTTGGCATTTTATTACCATTCCCATGGGAGCAGTGGAAGAAATGACCGCTCCTCACCCTCCCATCATGTTGCCATATAATCACCATTCCAGTGTACCTAGTACAGAAAATGATCAGTATTTGGTGATATGGGGGTGTGGCGGTTAGGGGGGGGGGAGATTTTCACCTCAGTAAATATCAACACGGCAAGTTAAACCGAAATCTAAATCTAAATGTTTATATTTATATAATTGTGTGCGTACCTTACTGTGGTGTGTGTACTTTTCAAGCCATCTTTTATATATAAGCATAGAAATATGCATATAAAAGATTGCTTGAAAAGTACACAAACCATAGTAAGGTACGTACACAATGATCGAATCTGCTCTGCAGCACACAGACCAGATTAGATCACGGAGCCCCCGGCTTCAGTGACGGACAAAGAGGCCTTGGGCTCGGTGATCTGTGCGCTGCAGAGCAGATCATATCACCGAGCCCGAGGCGTCCTTGTCCGTCGGCGAAGCTTGGGGCTCTGATCACCGAGCCTGAGGCGTCCTTGTCCGTCGGCGAAGATTGGGGCTCTGTGATCTAATCTGATCTGTGTGCTGCTAGCAGATTAGATCACCGAGCCCGAGGCGTCCTTGTCCGTCGGCGAAGCTTGGGGCTCTGTGATCTAATCTGATCTGTGTGCAGCTAGCAGATTAGATCACCGAGCCCGAGACGTCCTTGTCCATCGGCGAAGCTTGGGGCTCTGTGATCTAATCTGATCTGTGTGCTGCTAGCAGATTAGATCACCGAGCCCGAGGCGTCCTTGTCCGTCGGCGAAGCTTGGGGCTCTGTGATCTAATCTGATCTGTGTGCTGCTAGCAGATTAGATCACCGAGCCCGAGGCGTCCTTGTCCGTCGGCGAAGTTTGGGGCTCTGATCACCGAGCCTGAGGCGTCCTTGTCTGTCGGCGAAGATTGGGGCTCTGTGATCTAATCTGATCTGTGTGCTGCTAGCAGATTAGATCACCGAGCCCGAGGCGTCCTTGTCCGTCGGCGAAGTTTGGGGCTCTGTGATCTAATCTGATCTGTGTGCTGCTAGCAGATTAGATCACCGAGCCCGAGGCGTCCTTGTCCATCGGCGAAGCTTGGGGCTCTGTGATCTAATCTGATCTGTGTGCTGCTAGCATATTAGATCACCGAGCCCGAGGCGTCCTTGTCCGTCGGCGAAGCTTGGGGCTGTGTGATCTAATCTGATCTGTGTGCTGCTAGCAGATTAGATCACCGAGCCCGAGGCATCCTTTTTCCATGGGCGAAGCTTGGGGCTCTGTGATCTAATCTGATCTGTGTGCTGCTAGCATATTAGATCACCAAGCCCGAGGCGTCCTTGTCCGTCGGCGAAGCTTGGGGCTGTGTGATCTAATCTGATCTGTGTGCTGCTAGCAGATTAGATCACCGAGCCCGAGGCATCCTTTTTCTATGGGCGAAGCTTGGGGCTCTGTGATCTAATCTGATCTGTGTGCTGCTAGCATATTAGATCACCAAGCCCGAGGCGTCCTTGTCCGTCGGCGAAGCTTGGGGCTGTGTGATCTAATCTGATCTGTGTGCTGCTAGCATATTAGATCACCGAGCCCGAGGCGTCCTTGTCCGTCGGCGAAGCTTGGGGCTGTGTGATCTAATCTGATCTGTGTGCTGCTAGCAGATTAGATCACCGAGCCCGAGGCATCCTTTTTCCATGGGCGAAGCTTGGGGCTCTGTGATCTAATCTGATCTGTGTGCTGCTAGCATATTAGATCACCAAGCCCGAGGCGTCCTTGTCCGTCGGCAAAGCTTGGGGCTCTGTGATGTAATCTGATCTGTGTGCTGCAGAGCAGATTAGATCACCAAGCTCCCAGGTTTGTCGACGGTCCAAGATGCCTCGGTGACCTGGTGAGGGGGTGCGGCCATGATTCAGCCCGATCTGCCTACAGGCAACAAAAGGACTGTCACTTCCTCTCATGACCCCTTGCGCGGTTTGTAAGCCTCGCTAGGAGATCGCGAGAGGAAGTTACAGTTTGGTGACGCTATGTGGTTCCCTGCAGCTTTGACCTAAATTGAAGTTTGCGCGACCCTGTGGCTGGATGGCACTTTTGTCAGTCACAGCTGCCTGACTTGATCATGCTGGTGGGCTCCTCTACCCAGTGCCTTAAGTGGCACTAGAAATCGAGCCGGGGCCCATCGAGGGGGCGTGGCCTAACAACGGGGTCTTGATGGGCCGTTAGGCCACGCCCCCTTGACGAGCCCCGGCTCAATGGGCTACTGGCACCCCTGCCAGGCAGCCTTTTGTAGAGATTAGCACCCTCTCCCCCTATGGGGGAGAGGGTGCTGATCTCTGCATTTATTTTGTATAGGCTTGCCTGACAGGGGACAGCGCCTCGCCGATTCAGCCTTAATGGTTGCGCTGCCCCTCGCCAACTGGGGAGGTGCAGCGTCACCATTAAGGCTGAAAGGGTGAGGCCACTGGAAGCAGAGGCCTGTTTCCTAAAGACTGAAACTCCCGCGAATCCGCGGGAGCTTCAGTATTTAGAAAGAAAGCCCTCTGCTTCCAGCGGCCTCACGTTTCTCCATAATGGTGGCGCCAGCCCACGTGCATCCCTTGATTAAAGGGATGCCTCGCAGGTGCGGCGCCACCATTATAGCTGAAAGGCATTTTTTTCTGAAGCCTGAAGCTCTCGCACATGAGCGAGAGCTTCAGGCTGTAGAAAAAAAATGCTTTTTCGTGTAGTGGCCGGGGTTTCCCGGGGAGATTAGTGGGCCCCGGCAGGGCCCCGCCTCAAAACGAAATTCCGGAGCCTGCCGGGGCCCACTAATCTCCCCGGGAAACCCCGGCCACTACACGAAAAAGCATTGTTCACTGATTGCAGTGGAAGATTTTTTGAAAAAGGGCGGGGGCAAACGACATCATTTTTGCAGTTTCTAATTATTTGGATAGGGCTGGGAGGAGAAGAGAGGGGTGTGAAATATTATGCCCTAATTAGGGAGTTTTAATAACAATGACGCTTTTAAAATATAAGAGTATGCCTGCAAACAGTATTATATATGATTCTTGAAGTATTCTAGAGCCTAGCACTGTTAAATTACTGCAATCCATCTTAGAATTTAATGTCTACATCAGGCAACCAATATAACTGATTCATTTATATGTGTTGTGTGACTGTATGTAGTATGTCATGTGATTCTTTTCTCCACGGATTTGCTCATCTCATGTATATTTTAAATTTGAAGTGTTTTATCATTCATAACTTTATTCGGAAACACATTTCCATAAATGCTGCACAACACACAATATAACAACAAATCAAGCATGTCAAACATTAAAACATCAAATCAAATGAACACAGAATTACACTTATTACTATCCTCATCAGAAAATATCTTTTCTTCCGTGCACTTAGTATACAGGTAGAGACTGCAAAGATAACGGCCATACATTTTGCGCTTTTACGTAAACATTTTGCTTCAATCATTGTTGTCACACCCCTGTTGTACATACAGGTTTTGGGGTTTCTTCTTCTAAATTGTAATTGGTTATTTATAGTGTGGACCCAGGGATCGAACCTGCGTTGCTCCTCGTTGTCTTCAGCGCGTTGCCCCTGAGCTATCCTCCTGGGCCAACATCGTCACATCATAGTGAGGGCAGGTAAAAAAAAAATGCTGCAGAATATCCCTTCCTCTCAAAAGGAGACAAGGGGCACATAGTAGAGCAGTGACCATCCCATAATGCTTTGAGTGTAGCGAGGGGGACGTTTCCAAGGCGCATCTTAACAAGGAAGGTGCCTTTCAAGGGACCATCAATGGACCGTAGATACTCCTCCATCAGAAGCACATCTTTACAAGTACTCGTAGCCCATGGAGAGGCATAGACACTTTGTAACATATTCGCCCCATATAAACTGGGTATGTGTGTCTACAACAATTGCTTTATGTGAGTCAACAAAACTCTCGGGGTTGGTCCAAAGCTCTTCAAGATGCAACCTATAGAAGAATTCCTTCACATGCCCAAACCACCAGAGAGAATTCACATTACTGTGGGACGGCACATCTTTCAATGCATCACGGAACTTTGCATGGCACTCACCCGACCAGACCCGTACCGCAGGCTATTATGTAAGTATATGCAAAAAGGACAAGCATACTCGTCCTTGACATTTAAGGGGTTAAGGATTACATTATATATGGAAGCATTAAAAATGTCATGGAAGCATCTTCTCACCGAAGAGCATTGCTCCCCATAAGGCAAAGTTACATGGTTTCGCCCCCTGTAGTCTCAGGTTCACAGTGGTAATTGTAATAAAGGTGAAATACCCACTTTTCTTTAGGGTTAATGAACATGTGATAGAATCAATTTGCCAACATATATTGTTCATGATTATAAATGTCAATTTCACATTAAGGAATAGACTGTAAGAAGTGCCAGTATGTTATTAATGCAGGATATCACTAGTGGCAATGTGTTACTGTTCTAAGCGGTGTTGCAATGTGGCGGGAAAGTGAATGAACAGTTGAATGCAGCGGCCATCTGCTTTTTCCTCCTTCTAGGCGCAGCTCAAGCGTGGCTGGGGAACTACAGAATGAATGGGCGATGGCGGCTGAATACATGTCTGCGTTTCTCATGCAGCTTTCGCAGGACTTTGAGACTACAAAGAATGGGCGTTCCATCAGGTCTTGGGCAGATCTTCTGAAGCGTGGATCATCACAATGAACCCCCAGAAGATGAGGACCACCAGCAGGGCCGAAGAGACGCCTCCCAAGCGTGATGCTAAGAGAGAAAGGGAGATTGCACGGTTATCATGGCAACTTAGATACATTCAAATGCCAACAGTGACAAGGCTCTATTGCCACATACTAAAAAATGAGTCATTTTTCCACCGCTACTTTTGCAGCTTTACGGTGGAAACATGCTCCTCTCCACCACAGCCTTCATGCCACTAAATGGCATCCAACGCATTGTTGCCTGAAGGTTCTATGAATAACTGCCACATTTCTTTTACCAATGTTTCCACTTTTTTTAACACACCCCTCAATTACACACCCTACCTGCCACGCCCATACCCGCCACCCCCATATATATCTTACCCCAATGTAGCATTTTGCAGCAGAGAAAGTGGGGAAGAAAACAACTGGTAAAAAGTGATTCAGTGAAAGTGTAGGTCAGCAAAAGTGGGCTAGGCCTGCCTGAAACCTTGCCAGCATCACTAAGTTTGATCACATCTCTCCCACCCTCACAGAGCATGTTTGGCTGCCTTTCCCAGCCCAGGTCCTAAATGCCAGGCTATTATGTACGTCTATGCAAAAAGGACGTGCATACTCGTCCTTGGCACTTAAGGGGTTAATTTTCTTTACTACTTCTCTGCACCGGTGTGCTTTGTGTTTACACAGGAGAGCCCATGGCCTTATGGACATCTGAAAGTATTTTCTATACGTCCCCCTACACCACCATTCCTATCAAAGCCAAACCTGAATAAAACCATAATTTGTGTTAATGACAGTGACTCAACTAGCTCCTTTTCTGGTTCTAAGAGAAATCAAAATAACTTAAAAAAATTGAACTATTTGACAAAATCAGGTAAATCATAAAGAAACCGCACCAGCACAACCCCTAAGTGCCAAGGACGAGTATGCTCATCCTTTTTGCATAGACTCGCATCATAGCCTGGCACTTATGGGTTTTTAAGGAATGCCTCGACTATGCAGAACCTTTTTGGCGCCCTTAACTTTTTTTTTTAAACTTTATTTTTGCATTTTACCAAGATAACGATTTCAGACAAAAAGCATAGAGCACGGTCACAAAAAATGAATATCGGTGCAGTCATTGGAACATGCCGCATTATCAGTATTATAGCAATAGGCAACATTGGTATTTATCTTGTAACCCGTTTATTTTGGCTATTGTGCTGCAACATAAGTTATATACATGTTCTATTCATGAGGGGAGTTATTTTCATCTCGGTTCCTTAGGTGCAGTCAGAATCCTGGGGGGATTTAAGCAAGCTAACCTGGACAGATATGGAGTAGCAGGGGCTTTGTCTGTCTTTCCAATGGACACATGCGTATGTTAAAGGCCAGACATTTTTACAGAGCACAGTAACTGCCCTTCTACACATTGGTCTTCAGTAACTAGACATTCTTTGTGAGGTCGGAAGGAGGGCAAGAAATAGCAGCAGGGTTTCAGGTGTTCAACAGACTAGCCCCCACTGACACATCCCCTCTTTATCTAGGGCACAGGCCTGGGCACCCCATTCTTATCAGCTAGTGACTGTGCTTATGTGAGGTACTTTTCCCTTAGACCAACCAGTGAGTGGTCGCGTTGCTTCCCGGGAATGAAAGGGTAGAATGCTGGATTACAAGATCTGTGAGAATGTAGCAATGCGGCCTGAACACCACCCCATTCCAAGGGCTGGAACAGGGGGGGTAATGGCCCGGCAGCCCAAGTTGATGGCCCAAGTGAATGGAGGGCGTTTAATGAGGGCTCCGGGCGGTTACCTCTTGTTCCAGCCCTTGGAACGGGGTGTTAACGCTATAACTACACTGAGCTAAAAAAAAAAGTATTTTAAGTCATTGAACGAGATGCCGCGCCCGCCCCGTTCAATTAATGAAAATACTGATAGAAAAGGGCCACCATGGTTGCAGAAGGCTGGGCTCCATACAGAGCCCCTCTTCTATTACCATTGAAAAGGGAGGAGGGAAGCTGCTGCGCTGGCGGCAAAAGGCCACTTCCGCAAAAATAAGGTAAGTTAAGTGGGGCAGTGCAAGGGGGTTGGGAAATGAAAAAAAAAAACGGGAGGATGGGGGGAAGATGGCAGCCCGCGGCTGGGGAGGCAGCATGCAGGTTCTGTGGAACCCGGGCTGAGTTCAGACATTCCAGCATGCGATGCGCAGAACCTGATTGGCTGTGCACCTCGCCCTGGCTGCTGATTTAAAGGGCTGTTATTCTCTCCAGGGTGCAGCCCGTCTTGTTGTAACTCCACTGGGCTTTTCCTCTGGTTTAAGCTTTGCGTGAGGGACCTATTCTGCCATTTTGTGAAACATTGTGTTCTCAATAGGGATGATGCTTTCTTTTGGAAAGCATCAACCTGGCTCAGTAGAAACAGGCATCCTCAAGGGTTTCCTAGTGCATTATTCAAGGGGGGTGCACAGATAAAAAGCCCCAGTGTGATCCTCAAATAGGCACCTGCTTGTGGGGTCCTTATATATTACACCCAGAATTCAATCTTCATCTGTCACTGGCCAGCCATACGCTTCAGACATCACAACATTGAATCAAAGGGGGAGCAGGAGCTCTGTCTCAGACAGTCGGATATATGCCCCTTGGCATTCTAGCTCATCTTCCATGGCCACTGGCACATGCTTCCAGCAAGGTTTGGAGCTTAGCCTCCCACCTAGTACAACAGGGCCCTCACTGCTCTCTTCCGATGTTCACACTGGGCTAATCTAATACCAAATTAACCACATGCATTTTGAAGGCAATACTGCATTTCTATTCTAACTAGTATATAATTGTGTATTTTGTTTGTATTTATTTGTACTGATAGAATTTCTTGGCATGCATGTGCGAACATGGCACTCTCAGGGGGTGCCTTAGAGTAATGGAAGGTTGCGGGTGGGGGCGAACGTAGCATCTGGTGGTAGCAGTGGGTGCCGGAACAGAAAGTGGGAATGTAAGGCCAGGACAGAGAATACAATGGTACATCACTATGAACACTATTACTTACATACATTCACAGATGGGTAAGCATAGGGAATGGGGGGAGGGGTAGGTGAAGGGAGGAGAGCATCAGGGGAGGGGGTGCCTTCTTTAGTGAGCAGGTGGCTTTTTAGGGCCTTGTTAAAGGCGTCCAATGGCTTTCGTGTCTTACGATGGGGAGCACCAATGGGGTGCAGTAAGAAGGGAGAAGGGGAAAAGCACCAAGCAGCGCAAGAGGCTCGAGGGACAGAGAGGTTGAGTATGGTGGTAGAGTACGAGGGGGGTGTCATGAGAGATAGAGGCAGAGGGGTAGGGTGGTGCCAGCCCACCAATGCATAGAAAGACCAGTAGGATAGATCTGAAGAAGCAGAGGCCCCACCAAGACAGCCAACCTAGCTGAAGTCGGTGATGGGAGCAAAGCGAGGAAGGGGGTGTGGACAGCGGAGTTAATGGCCTTGTTTGAGGGGCTGAAGGAGTAGAGGGAATGCCCACGAGCAGGCTGCAGCAGTAGTCCTGTCAGCTGAGGATATGGGTGGATAAGAGTGTTGTATGCTTTGTTTCGGTATTTAACCGTAAACGTTTTAATACACAATACATACGACATTTATGGAGCAGAAATGTGGGGTTCAAATTAGGCTAATGCGCTTGCCGTAACAGGAAATAACTTCTTGAAATGGCTATTTCGGCTACCGGGTAGTTCCCCCAACATCCCTGTGCACATGGAACTGGGTCTCCTCTACATTTTAGATTTGACTGCTCTTAAATCAGGTTGTATTTTACTCAAGGCTACTGTATACTCATTTGGGCTACCAGTCCTGAGTCAGTGATGCCAGCTCGGAGGGCACTCGCACTGGCGCTCTCCAGGTGGGAAATGGCAAGCTCTATAGAGTCTGCTTCCGGAAGGTATTGTTATAGTCTTCAGGGCAAGGATAGTAATAACATGAGGTTTAGTACAATTAAATAATGTCCTTTTTGTAATGGCGTGTTGGCATAAATATACACTGTTTTGTCTGTCAAAGCCAAGGGTCCTTACGTTTTGAAAAGCTTGATATCAGGTTAAAACCCATGATCTGTTTCTTCTGTAAACACCAAGGTACCATTTCAAAATGTGGACTGGCTACTGATTGGTTGGTAGTGCTGATGAACCAAGCAGATTCATGAATTCTGTCCTGGAAACAGCAGAAGATCTGATCATGGAGTGTGAGGCCCTCTCTGAAATTAGAAGGTACACACCACTGGGGTGTGGAGTTGATAGCAGTCACATCTTTTTATCTAATGTGTGGTCACTTACTTTGAAGGCGATGATGTGGGTCTAATTTATCACTTGACTAAGTATTGGGCTAGAGTGAAATTAGGATTTTACAGTAATGTTGGTTTGACTGAATACATTGAATTTGTGCTCATTTTATGGTGCAACCTATTATGGGATTTTTCTATCAAATGTGTTTGTTGTATGTATGCACAAAAAGCCTTTATTTGGCTCTACACTACTATTTTAAATAAATAAATAATAACAAATAGAAACTAACAAGATCTGTCAGAACCCAGCACCTCCACAAAAAGCCTATCTACATCTCCCTAAGATCACCCTCTCACAATGGGCCCCCCCAGGTGATGGCGCATCCCTGTAAGACACACACGCAAGGCCAATGCAGGCCTTCAAATATCCAAGCCTGTCCCCACCTTGGGGAATGCCTCTGCAGTAGCTGCTCACATACAACTTTTCACCACAGCAACCTCACCCTTCCCCCTCCTTCAAGATGGCTGTGTTTTTTCTCTGATTGCACTGCTGCTGTTAGCAACAGCTGGGTTGGATTCAGAAAATGCACAACCGACAATGCAACTCTCGCCCATGGAGAGAGAGGATGAGATATAAGACCCGATTCATGGAATATTTTCTCAGTTCAAAGTGAATTTGCACGGCTAAAAAGTGACTTTGCACTGCCGACACAAATCCTGCAAAGTGTATTTTTGCCGTGCAAAGTCCAAGCAAAGCCATTTTGTACTGCAAAAGTGACTATGTGCTGACTTTGCACTGCAGAAAATACACTTTGCACAGTTCCATGAATCAGGGTTTGTGTCGGCAGTGCAAAGTCACTTTGAACCGTGCAAATATTCCATGAATCGGGCCCATAGAGTGAGACAGAGAACAGAGGTTAGAGACACGGAGAAAGAGCATGAGAGAGAGCTCTAGATCACCGTATGGTCCTCTGGATACGTATGTATATATTCGTCATGGTGCCATTGTGTGTAATGTTTCCGACATGTTGCACTGCACAGTACCAATGGAATCTTCTATTGTTTGCTGCCTAATGTGGAGCAAAGACGTAGTGGTTGAACCCAGGCATCTTCGTTTAGACTGCTATCTGTTACAGGGGTGTTGCCAGGTCTGGAAAAGATCTGGGGCTATGCGAATGTGGAGACTGTCGAGACTCGGGGCTCGCTAGCCAGAAGGTTGTAACCGCTGAGCTTCTATCGGGGGCTACAACCAAAAGACCTGGGGCTATAGCACCGCCAGAACCCACCGAGCAATGCCTGATAACCATAGCAAAGTTTGCTGCGCGGTGCGTTCATTCCATTGGCCCACATTAGCATGGGGATCACAGCCCACTTTCTTTTCTCTCTCAGTCATTCTCAGTATTGCGCAACAGACACGCAAAAGGGATTGCGACATGGGAGGATCAGGAACGTTGTGCAGTGTCTGGTTTGTGATGGCATTATATTTTTGTTAACCATATCAAAAGATATTTAATAAAGATTAATGTGTGGGTAAGTCATACTTCATTTGACTATTGCAGCTGTTCTCTAGACAATGCTCCCCATGTATACGTCTAAACATCCACAATTTAGCCCTGAATCAGCCGCCATACTGAATTGGGTTGGAGATAGACACCTAGTCTGATCCTCTTCTTTAATTGGTCATTGTACACGCAGCTAGCAACCAATGCTGGATTCCTATTGGAAGAGGCTGGTTTCTGATCACATGGTCTCCACATGGATACATAATAAAGAAAACAGTCTTTTACTTACCGGAATTAAAGAGACACTTCAAAGATGTACATTGTTTCTCTGTAAAAAAAAAAAAAAGTGAAAATACATATTTACTATGACAGCTCGACCATTTGAAAAGTAATTCAAAGTTAAGTGGAGTTCGATTTTCTTCCTTCTATTTTTAGGATTTCGACCTTGGCTGTTGCGACAATGCTAATAACATAAAATACTCTGCTCAAACTCTACGTTTCACCACAGAAGGCCACACCATCTAATCCACCCACACACCACAATTAAACACACTGTCCAGGACGTTAAGTGAGCTAGGGCTAGCTGGAGCAGAGCCCCGACAGACTCCAAAATGTGTGTTTGACATGGGGCCCTACCGGGGCCCCTGAGTTCCCCTGCTAAGCCCAGACCACCAATCTGGTAGTAGGTGGGTGTTTTTTTGTAAAGTCTGAAGCTCTTGTGTTAAATCGAGAAATTCAGGCTTTACAACAACAACATAAAAGCCTAGCCGACCCCCTGCCAGGTGCCCCTTTCTTGAGTGATGCAGGGGCTCACCACCCTGAGTCAGAGGGTGATGATCCCACGCATCTCCAGTGAAAGGGGTGTTTGGCAGGGGGGCAGCGGCGCAAATTAAAAGACGAGGAAACGGATAGCTCAGGGGCAACGCGTTTGCCTTGGAAGCAAGACAAGGCAGTGCAACACAAGTTCGATCCCTGATCCCTCGCTTAGAAACCACTGGCTGGTATTAAGCGCGTTATAAAAAGAGCAATTATAATTACCTGATCTGAATGGTGCCTGTTAGGCCACGGCCCCTGCCCTTTTGCAAAATCGAGCTGGAGATCTTACGGGGTGTGGCTGCACAGGCAGCATTCAGGTTAGGTAAGTGTTGCCTCCTAATTGCAGCACCAGCCCCCTGCCAGGCCTCTAGTGTGGAGGCCACTGAAAGCACTGACGCTTTCTCAACACACGTTAAAACACAACAACAATATACAGAATGCTTTAAGTGGGGTAAGTAAGAAATTGAGAGGGGTTCCTCATTTGGGGGTGTGGCTTGTATGATGGGTATGGTCTAAGTAAGACATAATAGGTGTGGCCTAAGGACAAACATGTCAAATATTTTTATGTTTCTTACAGATGGCTTGCAAAATACACAAACCATAGTAAGGTACGCATACAAATATATAAATATAAGCATTTACATATGTGTGGGCGTACCATACTGTCATTTCTGTACTTTTCAAGCCATCTTTTTTTTTTTTTTATTTGTTTGGCTGATATTCAACCTTTCAAATATTTAATATAAAACAAACACAATAAAACACAAGAAGAAAGAAGTTATTTTGAATCTAACAACATATACCAACTTAAAATTCAATACATTTCATCTTTAACATACAAAGCAACGTGAAATTGTCTAATACCTCCTTATATTTGCAACAATTTCATCTAATAGAGGATAGTAGTTATGAATTTAACTAAAGCGATTAAAATCGCTGGGCGTTCACTATTGATTAGTAGGCCCCAAATTTCATCCTCAGAACGAGAGCAGTAAAGCTGTAGGGAATTTTTAAAATATATTTGCCGTAGTGTTTCTAATGTAGAGCAAGATACTACTAAATGTTTAAGGGTTTCAATACAGTTGTTGTCATTACAATACCGACACCATTGGTTTTGCGTTTGGTTCTTATCACGTCTGGATAGAATTTCGTGTGTGGGAAGAAGATTAAAGCGTATTCTCATCATCTGAGCTCGTACAAAGTGTGAGGGACAATGTTGTAAATATTTTTCCATTATACCCACTTTTTTGGGATAAAAGATGGTCCAGGAGAAATCAACTAAGTTTTTGCAAAGATCTTGGGTCACAATCCAATCATGTAAGAGCAAAGTTTTTTTCGCTTTGATTGGATTTGAGATTAACATCTGCAAAGAGATATTAGCTTCAATAAGTGTGTTAATTACATTTTGAAGCCAAGCTTTTGGAAATCTGTCAACAGATGTTAGCAAATAGTGCGCTAGAGTGTTTAACACATTTTTCTCAGAGACACCAATTAGACATTTCCTAAAGAAGCAACACATTTTCCATATGACATAACAATGGATCGAATTTAAGCCCAGTTCAAGTCTCAACAATGCCGTTGGTGTGCAGTTAGGTAGTCTGAATACCAATTTCCAAAAAGTGCCTTCAAGCTTATCCCAATATTTTCTAGAGTGCACTTGTTGGGAATCAGCTCCGTAAGATATGATGGGAATTACTTTTTGTTTATAAAAAAGCAGCACATGTTTAGTTGTGAATTTCCCATATTTATGCAAGATAATGGAGGCTTGTGAGGCTAAAGACTGAATTTTTGCTTTTAGAATAGATAGTTGTAACTGGGGCGCCGGGCTTCCAGTAAAGTGTATGCCTAAGTATTTGTAGGTGTTAACTAGGCAGAGATTTTCATTATTTAGTCTCCATTTGCATCGTTTGAGTTTTGCCTTGACTTTATTGTTTTTTTGACAAATCAACACCTGCGTTTTTTCTGTGTTGATTATCAAATTGTTCGTTCTGCAATATTTTTCAAGACATTGGATCAGATTTTGAAGGCCTCTGGGAGTTTGGGATACCAATACTAGGTCGTCAGCATAAAGTATCCATTGAATTCTTTGTGATCCTAATTTAGGCGCATCACTTACTATTTCCTCAAAATCCATTCCGAGATCTAAAAGGAATAGATTGAAGAGCGTTGAAGCTAAAATGCATCCTTGTTTTACCCCTCTTTCTGATTTTACACTTCTGGATAATAATCCTTCAGTGGATAACCTGATCTGAATCGTTGTGTCTGAGTGAAGTTCTTCAATGATGCGGAGTAGTGAATATGGACAACCAAACCTTCTTAGTTTGGAAAATAACAAATTTCTGTCAACGGAGTCAAAGGCACCGCGAAAGTCGACGAATGCCATAAAGAGATTTTGATTGCGATTGATGTATTTAGTTCTTAGTAGATTAAGAACAAACATGTTCGGCGTCGTGCCAAGACCTGAGACGAAACCGGTTTGGAAGGGATCACGCATGTTAGCTAGGTTCATCCATATGTTCAGTTCTTTAAGAACAATCCTGGTATAAATTTTGCCAGGTGCATCGAGCAACGCAATGGGTCTGTAGCTTTCAGGTCTTTCACGAGCCAGGTCTTTCACGAGCCATCTTTTATAAACATAGAAATATGTTAACATCACCGATCATTTTGCCATATTATCACCATTCCCATATGCAGAAAAAGTTGACCCCCTCCCATCATTTTGGCACAGTATCACCATTCCCATGCGTGCAGTGCAGAAAAGGATCGCTCCCACACACGATGTTAGCTTATTAGCGCCATTCACATGCGTGCAGTGCAAAGCATGATTGCACCCACCAACCCGCCAATCATGTTGGCACAGTGCCTTAAGTGGCCCTACAAAATGAGCGGGGGCTCATCAAGGGGCGTGGCCTAATGGCAGGGGTCCTGCTGGCCCATTAGGCCATGCTCCCCTGAGGAGCCCCGGCTCAATGTGCCACTGGCACCCCTGCCAGGCAGCCTTTTGTAGAGATCGGCACACTCTCCCCTTTAGGGAGAGGGTGCTGATATCTGCATTTATATTATATAGGCTTGCCTGGTAGGGGGCAGTGCCTCGCCTATTCAGCCTTAATGGCGGCGCTGCCCCTTGCCAGCTGAGTAGGGGCAGCGTCACCATTAAGGCTGAAAGGGTGAGGCCACTGAAAGCAAGGCCTTTTGCCCTAAATACTGAAACTCCCGCGAATCCGCGGGAGCTTCAGTATTTAGAAAGCAAGGCCTCTGCTTCCACCGGCCTCAATTTTTCTCCATAATGGTGGCGCCGGCCCACGTTCATCACTTGATTAAAGGGATGCCTCGCAGGTGCGACGCCACCATTATGGCTGAAAGGCATTTTTTTCTGGAGCCTGAAGCTCTTCCACACGAGCGAGAGTTCAGGCTTTAGAAAAAAAAGCCTTTTCGTATAGTGGCCGGGGCTGCAATGGGAGATTAGTGGGCCCCGGCAGGGCCCCGCCTCAGAACGAGATTTTGGAGTCTGCCGGGGCCGAGCCCCGGCAGGCCCCGGCCCACTTAAAGCCCTGTGTTGGCATATCATCACCATTCTCATGAGGGCAGTGCACAAAATGGTCACTAGCCCATCATGTTGACATGTTATCACCATTCTCATGAGCAAGCAGTGCAGAAAATGATCACCCCCACCCATCCACTTACATTTTTGGCATTTTATTACCATTCCCATGGGAGCAGTGGAAGAAATGACCGCTCCTCACCCTCCCATCATGTTGCCATATAATCACCATTCCAGTGTACCTAGTACAGAAAATGATCAGTATTTGGTGATATGGGGGTGTGGCGGTTAGGGGGGGGGGAGATTTTCACCTCAGTAAATATCAACACGGCAAGTTAAACCGAAATCTAAATCTAAATGTTTATATTTATATAATTGTGTGCGTACCTTACTGTGGTGTGTGTACTTTTCAAGCCATCTTTTATATATAAGCATAGAAATATGCATATAAAAGATTGCTTGAAAAGTACACAAACCATAGTAAGGTACGTACACAATGATCGAATCTGCTCTGCAGCACACAGACCAGATTAGATCACGGAGCCCCCGGCTTCAGTGACGGACAAAGAGGCCTTGGGCTCGGTGATCTGTGCGCTGCAGAGCAGATCATATCACCGAGCCCGAGGCGTCCTTGTCCGTCGGCGAAGCTTGGGGCTCTGATCACCGAGCCTGAGGCGTCCTTGTCCGTCGGCGAAGATTGGGGCTCTGTGATCTAATCTGATCTGTGTGCTGCTAGCAGATTAGATCACCGAGCCCGAGGCGTCCTTGTCCGTCGGCGAAGCTTGGGGCTCTGTGATCTAATCTGATCTGTGTGCAGCTAGCAGATTAGATCACCGAGCCCGAGACGTCCTTGTCCATCGGCGAAGCTTGGGGCTCTGTGATCTAATCTGATCTGTGTGCTGCTAGCAGATTAGATCACCGAGCCCGAGGCGTCCTTGTCCGTCGGCGAAGCTTGGGGCTCTGTGATCTAATCTGATCTGTGTGCTGCTAGCAGATTAGATCACCGAGCCCGAGGCGTCCTTGTCCGTCGGCGAAGTTTGGGGCTCTGATCACCGAGCCTGAGGCGTCCTTGTCTGTCGGCGAAGATTGGGGCTCTGTGATCTAATCTGATCTGTGTGCTGCTAGCAGATTAGATCACCGAGCCCGAGGCGTCCTTGTCCGTCGGCGAAGTTTGGGGCTCTGTGATCTAATCTGATCTGTGTGCTGCTAGCAGATTAGATCACCGAGCCCGAGGCGTCCTTGTCCATCGGCGAAGCTTGGGGCTCTGTGATCTAATCTGATCTGTATGCTGCTAGCATATTAGATCACCGAGCCCGAGGCGTCCTTGTCCGTCGGCGAAGCTTGGGGCTGTGTGATCTAATCTGATCTGTGTGCTGCTAGCAGATTAGATCACCGAGCCCGAGGCATCCTTTTTCCATGGGCGAAGCTTGGGGCTCTGTGATCTAATCTGATCTGTGTGCTGCTAGCATATTAGATCACCAAGCCCGAGGCGTCCTTGTCCGTCGGCGAAGCTTGGGGCTGTGTGATCTAATCTGATCTGTGTGCTGCTAGCAGATTAGATCACCGAGCCCGAGGCATCCTTTTTCTATGGGCGAAGCTTGGGGCTCTGTGATCTAATCTGATCTGTGTGCTGCTAGCATATTAGATCACCAAGCCCGAGGCGTCCTTGTCCGTCGGCGTAGCTTGGGGCTGTGTGATCTAATCTGATCTGTGTGCTGCTAGCATATTAGATCACCGAGCCCGAGGCGTCCTTGTCCGTCGGCGAAGCTTGGGGCTGTGTGATCTAATCTGATCTGTGTGCTGCTAGCAGATTAGATCACCGAGCCCGAGGCATCCTTTTTCCATGGGCGAAGCTTGGGGCTCTGTGATCTAATCTGATCTGTGTGCTGCTAGCATATTAGATCACCAAGCCCGAGGCGTCCTTGTCCGTCGGCAAAGCTTGGGGCTCTGTGATGTAATCTGATCTGTGTGCTGCAGAGCAGATTAGATCACCAAGCTCCCAGGTTTGTCGACGGTCCAAGATGCCTCGGTGACCTGGTGAGGGGGTGCGGCCATGATTCAGCCCGATCTGCCTACAGGCAACAAAAGGACTGTCACTTCCTCTCATGACCCCTTGCGCGGTTTGTAAGCCTCGCTAGGAGATCGCGAGAGGAAGTTACAGTTTGGTGACGCTATGTGGTTCCCTGCAGCTTTGACCTAAATTGAAGTTTGCGCGACCCTGTGGCTGGATGGCACTTTTGTCAGTCACAGCTGCCTGACTTGATCATGCTGGTGGGCTCCTCTACCCAGTGCCTTAAGTGGCACTAGAAATCGAGCCGGGGCCCATCGAGGGGGCGTGGCCTAACAACGGGGTCTTGATGGGCCGTTAGGCCACGCCCCCTTGACGAGCCCCGGCTCAATGGGCTACTGGCACCCCTGCCAGGCAGCCTTTTGTAGAGATTAGCACCCTCTCCCCCTATGGGGGAGAGGGTGCTGATCTCTGCATTTATTTTGTATAGGCTTGCCTGACAGGGGACAGCGCCTCGCCGATTCAGCCTTAATGGTTGCGCTGCCCCTCGCCAACTGGGGAGGTGCAGCGTCACCATTAAGGCTGAAAGGGTGAGGCCACTGGAAGCAGAGGCCTGTTTCCTAAAGACTGAAACTCCCGCGAATCCGCGGGAGCTTCAGTATTTAGAAAGAAAGCCCTCTGCTTCCAGCGGCCTCACGTTTCTCCATAATGGTGGCGCCAGCCCACGTGCATCCCTTGATTAAAGGGATGCCTCGCAGGTGCGGCGCCACCATTATAGCTGAAAGGCATTTTTTTCTGAAGCCTGAAGCTCTCGCACATGAGCGAGAGCTTCAGGCTGTAGAAAAAAAATGCTTTTTCGTGTAGTGGCCGGGGTTTCCCGGGGAGATTAGTGGGCCCCGGCAGGGCCCCGCCTCAAAACGAAATTCCGGAGCCTGCCGGGGCCCAGCCCCGGCAGGCCCCGGCCCACTTAAAGCCCTGCCTCTACCGTCGCGGCTGTGGCCATGGCGGGACAATGTCCTGCCGTGGCGTGGTGGGACCGGCTCAGCCTCACTTTTTGGAGACTACCGGGGCACAGCCCGCACTCCACTTAAATCACTGCCTATGCCTCGTCCATGAACTTGTATAACAGAGTCCCAACCAATGCCACCTCGCACATTCAGGCGTGCACATGCGACTGCCCTCTGAAAATTGATAACCCAAGTGCTCATGACGCAAACGTTACGCGCCTGCACACAGTGCCTGGGTAGTTCCAAAGTGCAGGTTTCACCAAAGCAGCAAACAAAAGTTGCATGTTTCCACTATCTTACTGATCAAATCCATCTTCTTCAAGACCCGTGGCGGCAAGAGAAGATGCAAATGGCAGTGGAGCGCAATAACATAACGCAAGAAGGGCTCTAATGTGCTGCAGCGTAGCACACATTTGCTGGACTCACTAAGTTCACACAAAATGGCAAGATGGAGAAAGAGGGAAAGAGGTAACATTAAGCCTTCAACCTCGCTGTTAAAATGGTGCCCAGACGCCTTAGATCACAAAATGGAGGCATAGGGGTAAAACACGGGTGCAGCCCTTTTAAAAAATGCAATTGACATGATAGGTTTGGAATTAGCGTACTATCTTACATATGCACTATTCCAAGGTTATGTTTACTCAATCTAGTTCACTTCTTTATGACCTAATGTTTTGGGTCCAGGACCATCGGTTTACCTCTACTAGGGGATATTTAACATGTCAAAGTGCATTTACTTATGTGTTGCTCACCAGTTCGCACGGCTGCTGGTCCTTTAGAGGAGGGGGGTGCACGAAAGGGTCAGTAATGCCCCATCTGCACATGCTGTGCGCGCACGGCAGTCATGGCGTTTCTAGGCATTTTAGTGTGTAGAGCATCTATGGGTGACGCACACTGGAACTGGAATTCTGGAAGCTAGCAGGGCACCGGAAAGTGCTCATGTAAACACTCTGCTGGCCTCTGCGAATAGGACACGCGCTTTTTTTCAGACTGCTCCTTCACTTCACTTCACCTAGGCACACACGCTTGCCGGTGGGAGGCCGGGCCTTCGCAGTGGCGGCTGCAGTTCTTTGGAAGAAACTCGCGTGTTCCTTGCGTGCGACCAAAAATCGGTCCGTATTCCGATGGCATCTCAAGACGCTCCTGTTTTAGCTTTTTCTCTTGCTCTCCAGGTGTGCTCTTCGCAGTCCTATATAGCGCCATGGTGCCTTAATCGCTGAGGGGATGTGCTTTACAAAACTCATTAACATAACACTTGCTAAAAAAAAAAAAAGGTTTTATGGACAAAAATAATTTTAGGTGGAGGTACAACTATGAAGAAATACCCTGGAATCATAACTAGCATTCCCGCTTCTAATCATGTGCTAATGACTGCATTCGGTTGTTTAAAGATGCATTTCTTTTAATTTATTTATTTGTTAGAGGGTTCAGACACTTCTACCCGAGGCTCCGTACATGGGCCTCATTCTGACTATGCCGGTATCCTGGCGGTAGAGCATCCAGGATACTGGCATTTGGTACTTACCTTTACTGGCACTCGGTCCGGTGGCAATGCCGCCGGATTACGAGTGCCGGCGGTACAGTATAAATCCCCATTCATGGAGTCCCATAGGGGATTTAGCATCATGCCGGTGGCGGTAACTAAGGCTTTTGTAACCGAGGTGCCCCACCGGCAAACCCATAGTTGGGCGGTCCGGTAAAGTGCGGGTAGCAACAGATACTGGCACTTTTTTACTAGTTCTCCCGGCTCGGAATGAGGCCCATTTGTGTAATAATGCAGAGTCGGCAATCCCTTTGCAGGGCACCTTTCCATGGTGGCATTGATTCTACTGGAGATGTAATGTAGGGGTAAGGGGTTCTTAGGTATCATCTCAGTAGGGCAGGCAGGGTGGTTAGGGGTGAGGTTATTGAGGATGTGAAGGGTCTCCCTTGCTGCCAAGCAGTAGCAGTTAGAACATTTGCCTGGTCTTAAATAGTCCCATTCATTGAGTTGCTTTGCTGCTAGGAGGAAGAACACCGTGGGAGGTGGGAGCGGCCCACAGAGAGAAGGAGCAGGGACGTCATTTGGGGGTTGCTAGGGGTCTCCCTCGCTACCCCTGTGGTCCCCCTTGCCACCCCTAGAAAAAAACAAGTGTTTTGTTATACTTTTTAATTTTATTTATTTGTTTATTTATTTATTTGTTTACTTATTTATTTAAATGAAAGCTCCTGGGCTGTGGCCAGTGTCACGTGGCTCTTTATTTTTGGAGTGGCTGACTTTCTTGTTCAGGCCTCTTAAAAAAAAACATGGGGTTCCAGAAGTGTATCACTTTGAGCAGTGACGCTAAGTAAGAAAGAATAGGAATAACACATAATGTGTCTTTCTGGAATTCCATCCAATAATTGCAAGACTCAAAAAGGTTCATTTCCAGGCACACTTCAGGGGGTGAGTCACTGATTTAGTCTGTTCTTAAACGCCTCAAATCAGCCTTTCACCTGTCTGAGGTCGATAAATGAGTACCAAGACAGGTTGGGTGACATTGTATGTATATGTGTTCTATAGAAAGCGCTTAAGCGTAAGTGCTAAACAATAACCTATAATTATCATTTGGCCTTGGACGTCTGCTTGCATTCACAGTAATTTGGTAATATGGGCCTCGACACACTGATATTAACAATACATAAGGTGATTCATTCTTGTATGAAATGTACATAACAGTATAGTGATATATATCGCAACCATATTTTTCAAATTGTACCTAGGAACAATATGTGATTTCACTTCCTGTTTTGTCAAGCTGTGAAAGGTCGTGTTCCATCGTTTCCCGTGATGTCACTTCAAATTGGGGGTCAAATGACATCATTCCTGTGATGCCATCAGAGGTCAAAGGTCATGTGATGTCACTTCCGCTACCCCTGGCATTTTGGTGAAATGACGTCCCTGCTCCCACAGTGGGAGTTCAGGGGACAGAGAGGTTGCTGAGAGTTGAGGGCCTAAGACAGTGAAGAGAAACATAGGCAGTCATCAAGGTATTGGGGGCATAACCCATGGATTTGAGGAACAATTCACAAAGGTGTGCAGGGAAATCATACCCTGAGCTTCCCAGGTTTCATCCTGCTAAGTCATACACGATTCGCTGAGTCGACCTGGCGCCGTCTAGACTAGCACTTTTCAGAGGCCCATGAGCAAATACTTAGCCATGGCGCTTTTAGTGGGTGCTTATCCAGCCATGTTTTTTTCTTTGCATCCTGGGATTTGTAGTTCCACTTTCCAACTCAACTCAGACTGCAAAGAAAAAAAAACAGCACTGGATAAGCAGCGACAGATTGCAGACTGCCATATTGGTAGCTATGAAGTAAAGTAGGAATCGATGACCAGCCAGTGGGCAGGCCAAAGGCTGGCCGCTTTCCCGTGCCTTCTGACCCTGACAAATAAAGTCCCCAAGGAAGAAAACACACTGACACACCCATGAAACAGCACACAATCAGTGCTGCCAGGCAGCCTAGAGTCACCTGTTAAGCTTCTCCCTCAGGCCTGTTTGTTTGCATCACGGGACGTGTAGTCCACTACATGCATTTGCAAATGCAAAGCTACAATTACCAGAACGCAATTTAGAAAAACCGGAGAAATTGCGAGACCTTAACAAGTAGTTCTCCAGAACCTTTACAAACGTTTGTTTTTTCTACAGACGAATGAGCGAAAGCTACGTAATTCAGATAGGCCTTCAAAAAACAATTGGCCATTGTCATGTTGCCCCAGGGGGCGCGGCTGCTACACGCTTCCAAGCGGGCGACCATTGCTGCCCTCCTGTGCGTGTCTTCGTGTCTGCAGCTGCACCTGTCGCTCTGAACTGCCAGTGGTTTCCTTTTAAGACACTGCTTCTTTTAAGGCAAGTGCTTCTCAGACGCAGGGGGAATCCCCTGCTCTCCGCGAGTCTCTTGCAATCTGTGCTCCAGCAGTTTCTCGTCAGGATGACGTCATTCTCCTGCTGGTAGTGTGCTGGCTGGGTGTAGAATACGAACCATATATTCCCACCCTGGCACAAATTAATAAGGAATGTGTCCCCTATTACTGGAAACCATGTTATGCTATGTATAACCATAGCTGCCAAGGGGCCTTTCCTCACGGGAGGCCCTTTCATCAAGTGCTAGTTTTATAACCAGAAGAACTTTGCATTCTGGGTCCTGTAGTTAGGTTCACGTCACAAGTAGAGTTGTTTATGTCCTGGCATTCAAAGCGCTTCTGGTTGTAAAGCCAGCACTGGAACAGGGTGTCATGCTTGACATGGGTCCCTTTCTGTGTATGGACTTCTGTGTAAAGTGGTGGGTGGATCTGGTTGGTGGGGAGCGGATTGGGTGAACTTCTTGGAGCTCATGTTCTATAAAATCGTAATTTGACGGCGGGGAGCCATTACGTTATGACATACAGGTAGGTTGCTCCCCGCTGTCAAAATTTCGCCGCCTTTTGCCCTGCACTCCGCCAATCAAAGTGAGTAAGCGCTGCCTGGCATGCTCGCATAGAAGACAGCGTTTACTTTAAATTGTGAGTGCTGCTTGCCATGCTCGCATGGCAAGCAGCGCTCACAAGTACAATGTAATCCTATTCGACATGTCAGCATGCCGGGCAGGGTTTAATTGTAACTCTCCATGCTGCCTGCCATGCGAGCATGTTGGGCAAAGTGTAATGGTAATTGTACACGCTGCCTGCCATGTGAGCTTGGCAAGCAGTGCTCACAATTAAAAGTAAACGCTGTCTGCCAGGCAAGCATGCCGGGCAGCGCTTACTCACTTTGCACAGCGGAGTGCAAAAGTGCAGGACAAAAGGCAGCAATAATTTGACGAGTACCATTAATGAAGTACAGACCACAAGCAATTGTCTGCTTATACCGGCTGTTACAATTACCCATCTCAACTGGTATCAATGCATGACTGCAGGTAGCTCACAGATGCCAGGAGCAGGTGATGTGCACGCGCAGCTCTCGCAAGGACACATCCTTGACTCTGGAGGCAGGAGGCCAGAGTTCAGATCTGGGCAGCCACACCTGACACTGCCATAGTTGCTCAGAGGCCAGAGCACTGTGCATGCTGAATCTTGTAGACCCATACTTCTAATGAGTATAGCAAAATTACACGTAGCACAATGCAAAGTGTTACTGCCTAAAAAACCAGACTGGCAGAAAGAGGCATCCATGACATGGGGCCACTTGGAAGGCTTATATTGTGTGATACTGGTCAAATGTCAGTCCCTTTCTGTCTTTCAGTTCCCTTATTTGCCAGTACTGTGAACGCTTGGTAAGGGACTTAAGGCCCGATTCATGGAATTATTTGCACCGTTCAAAGTGACGTTGCACTCTTGAAAAGTGATTTTGCGCTGCCGACACAGACCTTGATTCATGGAACTGTGTAAAGTGTATTTTTGCAGTGCAATGACTTTGCACTGCAAAAATACACATAGTATAGTTTCAGGAATCAGTGTCGGTAGTGCAAACTCACTTTGTGTTATAGGATTCTGCCCCTTTAAGGGAGAGACATGGGTCTCGGCGGGAATCGGGAGGAGGAGAAAGGAAAGGGAGGAGTTAAGGGGGAAAGTTAGTTAGGGTTCCATGTTAATAAAGGGAGGATATATCAATCCAACTTCCGCTGTCGCGTCCTTCATTGATGTCCTTATATACCTGTAAAACTGGCGATGAGGCTTTTTTCCAGTGATCCGGAGTCCCGCTAGCTGGCCGGTGATCCCACCGCCCTGCTTATCCTTCCAAGGTGACTACACCTCATGCGCATACCTTCCAGGTGCCAGCGATCCCGTGGCACAGTACTATGCCCGATTCTGGGCAGACAGAAACCACACATACACACACACACACACACAGCGTCCCTTTTCTGCAGCACTCCACAGGGCAAGAGATCCCAGTGAGAGAGAGTCACTCGGCCACCAGCTGTGTGTTACCCTGCGGCAATCTGCCAGCGGTCCGGGGAACATGTGACAGTGACACGTGCTGGTTCGCAGCACGGGGAGGACAGTAAGTGAGAGCAACGCCCCTAACCGCCTCATAACAGCGATCCCGCTGACAACCCAGCCTGACTCCTCCTCACAGCAGCTGCACACAAACATAATAATAAAGGGGATAAGGAAACACACACAAGGAAAGTGATCTTCTGCCTCCTATCACTAAGAAAAAAAAAGAAATTCAAAGAAGACAACTAAACATTCCAAGTAAACCCCCACAAAGGTTTTCCAGCACACGCAAGGACCCAAGGCACGCGCGTGCACCGCAAGCGGCAGCCACACCGTCAGAACTTTTGCCCAGGCCCCAAAACGCACGGGGAGAAGGGCCACCCCTCCTATACTTTCGCCCAGCAGTGCCAAGAGTGTTGGCATGTCAATCACAACATAGAGCCAGCACAAGAGTGTAACCCATACCTCAACTATAACACCTGCCACCATGAGCAACCCAGGGTCACCGCCCCCCACACCCAAGTCCAAAGCAGCCTTGCTGCACAAGCCACTCCAATTCACCCTGACCCCTCAAGCTGACATAGGCCCGAGGTGGATCAAATGGATAGAAGACTTTAACCATTTTGCAAAGGCAGTGGGGGAGGAGAAATCGCCAAATTTACACGACATGTTCATTAACCTAAAACTATGATTGCTTGGTTGCGACCACCAGTTGGTTTTTACAAATGCTGTAATTGCAACACTTGCAAATACGCTTACATGAACTGTCAGGAATTCCCTGATGACAGAGGAACAGTCATCAAAATCAAGGACTGCATAAACTGCAAAACCAAATTTGTAGTTTATGCCCTTATTTGTGTCGGTGGGAAACTGTACATAGGCAGTACCATCAGGCAACTACAGGTGCGAATAAGGGAACATCTGGCAAGTCTTAGCCCAACTGATCCCAGATTGCCTCTCGCAATGCACTGGCAACTAGAGCACCAACGAGCCGATAAGGCAGATTTAAGATTCATAGGCCTTATGCTAGCTAAAAAGGGTAAACGTGGTGGTAACCTCCTTTTGAAACTTCGACAAATGGAATCAAAACTAATCTGTTATCTGCGATCTACTGTCAATGGCCTGAACACAGACCATGAAATGCATGTTTTCCTGTGATGCATTGTCTATCCTGGTCTGCTGCTAGGAGTGATTTGTAACCTGTTTTCTTCAAGTTTCTCTCAACCACATTTTTGTACCAAGAAATGATATTTTTGGCACAATGCTAGAATATTATGTACGCATGCTTGCTGCCCCACATGCATTAAAGCAAATTTTGAAAGCTTCTCTTTTTGAATTGCTTGTTTTGAGCTTTATGATTAGGGTCATTACACCCTACATTTCACTTACTAAGAGTACTCTTGGCACATGTTTTCCAATCAAAGCACACACAGTATTTTGAATGTTAGGACATCTCTTTTACCCAGGAACTTCACGTGTTACTAAAGACCTTGCAAATACTGTTATCAGTCATATCTTAACTGAACATGATGCAAGACTCACTCATATTGTTCAACCATGATCTCACCATTTAGAGGGGACCCCACTTATGGACCAACTCCATCAGACCTGATTTATAATTCTAGCTTTTTCCAACACTACATTTAAACTTTCACCACTATTCATAGTCCATCCATTTCTCACTAGGCAACCATTGTATTTTCAATATGCTCAGCTTTAATTTATATTCTGTCAGGCTCCTAATTTTGAACCTTCATTTTACACAATTATTCATAGTGTATTTTCATCGGGTCATTTTACTTTCAATTCCGAACAGTTGGTGACGTTCATTGTTTACTTGTGACATCACGCGCATGTTTTCCACATGACGTCATCACGCTATTGCGCCGCACTCGTGCTGACCTCTTCAAATTGTCTACATTGACTCAACGCATCCTGCTGCCGGGATCAAACCCCATGACTTTTTTGACTCCTTACACTTTGGCAATTGTCATCAGAGGTGAGTCCCCTCTCTGCATAAGCACTAGCACTGCACCTTTTCTCATGCCATTAGACTGTATCATTATTCATTTTAAGACTCCAATCTGACATGTTAGAATTCATTGTTTACTGATTCTTCCTGTCCCGTGTTTTCCTTATACAGGCACGTCATCTGGTTATATATGCGCCTGGCGCTTCCATTGATCAAATTGGACGTACTCCTCAATTTCGATATTTTTGCAAACGCTAGCAAAGGTGAGCCCTATTCTCTTCCAAACCCTTAATAGTATGTATCTCCTACAACCATTGGAGCATCCAAATTATAGTATAGAATGGGCTGCATTACGAGGTGGGAGGTAAGGGATTATCGGCACCGGTAAGGGCACCGGTGCCGGTAATCCCTTACCTCCCTACTACGAGTTCCCTTTGCGGGTCCTTCCTTAACGCCTGGTTTTTCCAGGCGTTAAGGACGGGACCTGCAAAGGGACTCTGGAGCTAATAACGGTACCGCAATTTCCGGTACCGTTATAAGCGCCTTCCCCATTCCCATTGAGCCCTAGGGGGGCACAAATGGGAATGGGGAATGGCCCTGTTGAATGGGGAATTACCGGTCCCTCTGACCTCGGAATGGACCGCTAATTGCTCCATTCACCAGGGCGGAGTCGGAAGGGTCCAACCTCGTAATGAGGCCCAATGTATGTTAGTGATCTGGAGCTGGCTTCTTCCCACAATAGCTCATTCAAACTTTTGCCCTACATTCACTTTATATAGGCACGGCCCTCAATTTGTAGTTATGATTCGGCGCTATTACAGGAGGCATTGGAACCGTACTACCACTTATACATCATTTTGGTATCGCATTTCACCCTATTGCCACATGTTGAGCGATTTCAGTTTCCTAGGCACTACTATACCTTCTTTTGTGATCCTTTCTAATTAGAGTCCGTTTATACTTACTTTCTCCATCAACAAATCTTTTTCTAACAAAACATATCAGCCAGACTTAAACTGATGACCTAGGATCCAGAGACTGCATCGCCACCTTTCATGTCACCAACTCTCACTTACACCATTATTTAACACAGACAAGACGCTAGGTAGAGTTACATACCTTTATAATATTCATCCACGTGGTCCTTTGCACCATCCCCTTAACCTTTTTTCTAAACCTTATTTGTTTATTACCCGCCTTTCCTAGTATCTTGCTCACTGTACCCCCACCAACACTTGTTTTCAATCGTTCCTTAACTTTTTGATACACTAGGTCTGGCCAGCTACAGATCACTGGGTGTAATCCCTTTGATGCATGCGGCGCATGCTGCCTCCTCTACTATTCCAAATATAGTAATATCCTTTCATCCCTCCACTCAGGTGTTTTTCTTTGGGTAAATCAGATGTTTCACCATTTTTGTAAAGAGACTCATGTCTATGACATTTGAAAGCTTTCCAATTTAGCATTTGTTCTGTGTCACTTTTCTTTTATGCATGCCTCCGTCCCACCCAATTTCAACCCCTGAACTGTGGTATGTACCATTATTTCATTTTAAAAGTTTTGTTTCATGTAATCTTTGATTTGTTTTGATGATTACTAATTTATGTTGGTATTATCTGGCTCTTTGTTTGACTTGACGCTTTCTATGCTCACCCTTTATTATCATTCAACCAATTGCAACTGTCTACATTTTTGTAACAAAAACATATATTTTTTCTGATATGCACTCCTTATGTTTAATGCCAGTCTTTGTTTTGTTTATGTACTGTACAGCCTTGAGAACGACCCACGTGGTCAAAACACGTGTCGGCTGTTCACTTTGGCATTACATTTTCTTTACGCTACCTATCCATGATTATACTTTTGACCGACAAGTACAATCCAGGCCATGCGTGTTGTATGCTACTTCCAAAAACCAATCTGATAAATGTTCATTAACCTAGTTGGCAGTGAAATAAAAACCATTGTCAAGACAAGTCCTCCAAAAGATCAAACGGATATCACCTCGCTAATCGCCTCCTTAAACAGAAAACTCATTATTGAACCAAATCGAGACTACAAAAGGTATATGTTCAATCAGTGTACAGAGAGGGTGAAAGAGACCAGTGACGAATGTATCACCCGCCTTTGGGTGAAGAGTACTCATTGACAGTTTTATGCATTCTCTATCGACAGAGCGATATGGCTGCACGTGATAGAGGGATGCCTATCACCAGCCCTCAGAAAACAGTTGTTGAAGAAGCCCCGCTATATTGATGAAGTGAGCGAGATGACGAGGATCTTTGAGAGAGTGGACGCACAAGAAGCCTCCATGATAGGTAGCCCCAACGCAAAACAGGACAAAAATGAACTCATTGCAGCCGCCCAACCAGGAATGCAACGGCCAGGAGGCAGAGGGACCACGCCCTACAGAGTGGGAGCCAAGCAGGGTCCAGGCCACAGAGACAATGTTACCACTGTGGAATGGCTTTTCCACACTCAGGGACCTGCCCCGCACTTTCATAAAGATGCGCCAACTGCAGAAGAGAAGGTCATTTCCAGTCCGTCTGCAGAAAGGGAAACCCATTCCCCACCCCACGCATGACTCTGTAACCACAGAACAGGATGTATGGCCGCTCCCCGCAAAACCCAGCCTATAAATGCAGACCCTACCATCCAGGACAGCAGTGATACGTCAGGGCCGTGGAAGAATATCACCCGCAAGCTCACAGCTACTCTGATCAGCCCCCCCGATTTGAGGATGAATATGATGAACCCCCACAAGCATACTAGGATTACAATGAACACCAGTAGTTCACGGTCTCTCACAAAAGGGATGAGTATGACCGAGCGTACCAGGACGAACACATCAACCTTATCCAGGATGACCGTGAGGGGAGAGAGGAGCCCAGAATAGCGGTCAACATCGGGAACAGACAATTTTGTTTTCTAGTTGGCTTGCAACAG
This sequence comes from Ambystoma mexicanum, assembly GCF_040938575.1. Taxonomy (NCBI): domain Eukaryota; kingdom Metazoa; phylum Chordata; class Amphibia; order Caudata; family Ambystomatidae; genus Ambystoma; species Ambystoma mexicanum. The sequence continues at coordinate 1,031,266,046 of NC_090941.1, read as the reverse complement.
TTAACATCATGGGGGAGCAAGAATTCCTGCAGATACCCGAGAGACCGACACTTGAGAAAACCAACTCCAGAATCTTTCAATGCAGGGCGACATTACCGCTTCACTCCATTGGACATTTCAAAAGACTGCTCGTACACAAGGGATTAACAGTGACCACCACCATTCATGTCACCCGAAGCCAGACAAAAGAGCCTTGTCTTCTCATTTACCATACAGCGTCCTGCCTAGGCCTCATCGACATTCATTTTTGCGAAGGCGAGGTGATCCAATCGGCCACATCGACAGATGACATGAGGGAGACAGATTACATGATCAGCACTGCCTTCACATAGCTAAACCTCATCACAAAGGGGACGATCCTAGCGAGGTTTCCGCACTTATGCACAGGTCCATCGGCCCTATTCCCCAACACCCCAGAAGGGTAGCAAGAGGCCGTCTCGAAATAACTCAATCAACTGCTAAGCAATGGCATTATTGAGCCAGCGACGGGCCCCACTCCGTGGGTATCCCCTCTGGTCATCATGACCAAAGAAGGTGGACGTTTGCGATTGTACATAGACATGAGGATGGCGAACACCACTATACAGAGAGAGCAGCACTCTGGGCCGTGCATAGAAGACATGATAGTTTTGCACAACAAGTCAGTGATGTTCTCAAAACTCGATCTAATACAAGGATACGATCAGCTAGAACTGCACCCTGAATCGAGGAGCATCACCACATTAGCCACCCATGAATGTCTTTTCCGGTACAGACGCCTCAATTTCGGCATCTCCTCCGCAGCCGAGATTTTCCAGGAGGCCATAAAACAGGCAATCCGGCGGTGCACTCAACTACAGCGATGATATCCTCGTGCTTGTCACATCACAAGAGGCCCACAATGCAGCGACATGCAAAACACTACAGAAGGCTGGCCTAGCACTCAACATTGAAAAGTGTCACTTCAGCATGAGAAAACGGACATTTTCTGGCCACATTCTTTCCGCCTACGGCATGACACCTGATCCAGACAACGTCAGTACCCTAACTAACCTTCGAGAACCAGCACAAGCAGCAGATGTTCGATCTTTCATTGGGATGGCCGGCTACTGTGCACGCTACATCCCTCATTATGCGTCCCTCACTGAACCTATATGAAGGCTACTGCAAAAAGATACGTTTGTCTGGTCCGTGGACTGGCAGAGGGCCTTTGACTCCATTACGAAGGTACTGGCAGAGGCAGGTCAGCTGGCATATTTTGACCCCAAATAGCACACAGAGATTGTGGTCGACACGAGCTCCGTAGGACTTGTGGCCATCCTGGCACAGACGAGCGAGCCAATACATACCCCACATACACATCTTTGCCTATGCGAACAGAGCCCTATCGGCCGCAGAATCTGCATATTCACAAGCCAAAAAGGAGAGCCAGGCAGCAGTCTGGGCTTGCAAACATTTCCTTAACTTTATCATTGGAAAGAGATTTACGCCCATCACAGACCATCAAGCGCTACTATCCTTTTTTGTCAATCCGTGTGCGAAGATGCAGCCCAGGATAAAGGGATGGGGCATCAGATTGCAGGAGTACGATTATAAAACTATCCACAGGCCGGGAGGGGACCGAAATCCGACAGACTATCTATGCCGCCACCGAGCAGGTTCACCGATCACTCGTGAAGGAGACACGGAATACATCAACGACGTGGCCGCAAACACACTACCACCTGCAATATCATTCAAAGCCACTGCAGCTGCATCTGCGGCCGACCCCTTCATGGCACTGGCCATCGGGTTGACTTGCAACAACATGTGGAAGGATTATCTTCGCGCAGTTCTGAACCACCCGGGGGGGGTGAAAAGAAGAGCTAGATAGACTAGCAAGAGTATACACAAAACTTGCTATTAAAGACATTTTGAACCATGCAGACAATTCCATGAAACGGGCTCTTAGTATTATGTAAAAGTTGGAACTTTGAAGCTCTGCTACTGGGCATTGCCGGGGATCCTGACTCCAGTACCCGCTGGGCATGGCCTTTGGCCATTCACAGGGCACAGTGATCCTACCTACAGTGCCCCCAGTTGTTTTCAACTATGACATGGGCACAATGACCCACTTGCATTTCTGCCTGGGCATGACCTGCGACAATGTTTGCCTGGGCGTGGCATAGTCACCCTGCCTGCTGAGCATGGCTCTCTGCCATTAACAGAGTACAGTCACAGTAGCTGCACTGTCCCCGGGCATGGTCTTTCACAATGCCGTTGGCACAATGACCCTACCTTCATTTCTGGCGGGACATGACCTGCCAGAATGGGCACGGTTTGCTGGCACAGTGACCCTGTCTGCCTTGTCTGCTGGGAATGGCCATTAACAGGGTTACAGTGACCGTAGATGCATTGTCCCTGGGCATGGTCTTTCACCATGCCCAGGGCATTGTGCCCTCATATGCACTGGCAGCTGGACCTGCCTGGGAGCATTGCATAGTGGCATGGCCTGCGGTGCCTGCTGGGCAGGCATAGAGAACGTTTTGCAGACCCATCAGAATATATAGCAGTTTGTTTCGGACTACTTCTTTAAACACTGGACTAATTCTTAACAAACCAAGCAAAGTACACAAGTTGGAACACATGCCAACTTCTCGCCCACATTTGATATGTAAGCGATATTCAATCAACACTGCAGCCAAGTCAATGCCTAGTCTGGGATGCTGAGGAAAACCCTTATTAATGTATTTTTATGTCTAGTTCAGTACTCTGGATGAACACCCTTCTATAACACCCCCCTCTTAGAATCCCCCTGACCCTACTGAGCCAAGAAGTGGGTTTGTTTTGCAAATTAAAAGGTTTATTTGAGAATTTAAACAATATATATACATCACACAATAATAAATTAATATCTGACAGTACACTTAGACATATGATGTTGATCAACAATGGGTAATCTGGCACTAGCACACTTCTTTACAATCAATGAGGAGTTAGTATAGGATGGATAAAGTAGCAAAAATACTTTTATGATTTCAAGGGAAAAGCAATGAGGAATAAAATGCAGTACAGAAATACTTGATATGATTTTAGCAAAAGAAAAGATAATCACTTTTTCTCTGGCAATTTACCCCACCTCCCCTATGCAATGTAAGAAATGGAAGGAGATGGAAAGAGGAGCACACAGTTCTCAGGAATGCAATCAAATACAATACGAAATTCAGTTCCCCCCAGCAAGCTTAGAGGAAACAGGTAGGAGTTTGGAACACAGGCCCAAAATGCTTTTTAAATGTGATGGCAATGGATGGGAAAATGTGCCAACTGATTTTAATTCCCTCTAGAGATTCAGGTTGAGTGGGAGATGCGTGTTGGTATTAGTTCAGGCTCACTTTAGCAATGCTCTATGAGTTATTACCAAGTTGCAACGGATTTTAACAAAAGAAAGAATGGAGCTGCTATTTTGACAAGTGGAGAAATTGAGCCAAAATCACAAATCGGGGTAAATTCGCGAGTGCGTGAATCGTGATTGCGGCAAAAGTATAAGGAGTAGCAAGTCGGTTCTAGGCTTGTTGGAAAGCTTAGATTCTAACGGTTCCAGAGATACGGACTATTTAATAAAGGTAGCTTTTCGGATTTAAAGTAAAACTCAAAATGACAGGTGACAGCTTGCAGCTGCAGAATTGACAGGTGACAGTTGTGCAGCTTTAAAAATGACAGATGACACGATTTCTAGGAGGCTGTTCTACTTAGGTTAAAATAGTGTGGATTCGATTATTTTAACTAAGAGATTGATTCTGCACAGTTCTGCTAGGTACTCACAATATAAATTTGAAATAGGCCTCGCCACGGATCTGGTCAGGTTTTGGACTGGACTCCGGTTCTGGTCTCGGCACTTCACAGTGATCTGGGTCAGCTCTCTGGGTCTGCTCACAGCGGTCTGGGTCACTCTGGATCTCTGGTCTGGTCTCTGGCAATTGTTCTTGGCAAAAGAATTCAAACAGCTCGCCCGGCTGTGGAATAGTTTGCAAATGATTTTAAGGATGCCGAGGCCTGCTGAGAAGGGTTCTCAGTTTGTGGGTTTAGGCCCTTGCTTTAAGTTCTGAAGTAGAGTTCTAGTCTTTGGAGATTGATGGATTTGAAGTCTGGATCTCTGGATGTGAAGTCGTCGGTCAGCATGCTCCGCAGCAAATGGAATTGAATCTCTCTACCTGTCCCAGCAGTCTCTTTTTATGTGTTTTGAAAATGGGTGTGTGCCTGGGCCTAGCTAAGCCTGCCCCTCTCTACTTGTCATTGGCCCAATTCTCCCCTCTCCCATGATTGGGGGAAGGAAATGGATTGTCAGCACGATGAAGTCTGTTTATGGGTCAGGGGATCCTCCCCTGGTCAGTTTGCCCACAAATCTATATTTGATTCAAATACATCTTTCCCAGATATACAATTTGTTGAAATTACATGTGCACATTATATATTCCTTATGGTCCATGCTTGTCCGCCTCTGATCTTCCTGGGGGCTTGCATTCAAAAATGACAACATTTTGCGCTTTTTAACTGGTTTTGCAATATCGGACATTTACCCAAAATTACACACATGTGCGCAAGGAGTATGGACATTAATTGATGAAGTGTCAGATTTTTAACATGCAGACATTTGGAGTGAGACCCTATTTTCCGCTAGCAACCCCTCAGAATACACCACAGGATCCTAACGCCTCTCAAAATGTTCACAGAAAAATCACAAAAATAATGATATTACTTATATAATTCTGACAAGTCCGCACTATGAGTTATCTATCTTTTCAAAATTATGCCCTGGTCAAAAAGGGGTGTGGCTTCCCACATCACAGGGTGGAATAACTGGTTTATCCACTTCCCCCAAGCTCAGCTGCTAGCAGAGGCACTGCCCCTCCCAGTTTCCCCTAAGAGGAAGCCACTTTACGACGCCCCCAATATAACATTTGCCTGAGTCAAGGGAGTTGCATTCTTCTGTTCCTTCCAGTTCCCAGGTGCTCCACCCCTAATCTAATCAGAGAGGTGACAACTCCTTTTGGCAAGGGGCAGCAGGATGCAGCTAGGCCTGGGAAGAGTGGCTGAACAGGTTTCTCCTGTCGGGGGTAGTTGTCAGGCAGAATCCAGTTTCACTAAGCCAGGTTTCAGCTAAATGTCACTTTTTGTTCCCAGTTTTCTACATTCAAATCAAACTGACAATTTGTACCTATACATTAAATAATTACTTCCTTCAAGTCATTTCAGAATATAGTTTTACATTCTTCCACCTCTTAGCAAGTCTTTCCTTGGCCTGGTTTTGTTTCATTGGTTCAGTTTTACACAAAAGTCTGGTGGATTTAAAACGCCGGCTTTCTGATAGTGGTGAGTACTGGTAATGCAACCATTTTTGGGATTAAGAAAATGAATTCCCCACAGTTCTGGGTTACTTTTGGCAATCAGCATTGCCATTCCCAATGGTTTCAGGCTACTGTGTGTGTAGCCCAATGGTGGTTAGGCAGTGCCCTCCTGTGCTCACAACATAGGCAAAAATGGGTGGCAGCCTATTCTTCATGTTTTTCCCTGTGCACTCTCTGGGGAGTTCTGGCCATCATGATGTTTTCCATGCCAGTACTGCACAGTTTTATTGTAGGGCTTGGATGCATGGGTAAAAATATCCCACAGATGTCCATCTTTCTGGGACCCGTGCACCTCTATAAGTTTGTCAGCGATAGAAAGAACTTCCTCAAAAAATCAGAATAGACTTTGTGCAGTTTTGACCATGGGTGCCAAGCAAGTTATATATACGCATGTGTGTTTATATGTGTGTATATGTTATGGTACTGTCACAAAAAAAGCAAAGAATGCAACCCAGTCTTAAGAAGGAGGGCAAGAGAGGGGGTAGGAGAATAGAGGAAATGGGTGGGGGTGGGGAGATTCTGAGGCCCTGGATGTGGATTGGTGGATGGAGTGCATGCTCAGTCTGTTTGATACCAGCATAGAAACTATGATTAAAAGAGGCTGTTCTGTTAAACATAACAACTCATTTAGGCCACTCACTAAGAGGTTGTTAGAGGTTTTGTCTTGCATGTGTGTTGTTTATGTATGTGATGTCATTGATGTTGTCATAAGTGATGTCATATGTCATATCAATGATGGCACAATGTGCTCATGAGCTATGCAACAGCAGGCTTGGAGGTAATGTGACATGGCTTCCAAAGCCTGCCAAATATTAGGGGTTTTGTTGTATTAACACCACTTCAATTCAAGTTTTTCACTGAATTCCAAGGGTTTTGTTGCATTGAACCGATACAACTTAACTTTCTCTAGCCTAAAGTTTTCCTCTGAACTTCGTGTTTTCTTGTGATAAAAGCCCGCCACATGTAGTAGCCAGATTTATGATCTCACAGCATGCCTGATATCATGAAATGTCAGTGTGCCCATAAAATCTGACTCATAGGTCTCCCATCCCCCCCACAGAAGGGGTAATGGAAACAAGGTAGAGGACTAGCGACTGGGATAAAGAAGAGAAAGATGAAATGGAATGAGGAAGAGGGACTGGAACTCAGAGGAAGAATGCATAGGTCTTGTATAGAATGTGCATATTAATTCTGAGTGCAAATTGCCCATACTTTACATGAAAACTAACATCCAAGTCAGCCCTGACTTCCATGTGAGTTTTCAGGAGATGCAATGGCATAATATATGAAATGTGAAAACCCATATGCCTCGTAGGTGCACATGTAATAGGTGCACGTGTCATCTGTGTGCATGCCATAGGAGCACATGTTGTAGGAGCTTACATAGTAGCAGTGTGTGTTGTTGGAACATGTGACTTAGGAGGATATGTTGAAACAATGTGTGCTGTAAGAGTGTGTCATAAGTGCACGTGTTTTAAGAGCATTAACTGTAGGAGCACGTATTGTAGAAGCGTTTGCAGTAGGAGCACGTGTCATAAATTAGGAGCTTGTGTCATAAGAGCTTCTGTCATGAGAGTGTATGTCATAGGAGCATATGTTGGAGTGTGTTGTAAGAGGGTGTGTTGTAGGAGCACATGTCATAGGAGCACATGTTGTAGGAGCGCGTGTCATAGGAGTCTATCATTGGAGCACGTGTATCGTAGGAGCGCGTATCATGTGTTGTAAGAAAGTGTGTCATAGTTGTATGTTTCCTATCCGTATGAAAGCTTACATTAAAGTTAAATCTAACTTTGATGTATGTTTTCGGTACGTACAATATTACTTTTACAGTTTGCATTTATGTGAAATTTACATCTTCTGAAAACTAACATCAAAGTCAGCCTTGCCATTGATGTGAGTTTATAGGAGATTCAATGGTGTTATGTCTGAAATGTGAAACTAATATGCCTGTTTTTAAAGTTCATATAAAAACGGTCCAGTAATTACATCTGGCGAAAACTGACATCAGAGTGAGACCTGGCTTCGATGTGAGTTTTCGGGAGATGTAATGGCATGATATATGAACTGTGAAAATGATATGCCTTGTAGATGCATGTGTCATAGGTACGCGTGTCATAAGGGACTTGTGACGTAAGCTGCATGTGTGGTTGCACATGCCATCGGAGTATGCACAGCAATAGTGTGCGTTGTTGGAGAATGTGTTTTAGGAGGGTGTGTCGTAACAATATGTGCCATAATCGAGTGTCATAGGGGTACATGTCGTAGGTGCGCCTGTTTTAAGAGCATGTGTCATAGTACAGCATGCGTCATAGGAGAGCGGGTGTCGAAGGAGAGCTCATGTCATAGGAACAGGTGTCCTAGGACTGTGTGTCGTAGGTGCACATGTTGGAGGCATGAGAATTTTATGTGTGCATCTCATTAGAGCATGTGTTGCATGTCGTAGGTGCAGTAGTTTAAGGTTGTGTGTCATAGGTGCCAGTTTCTGAAGAGCATGTGTCTTAGGAACCTGTGTCGTAGGAGTACCCTACTTAAGCAGTCTTCCAGCCTCTTTTCCTTTGCAGTTGGTGAGCAGGTTCAAGTGGATTTAGGTCACGTGGCCTAAACCCTGCACACCTGTTGATCCCTTTAAATGTTGGGGCCTTCCTGTTTTGCTACTCTTTTCCCTACTTAAGTATCCCTCCAGCCTCTTTTCCTTTGCAGTTGGTGAGCAGGTGTAAGTGGATGTAGGTCACGTGGCCTAAGCCCCACCCACCTCCCTAGCCCTGCCTCTTCCTTTCTGCTCTTAACTCTTAGATCAAGGGCGTTTCACGCCTGGGTGTCCGAAGTAAAGGGCAGACGAAGAAAAGGGCAATTCCTGTTTGGACCTGTTCAGACCAGGAGGATTCAGGGCCCAAACCCCTGGTCAGACAACAGGTAAGCATGCACCAACATGTGTTTTCTCCCTCCATCCCCACAGGCCATGCCACCATCACCAATGCTGCCAATGTCAACGACATCGCCCCTCTTCTAAGGCATGGACTCCGAAATGCAGCAACCTCACCCACATCAGCCCCAACCACCTCGGCACCCCCTCACCGTCCACAAAACGGAATTTGATGCTCACCAACGTCTGCTCAGCTATCACCCATGCAGCAGACATTGCCGACATGTTCACTACACATGACCCTGATGCCATCTTCATCACCGAGACCTGGCTGACACCCATCTCCACCCACATCCTAAATGTCCTTGTGCCCGACGGCTACAGCATCCAATACAGAAACCGGCTGAACAAGACAGGCAGAGGCCTCACAGACATCCACAAGACTATGTGGCCCTGCGCCAGATGTCGACAACATTGGCTCCTTTATAGTCCTCTCTTGCCACTTCCAGCTCTTCCTGATGGACAGAGTCACCTTCCATCTCATCTACAGGCAAACCCAACACCGCCTTTATCAGAGAATTCACCGACGTAGTCACCACCATGTACCTCACACATGCCAACAAAATCTTCCTAGGTGACTTCAACCTCCCAGGCAACAAGGCCACCGACCCAATGAAGGAAGTTCTCCTCAGCCTTCTCGACAGCCTCACACAGCACAATAAGGACCCAACACATGAGAAAGCTAAAATTGGCAGAGGCCACCAGGAGGTGCATAGGCAATGGCTGCCTAATTCCCGAGCTCCCGCCGGTGCCAGGTCATAACGGGGAATGAGCCCCCCCCCCAAAACCTTCCCAGGGAGCATAAAGAAGCCCAAATAGGCAGTGAACCCCCAGGGCTGCCCCGTAAGAAACAGCAGAGTCCAGGGACCCCGGAAAAGCAGAGATCCAGCGCCGCGCGCCTCGGCAGAGAGAGCATCACGGGCGTCCCGAACGGCCGCGAGGCTGGGGGAGAAGCGGGGGCCCGTCAATCATGGAGACCGTCACGGAGGCGGTCAGCCCCCCCCTCGGAGAGGATCGCCTTGCCGCCAGGTGAGCGGACCGTGGAGCGGAGCCACCAGGCCCACGCGGGGTGGGCCTATGTCTTCAGAGCGAGGCGGCGGCCTTCCTGTACCTCGCCCGGGCAGACAGACAGTGGCGCAGGTGGCCTGCGCCCGGAGAGGAACAGAACACAATCGTCAGCACCAGTCGCCGGAGAAGAAGGGGAGGTGGCCTGGGGCCGCAAATCCTCCCTTGGCCTCTGCTCCGGCCAAACCGGAGAAAGAGTGCAGTGCGGGCGTGCCGCGCACGGACAACGATCAGGACGAGACCGCGGCCCATGCCCCCCCCCCTCCCAGCAGAGAGCACGAAAGACACCGAGGGTCCCCGGGGACTCCCACGCCAGGTGCAAGGCCCCCGCCAGAGGGAGGCGGGGCGTGTGCCCGCCCGGCAACGGCCCCCCAGGAACAACGAAAGATCACGGAAGTGGGGGGAGAGCGGTCCCCCCCCCGCAGAAAGCACAAAAGACACTGCAGAACCCGGGGACTCCCACGCCGGGTGTGAGGCTCCCGCCAGAGGGAGGCGGGGCATGTGCCCGCCTGGCAATGGCCCCACAGGAACAACGAAAGATCACGGAAGTGGGGGGAGAGCGGTCCCCCCCGCAGAAAGCACGAAAGACACCGCAGAACCCGGGGACTCCCACGCCGGGTGTGAGGCCCCCGCCAGAGGGAGACGGGGCGCGTGCCCGCCCAGCAGCGGCCCCCCAAGTACAGCGAAAAACCACTGAGGCGAAGGGAGAGTGGTTCCTGCCTGTCCTCCCTCCCCCGAGGGGGTCCCCATCTGCGTGGCACCTGCTGGCCCGCCGGGTGATCCCGGGGCCCCCACAGCACCGAGGTACACCCACCGGAGAGGCCCGGGTGGGCACCAGATGAATTGGCAGAGGAATCTACAACAGTTCCGCTACCAGGAGACAGGTCCCCGTGACACCGGCCCGTCCCACGACAGAGAAATGGCCCACTCGGAAGCCCCGGAGCCTTCAATGCGGGCCATGGAAAGGGGCTTCGCCTCAATCATACAAGAGATCAGCGACATGCGTTCCGATATTGCGCAAAAGTTCGAAAAAATGGACCAAAGGGTGGGCAAAGTTGAAGACAGACTTCTTCAAGTGGAGACCAACCAGTCCACCTCAGCAATTCAAGAGGTAGAGACGAATATGAAGCTATCTGCCCTAGAGAAGAAGGAAGAGGAGAGGGCGAGGCAAATGGATGATTTTGAAAATAGAGAACGGAGGAACAACCTTAGATTTTTCGGGGTCCCCGAGGCTGAGGGGGAAACGGAAAGGGAGGTCATCCGAGTGGTGCGAGACATTATTGCCCTCCTCTTTGAAGAGGAAATGACCACAGAACTCACCTTTGACCATGTCCACAGAGCAGGAGGACGGGCAGGAGGGCCCCGCTCTATTCTGGTCCGGTTCCACTACTACTCGGAAAAGACAAGGGTGCTGGAGGCCACCAGGAAAGCTCAGGAGATCACATATAACAATTTCCAGGTCTCCATTTTTCAGGACCTCTGCGCATATACGTTGGCCAAGCGCAGGATGTGCCGCCCCCTCACCCAGCTGCTGAAGGAAAAAGGAGTGCGCTACAGATGGGGCTACCCCTTCTCTCTAGCCTTTGAATACCTGGGCCAGCGATCGATGTTGATCACTGAGGAGGACATCAAGGAGTCTATCCGGGACTATGTGTCGGAACCAACCCCTCGAACGGGTCCCATTGGCCCGGCTCTAGGCGGCGCAGATCCCCGGGGCCATCGGGCGGAAGAAGAAAGAGAACAGTCGCAAGGAAATTTAGGAAGATGAACACACCCTCTCCGGCAAAGGAAGGAGAGAGGAATGACTCCGAGGGATAATCGCCCGGGGGGCCAAGAAGCATCCGCAGTGCCTGGCCCATTCCTAGATCGGTATCAGGGGGGAAATATTGGAGGCCACACCGGAACGAGAGATTCCCCAGGAAGCGAGGTAAAGCGGAACTTACCGAGGGGTCTTAGTCGGGGGGGGGCTCATAGTAAGAAGCTATGCAAGGATCGCCTGGCCAAGGAGGGCAGGCTGGTGGTCCGGTCAGAATGCCAGAAATGGCGGAACTTAACGGCTGGACACCGGGGAGGAGGGTGGAGGGCTACAAACTAGTTGGGATTTGTTTGTTGGGAAAGGGGTTTGGGGGGCAGTTGGGGAAAAGTTTTACAAGTGTCCGAACAAGGAGGCAAAGGGAGATAGAAAAGAGTACCGATGCGAAGTTGTTGACCAAGAGAGGGGGAAACATGGACTATGGCTGCCGGCCGGCCGGCCGGCCGGCCGGCCCTGGGAGTGGGAACCCTGAATGTGCGGGGACTGAATATCCCCACGAAAAGATCTTTGGTTTGCAGGGAATTTAGGAGGGCGAAATTGGACCTGCTTTTCGTCCAAGAGACACATAGGGCACGAGGGAAGGAGCCCAAAATGCGAGGGGGTGGAATTGAAGAGGTCTTCCACGCATCCCATAAGGGAAAGAAGAGAGGGGTGGCCATACTGGTGGCAAGGAACATAGGCTTTGAGAGAAAGGCCATCTTGAAGGACCCCGAGGGCCGATACTTGCTGGTATGGGGCTCCTTACAGGGCTCCCCCCTAACCCTGGCGGTAGTGTACGGCCCGAATGAAGGACAAACCCTATTCTGGGAGGAAGTAAGAGACAAGCTAAAACTGTTTGTGCAGGGCCCGCTGGTGGTGGGGGGGGGGGATTTCAATATGGTCCTTGACCCAACCGTAGATAGAAAGCGGGTGGGCTCCCAATCCCTCCGATCCGCAGATGAAGCCATGGCGCGAAACCTCCGCAGGGTGAATGAGTGCCTGGGCCTGGCGGATACAATTCCGATCCCCCGAACAGATGTCCCTTCCTTCACTTACTACTCGACCATCCACAACTCTTTTTCTAGGATAGATTACATCTTTGTGGATGAAACCCTCCGCCCATATGTGGCGAGCTACAGGATAGACCCTGTCCCCTGGTCAGACCACGATATGATCCGTATCACCTTGGCGGTTGACTGGTGTAGAGAGCGCAGGGGACGCTGGACATGCAACAATGCCATTTTTAAGGATGAGGTCCATGCCCAGGCCGTCTTGGATGCCATAGCAGAGTTTTTTGAGCTTAATGACAATGGGGAGGTGGGCACGCACACACTCTGGGACGCCTTCAAGGCAACCCTACGAGGTGTCCTCATAAAAATGGGAGCCCGAAAGAAGAGGGAGAGAGAGGCCCAGGAGAAAGCACTGCGAGAAAAAATAGCTCGCCTCCAGCCAGTGGGCTCCTCAGAGCAAGCCCTGGAGGGCGATCGGGTGGCCCCACTGAAGGATTATAGACTTCAGCTAAAAGACCTACTCCTACATAAAACGGAGAGGAGCCTCCTGATGGTAAAACAAAAATACTATGACAAAGGGGACAAAGCGGACAGGATCTTAGCATGGAAACTGAGAGAGGTCCAGGCTAGTAGAAGGGTGGAAGAGGTAAGGGACGCCCAGGGGAACCTTGTTTGTGACTCTGCCCATATCGGAGAGGCCTTCCGCCATTACTACAAGGCATTATACACATCGGAATACGACGGGGATGAGACCCAGATAGAGTCCTTTCTGGATTCCGTACAGATCCTGTCTAGGGAGATGGCGGTGGGGTTGGAGGGCCCGGTGACCGAGGATGAAGTCAAAAAGGTGATTGGTGGGATGAAGGTGGGAACCTCCCCTGGGGAAGACGGGTTTACCGTTTACTCCTACAAGAGATTTCGCTCCGCCCTGGCCCCATACCTAGTGAGAGTCTTCAATGCTGTACTGGACGGGGCACCCTCCCCGAATCCATGATGGGGGCCATAATAGCAGTCTTGCCTAAAGAAGGAAAGGATCCCCCAGAGTGTTCCTCTTACCGCCCTATATCTCTGTTGAATATCGATGTTAAGATTCTAGCCAAGGTGGTGGGGAAGCGGATGGAGGGGATAATGCTGAGGCTAGTCCACGGGGACCAGGTGGGCTTTATTAGGGGTAGGCAAGGCTCCGATAACATTCGCAAAACAATAGACCTCTTCCATTTTGCCCAGAATTCAGAGCTTGACGCATGTGTCCTCTCCCTAGACTCGGAAAAAGCCTTCGGCAGGGTCGAATGGAGGTACATGTAACTCCTTCTCCAACGAATGGGCTTCGGGACCCACATTATGAGTTGGGTATCGGCCCTCTACAGAGCCCCCACAGCAAGGGTACAGGTGAACGGGAAGCTGTCCGATTTATTCCCTCTCTCCCGAGGGACGAGACAGGGTTGCCCACTCTCCCCCCTGATATACGTCCTCACGATGGAAGCATTGGCCATAGAGATCAGATCCCATCCGGGCATCAGGGGGACTAGAAGGGGGGAGGTGGAATTCAAATTCTCCCTGTTTGCGGATGACATCTTGGCATATCTGGTAGACCCGGGCTCCTCACTCCCCCCCTCCTAGCCCTGGTGACTGAGTTTGGACGCTTCTCGGGTTTGAAAATCAATACTGCAAAATCTGTCCTGCTCCCGATGAGAACAAAAGACCCAGTGCTGGACCCCCTGGACAGGTTCCACGGGATTGTAGTAGGGAAAGAAGCTATACAATACCTGGGCGTACTTCTCACCCGGGATCTCTCTAATCTGAGCACCACTAATTATGGCCCCATAATGTCTGAGATCTCATCTGATCTGAGGAGGTGGGACAAAATGATCCTCTCATGGTATGGCCGGATGACCGCAGTGAAGATGAACATACTACCACGCCTCCTGTATCTTTTCACAGCACTCTCAACCAGTGTCCCAGCACAGACCCTTAGAGATCTACAAATTGCAGTCCGAGACTTTGTGTGGCAGGGGAAGACCCCCAGAACTGGGAGGGCTACCCTGACTCTACCAAGGGAGGAGGGGGGATTTGGGTTCCCGGACTTTCATTTGTACTTCCGTGCTGCCCAACTGCGCGTCCTCCTGGAGCACATGAAAGAAGGTCTGGGAACATATTGGTCGTACTTGGAAGACATGGACGCTCACCCTTTAAAGGTCCGCAATCTCTTATGGGCCCCACGCAAGACGATCCCGAAACACCTGAAATCACACCCGACCCTGGGAGTTCTCTGGGACATTTGGAGAGAAGGCCACCAGACGGCACATCTTACCACATGGCCGTCCCCGATGACCTTTCTCTGGGGCCATCCCTTTAAGTTGGGCGGGAAGGGGTCTGGCACTCCCAGACCTGGTCGGACTTGGGAATGGAATGGGCCGGGCAGATGCTCAGGGAGGGAGAATTCCTATCCTATGAGGACCTGAGAGACACCCTGGGACGAGGATCTCTGTCCATATTTGAGTACCTCTGCCTTAAGGGCATCCTCTGTGATCAGACATGGGGTCCTAACCTGAGGAGACAGTTGACCCCTTTCGAGAAGCTCCTCGACTCAGTGACATCGAGAAAGGGTGCGGTATCTAGTATGTACAAAATCTTAAATACTTACAACCTTGAGAGTAGGCGGAGCTTCTGCACATTTTGGAATGACCTGGCAGGTGATGAGATCTCTGAGGACGCTTGGGCTAGAATATTCAAAATTGCATTTCACAGGAATTTATTCACCTCAGATATGGAACATAACTTTAAGATACTGCAGGGGTGGCACAGAGACCCAGTAAAACTGTCGAAGATGTTCACGGGGGTCTCGCCAAAGTGCCTGAGTGGATGTGGTCAGGCAGGCTCCAGGGGCCACATGTGGTGGCAATTTCCGAAGGTCCAGGACTACTGGGGGTCGGTGAGGGGCTGGATAGCGGAAGTAACGGAGGAACTCCTACCACTAAACCCCCTAACGATGTTGCTAGGTCTCCCCCTGGAGGAAACGGAACTACACCGATACCCAAGGATGTGGGAAACCATGTTGAGGGCGGGCAGAGTGGCTCTCGCTCAGAGATGGAAGAGCCCGGAAACCCCCTCCAAAGAAGATTGGCTGAAAAAAGTGAAACACATGTTTCTGATGGACAAATTAACTGCTATGGTGAACAATGACTCTAGTTCCTCCCTCACGAACTGGTTCGGTGTGCAACAATCCTGGGGTTGGGATGTTCATTGACTCCGAAGTACAGATCTTGGCCCGGAAGGGGCAGGACTAGCTCCACGACACTTGGCAATTGACCGGGGGACCCACGCCCCGGGTAAGGCAGCGCCTAGTCAAGAGGTGACATGGTCACGAATCGCATCATCTCCGAAGCACAGGTCTCGGAGGGTACATTAGGAGTCTTCCTAGGCGAACACTGTAAACTTGACACGGGGAAGGGGGCGAGCGTTGTGAGGGGGGGATGGAGGGAGGAGTTTGTTTGTTGCATTACAAAATGCCAATAAAAAGTTTAAAAAAAAAAAAAAGAAAGGTAAAATCCTCGACCTAATCATCACTGCACTGTCTTCCCTATGCTACAGCTCCCCTCTCCCGCTTGACTGGTATGACCACCTAACTGTGCCTTTCAACATCCTACACACCACCCTATTCAAGCACTCCCAGCAGAAACCCATCAGACAAACCTTCAGGTCCTTCAAGAAACTCCCGGTGGAAGCCCTCATGGAAAACCTAGCCAACCTCCACCTTACATGGGCCGAACACCCCAACCAAACGGCAACTCTCTACTGGAAGCATTCAATGTCACCCACTCAGCCTCCATCGACCGACATGCGCCTCTGAAACAACGCACCTGCAAACCAAAATCGTCAACACCCTGATACACACAAGGACTTGATCTCAGCAAAAGAGTCATCAGGAAACAAGAGCAAATCTGGTGCTGCTCCAGCACCGCATCCAGTGGTCGAAGTGTGCGGGAGCGGTTGGGAGCGATGCTCCTCTACTTATTTTAATTAGGCTTTACCGTTCCTATACTTTTATTTTAAAAAGAAACCGTTCCGGAACAGTTTTGTTTTAAAATAAAGGTGTAGGAAGAAGTAAGTTGAAACTTGCACTTTCAGTGCACTGCACTGGATGTTCCCTTAAACATCAGACGCATGTGTTTTTGGGTTTGTTTTGTGCATGGGAGGGGGTGCATCAGTGGGGTTTGTGGGGAGCGGTGCAGGGCAGTAGGGAACATAGTTCCACTACTTCTTTTCGTACACTTCGACCACTGACCGCATCTGACCTGGCGCTCCCCAAGGAACGCTGAGCAACCTGCCAACAACTTATCAACACAGCCAAGGCTGTCTACTATCAGAATACCATAGCAAAAGCTGACAACAAAAGCAGTGCCCTCTTCAAAGCGGTCAAGCACTGCATCAACCCGCTACCCGACCTTGCCATACTACACTATTGAAAAATCCAATGCCATCAACAACTTTTTCATTAATAAAATCAGTAAGATTTGCCAGCACATAGACACCGACTCTGCATCCATAGACCCACCTCACGTCCCTCCTCACCCTGGATATTTTAGACACTCTCAACAGGGTGTCCTGTCATACTTTCGAAAAAATAGTTTCGAATGACAAAACTTTCGAATACAAAGTTCCAACAAAAAAAAATGTTGAATGCATTATTTTTTTAAATGTTAAAGGGTTTAGTTTAGTTTCGTATAGTAAAATAATTGTTGTTTTTGTTTTTAAATGGGGGATTAGCAGGGATCCCCGCCATTAAAAAAAAAAGTCACTATAAACCTCTCAACAGAGGACTTGGTAGAAACTCTGGCTGCCCTCAAAACCACATCGTATACAGATACAACTTCCCAGCATCTATCCTCAAGACCCTCCCTGCAGAAGCTCTCCTTTCCTACCCGGAGATCATCAACTTATCCCTATTTCAAGGCACCATCCCAACAACCCTAAAAACAGGACAAATCCTCCATCTACTAAAGAAACCCACTCTGGACCAGATAACCTAGGTATCTATCGCCCCATCACCCATGTTCCCTTCGTAGTTAAAGTGGTAGTCCAGCTAAAAAGTTGATTTAAAAAATAGATAGGCAACATTAAAAAAAAAATACTAGCACTTTTTTTTTTAAAACTTCCTATGTAAAATTCTGAGCTGTTCAAGCTCAAAATTCGCAAAAGCAAGCACATGGGCGCATCCATTTTGTGAAATAGATTCCCGCCTGTGCTGGCTTATGCTTTTGCGGCACTAATGAAGGAAAAGCCAGCCAGCTGTAGTAAACAAAAGCTACCGCTGGGTGGCTTTTCCTTCATTGGTGCTGTACGCAGAGGACGGGGACCGGAGACCAGAGCAGGAAAGCTGCAGCTGAATCTCGGTAAGTGCTATTTTTTTTTTTTTTTTAAAATAAGCACTAGCTGCGGTTTTTTTTCTATGTTTTCCGGGCTGGAGGAGCCCGGAAAACTTAGAAATAAAACCGCAGCTTTAAAAACGTATTTATGTTTGCGATCGCTTTTGAAGCGACCGCAAACATAAATACAACGTTATTGTGTCTGAAAACGCTGCGGTTTTTCTTTCCAAGTTTCTCAGGCTCCTCCGGCTCGGAGGAGCCTGAGAAACTCGGAAAGAAAAACTGCAGCATTTTCAAACACAACAGCGTGTGTTTCTGCCTGCCTTGGCTTTCACTTTGGGTCTCCGGTGCACCGGAGACCCAAAGTGAAAGCCAAGGCAGGCAGAAACACACACGGTTGTGTTTACATGCCGCAGTGTTTTTGCCTACAGCTGATTTCCCATTTGGGGCTCTCGGGCTCCCCACGGGGGGCCCGAGAGCCCCAAATGGGAAATGCTAAATGCTGCAGTGTTTCTGCCTAAATCTGCTTTCCCATTTGGGGCTCTCGGGCTCACCACGGGGGGCCCGAGAGCCGCAAATGGGAAATGCTAAATGCTGCAGTGTTTCTGCCTAAATCTGCTTTCCCATTTGGGGCTCTCGGGCTCCTGGGGAGCCCGAGAGCCCCAAATGGGAAAGCAGATTTAGGCAGAAACACAACCGCGTGCCTGCCTTGGCTTTCACTTTGGGTGCGCCCATGTGCTTGCTTTTGCGAATTTTGAGCTTGAATAGCTCAAAATTTTACATAGGAAGTTTAAAAAAAAAAAGTGCTAGTATTTTTTTTTTAATGTTGCCTATCTATTTTTTAAATAACATTTTTAGCTGGACTACCCCTTTAAGATCATCGAGAAAGCAGTAGCCGCACAAATGCTGCAACACATCGACACCACCAATCTCCTCTGTTCTCAATAAATACCATAATAATAATAATGTGTCTTAGAAGCCTGGGTCGTAGGAGTGCATGTCGTAGGAGCATATGCCAGAGTGTGTCATGACAGGGTGTGGTGTAGGAGCACGTGTCATAGCGCATTTTGTAGGAGCGTATTCCATAGGTGTGCATGTCATAGGTGTATCTGTCGTAGGAGCATGTGTTGTAGGACTGTGTGCCATAGGGCCGTGTGTCGTGCGTGCACATGTCACAGGAGTTTCGTGGGAGAGCATGTCGTAGGACCGTGTGTTGTAGATGCGTGTGTAGTAGGAACCTATGTCCTAGGATCTTGTTTCATAAGACCTTGCACAAGAAATGAGAGATGTGCATTGCTCGTGACCCCCTCCTCCCCTTCATCGATGATGTAATGCAGGTGTGAGAGACGCTATTCTCTCAGACAGCCATTCTGACCATATCCTGGTGACGTTACAGAAGAGACAAGCCTGCAAACTATAAAGCAAGATGACTGACTGCAGACACATCCGGTCAATGGCGTCACTTCTGACATCAAGACATAGATGCGTTAGACATGAAGCACATATGCATCCAGTCACGAAGCTAAAGTGACATTGTAGTTTGTTGCAGATAGACACAAAGGATATGCTTATGACTCATATAGTTAGAGGACTAACACACACATATACCCCTTTTTGCTGAGCACGAAACTGCAAGATGCATAAGAATACATATGGACAGCTTGCTGAAGCTTAAATGCAACTAGCAGGGAAAGCCATGCAAATAAAGATGAACGACATAGGTACATTGGAGTAAATGGGAGAAGCTTTGAGAGTTCGCGATACAGTGAAAGCTGATAGACTGAAGCTGACAGAGCAGGTTTTCGGTGCAGTCACAGCGCACAGATAGCCAAGGACACAATGAGAAGGAAGGTTTCCAGATAGGAAGAGGGACAGAGCACCTGCGAGAAGCCCAATCTAAAATGCTCAAAATTACAGACAGAAGAGAGCGATTTCATGGTCCTGACACACATAACTTGAACATAGTAGACAATGCTTATTCATTTGAGTTAGGTAGGGACTGCTGCTCCCTTCGGACTGAATACAGGAGGATACAAATGTAGCACAGGTTCAAAGCCAAATGTTTTGTTTCACGGCACAGGAGATCGGGGAAGGTAACTTATTGGTAGCAAACAGCTTCGGAATCATTCCCGTTACCTTGAGTGTTGCACTCGACCTGGTACCTGTCCAAGACTCCAAGACTCTAAGGCTGAGAAGACCCTGTCTGTCCAATCCTTATTAATCTGCCCTGATGAGTTTATACAACGTTGCATCGGCCAACCACCTTTCACTAACCTGCAAATTTGTATTTGATACTTTTGGAGGTGGTCTCAGGGGGAGCCACCAGATATGGTTTCCCAATGGGTGCACTAACACCTATAGAAAAATGTGCGTAGTTCACCTTACTAACCTTTGCCATTGCCCGTCCGTTAGGTTTTTGGGCAGTAGCTGTATGTTTAGACGTCAGTAACAAACAAAAGCAACTAACAACCACCTAGACACAGAGCGTGTGGAGAATGTTACGTTGTTCATGGTGCAATTGCTGCAATTCGAACTTGTAATAAAGACCGTTGAACTTTGCTCTATGGCTGAGTCTTCTGTTCTTGGTGGAAGGGATTTCCAGGGCCCAGTTCCTCTTGCCTGTACATCAGGAGGCTGTTAAGAGTCCCCTGGCCACTTTGACACGTGTGCCGTAGGAGTGTGTGTCAAAGGAGCACGTGTCATAGGAGCTTGAGTCATAGGCGCTTGTGTCATAGGTGCGCATGTTGTAGGAGCACGTGTTGTCAGATCGCATGTTGTCAGAGCGAGTGTCATAGGAGCCCATGTTGTATGGCCACATGTCATACTTGTATGTTATATCTTAGGCAGACAGCTTAGTTCGTCTTCGGGCAATTTGCTCTTAGTGCCGAAGATCAAATATAAGCGATGTGGCGCCACATCCTTTGTATTTCTCACTCCTAAATTAAGGAACAGTCTCCCGCCTCCTTTCAAGCAATTTTGAGTTATATTGAGTTTCATCACAGGCCAAAGGGTTTGCTGTTCCTATGATATGGGTCTGATAACAATCTGACTGGGTTCTGATAGCTGGTGTTGTTGTTTGATATTGTTAGCACCTTCATGCTGCTTTTGAGATAATGGGCCTCATTACGAGTCCAGCGCTAACCGAGCCGGAAAAACCGGCAGGTTACTGCCGGACTCGTATTACCATTGCGGATTCGGAATTCGGTAAATCCCCATTCCCATGGAGTCCTTTAGGACTCCATGGGGAAGGGGAAGTGGAAACACCGGCACCATCTCGTGATGGTGCTGGTGTTTCCACGTCCGCCTGCAGGCGGATGGTGTTAAACCCGACAGGTCAGACCTGGCGGGAATGACACCTCCTGCCTGCAGAACTCGAGATCAGCCATTCCGGAAACAACGGTGGTGGCGGGTTTACCGCCACCGTTATTTCCGGACCGACTGACTCGTAATGAGGCCTAATGAGTTGCACATTACAAATGTATTATCATTACCATATGTCTCCTATCAATATGAAAGCTTACATTAAAGTACAATTTTACTTTGATATGTGTTTTCAATATGTGAAATATGACTTTTGACAGTTCATACCCATGTGCAATGTCTATCTCCTGAAAACGGACATGTGAGTTTTCAGGAGGTTTCAATTGCGTAATGTACAATATGCAAAACTCATACGCATCGTTCTATAGTTTGTGCACGTTAATTACATCTGAAAACTAACATCAAAGGGAGTCTTGACATTTATGTGAGTT
The DNA here is from genome assembly GCF_040938575.1 of Ambystoma mexicanum. Lineage (NCBI taxonomy): Eukaryota > Metazoa > Chordata > Amphibia > Caudata > Ambystomatidae > Ambystoma > Ambystoma mexicanum. The sequence continues at coordinate 1,031,244,775 of NC_090941.1, read as the reverse complement.
TAAAGGAGAGTGAACTGTGAAACTAATACGCCTGTTTGCACAGTTCATATTAAAAAGGTGCATTCATTACATCTCCTGAAAACTGACTTCAAAGTGAGCGTTGGCTTTGATTTGAGTTTTCCGAAATGAAGTGTGTAGTGTACGTACATAGGCCTTTGCATACAGTTCTTAGGAATGAAGAACATTTATTCTGGGCATGCGTGAAATATAAAAAAAAATCTTAAAACATTGATATCCCAAAATTGGTTGTTTTGAGTATGGTTGACATGTAGTTTATCATATATGTGGTGTTCTTAGGTACATTGTTTGTATTTATATTAAGCCAAAAGGTGTTTGTCATTGTGCATGCGTCATATATAGATAAAACATTAATATCTACATTTTTATTTTCAGTGCACCAATTCCTGATGAAATCTAGCCACATGCCAAAAATTGGGAAAAATGAACCAGACAATTTTGAGATATTTGGCGAAACCTATGTTAAAAGCTGTGCAAAACATGATCATTTTTTAAACTATGAAGCCGTTAATATACGATTGTGAAATTTTCCACGCACAGGCAGCTACCTCAAAACATTACTGCAGAATAATTTCAGATTCTTTTGAGCAAGGTAAGGTTTCAAAGGTTGAAAAAAGTTACTGAAACTCCATAGAGACTTTGGGGGTCATCACAAGTTGTGCAGTATCCCGACGGTAAATCCGCCGGGATGCCACCCAACGAAAAAGAGGTACTGCAACTTGGTCCAGCACTATTAGCCCCAGATCCAGAGTTGTGGTGGGGTGGTAAGTCCCCATTTACATTGGGTCCATTGGACCCAATGGGGCATTTTCGGGCACAAATACAGCGCCTCCAATAGCAATGCAGTAATTGTGCCAGATTTACATCCAGATCTGAGCTTGGGGTAAATCTGCTGGCTTTCTGCCCATCTCATAGATGAGTGGACCAGTAAAGTGGTGGTAATAGCGCTACCGCTGCATTTTTACCGCTCCGCCCAACTTGTGATGAGGCTCTTTGTCTTAACCTATGATATGATATGATATGTTATTTATAACATGCTTAATACCCAGAGGTTTCGAAGCGGGGACCTGGGGATCGAACCTGTGTTGCTCTGTGTCGTCTTACTTTCAAGGTGACTTCCAAGGTAAGCATGTTGCTGCTGAGCTATCCTCCCGAGACTCAGCCATTTAGAATACACAACATGCCTGTGCAAACCCGGATTCAAGTGTTTTTTAAATCGCTGCATTTTCACTGCGGCCATTTTCAATGTGGTGTTTTCAACCCAGCCATTTTTGCCGTTTTTGTGCAGATTTTTAATTTATTTTGTAATAGGGGGTTACCCTTCAAACACCCCACCACCTCACCCAAGACCCCCAAAATCCCTACCCAAGCACACAGCACTATTATTATCCTTTGAATACTCTGAAGATGTCAATATACACCCTCAAAAAGTAGTTTGGTTTCATCACTAGATGTGTATTTCAATATGCCCTAACTTGGGCGGGCACAGTAGGCCCTGTGCCCCGGCATCCGCCCTCACCCTAAGTTTCAAACTATTGTTTGTCCCTGAACTATGGACTGGCGGGCACACCAAAAGGAATGGGAGTAGTTGTCATCTTTTAGGGAAAAGGGTAAACAACTCCATGTTACTTTACACATCTTTACCCCAGTACAATTCCACAGCTGCACTAGATGCCAAAATGAGTATCTCACCCTTGGAGTACTGGGGCCTCATTACGACCCAGGCAGTAAGTTACCGCCTGGGTCGTACCCTTACCACCATGGTGTAAACTATGTTTACACCATGGTGGATGGCGGATTTACCGCCCCATTCCAAGGTGAGTGGGGCGGTAAATCCCCATTTCCCATTTTACCCTTCCCCATTCCCATTTTTGCCCCATAGGGCATAATGGGAGTGGGGAAGGCGCTAATTACGCCACCGTAAATTACGGTGGCGTAATTAGCACCATGGTCCCTTAGCGCCATGGATTTTAACGCCTGCAAAAAGCAGGCGTTAAACTCACCATGGCGCAAAGGGACCTCGGAATCAGGCGTTAACCCCTTAACGCCTGATTCGTAATGAGGCCCCTAGTGTGCTTCCCTTCTGTGAATTAGAAATACTCTTTTTGGTCACGATTGGTATGAGTAATTCTGACTTACTCCAGTCTTAAAGCAGGAGAGTGCGATTCGATTCACCAAGAAGTAACTATGAGTAAGTCTGACTTACTCCTGCCTTAAACTAGGAGGGCACTTTTTGATTCACTAAGAAGTAACTATGAATAACTCTAATTTCCTCCTGTCTGAACCCAGGGGAGAACTATTTCATTCACCAAGTAGTGACTATGGGCCTCATTGCGACCCTGGCTCTGACGGAATGAAGGGGGCAGTATGGGCCCGGCCCCCTTCATTCCGTCAGGGCTGATTACGAGGTTCCCGTTGCGGGACCCGGATCAGATGTCTGGTAAAACCAGACGTCTTTTCCGGGTCCCACGAGGGGAAGAGGGAGGTAACAATGGGATACATGTAATGTGCCCGTTGTTACCTCCCTCCCCATTCCCATTGAGCCCTATGGGGGCTCAAATGGGAATGGGGAATGGCTCCTGCAAGGAGGACTTACCTGGTCCTCCTATGTCGGAATGACCGGTAAGTCCCCATTGCAGGAACCCGGTAATGGAGCCTGGTTTGGAGGCAGCCATGGTGCTAGTAGCACCATGGCTACCTCCAACCTCGTAATGAGGACCTATGAGTATCTCTAACACATTCCTGACTTACTCCTATCTTACTTGCAGTAATTCAGGAGTAAGTCAGTTTTTCATAGTATATCCACGTCCAGGTTTAAGACAGGAGTAAGTCAGAGTTGTGTCATAATGAATAAGACCCTCCATGCGTATATGCCATCTTTTGCAATGCCTACCCTTAGCCACCACTTGATACCGACCTTTGCCATACAATACACACTACCACTCATTTTTTTATATGTAATTTACACATCTAGTTTCTTGCCAGAATCATGCATTGCTTATATGTACATGCAATCAAACTGTATGCCTGACTTGGGCTTCACAAGTTGTTTGTCGACTTGGCTCATTTGTGCTTCACTTTAGCAACAATGGTCGGATTGACCCACGATCAGAAGCAGCCACAAAATGAGGGTTCAACTCACCTTTAACATACTCACAGTTGTAAACACTGGACTTTTCCATGGATTGCAGACTGATAATGTTCCGCTCAGGACCTTTGGTGAAATTGGTGACTTTGAACTTTTCGAAAGGTGGGATCAGTACCTCGTCTTCTCCGGGGAAGAAGGAGAAGTTCTTGATGCTGACCCCGTAGCAGGTCTCAATGCTGAAGAGTGTGTCCTGTCCAAACTGCTGGGCGTTCTCGCTGTTTGAGGATGAAGACGTAAATTGGCCAAAGCGGATGGGTTTCTGTCCCACGGATTTAAACCGAACACCCTTTATTCCTCTATACACTATATGGCACTTTTGGGCATCCTGTTCGTCCAGCAGGCGGAGGGCGTTGGTCAGGTAATAGTGCAGAGCTTTAAATTTAAATGTTCTCAGGTAGTATTCCCGGGACTGACCAGCTTCTCTTACAGCCGTATTAAAAATTCTATGCAGCGGGCCGTCGATGGTGTACGCCAGAATGGCGATGGCATATTCCTCTTTGAAGCCAGGTGGCATCCTGGCAAATTGTTTCCTCTCCTCCCATTCAGACTTTGCTATATCCCAGGCAGAGGCAAAGTCTCTGTTTGTTTTATATTCTGTCTGGAACAACTTGGGGATCTCAGCCTCCATGTCCCTTCCGCAGCCCTTATACTGATCGTCGTAGGAGCTGAGCGCCATGTCAAGGGTGGACTCCCGCGAGGTGAAGACATCTCGTCGGCTAACATGGACACACCGCACCTGAAGAATATAACAAAGCATGTTATTGGAGGTGTACCATAAGGTGATAGCATCTGAGACTGTTGCCTATTGTGACGATTCACCTGGTATTGTCACTTCTCCCCAAAGGGGAGCCCTTTCCTATGAGTCTAGAGAGGTGCGGCTGCTACCCAATAGTAACCCTGTGGGTGGTTATGCAGTAGGACTTCATGGGGAGGGACTCTCCCTCTGGGGATAAGAAAAGATCACCTAGTGTACAGCTCGTTGGCCAACAACACACCCCAACCTTCTCTAACCCCCCTCTGTTCCAAACCACTTCCTTGAGAATAGACCCATATATTTCTGTAATGTAGGACAAACAGCCAAAACAGAAAGCACCATGATGAGGAAGAGCACAGAAGACATAAAGATTACTGATTGTGCTAGTACTGGTACGAGGTGGCCCCAAGGATGCATGAAGATTAACCTATGAAGATCAACGAAGGACTTTGACAATCTGCCAGGGTCGGACTGGCAACAATGTATAAGAAGAGAAGAAGGACTGAAGATTTGGTCAATCCAACCCAGGAGAGGCAGCATGTGTGGAAACCATCCAGAGCAGGAGGTTCAAATCCTGCCAGCTACCTGGGGGTGCCGAAGAGCAGAGGACGCCGGTGAGCTGCTGAGGGAATTCTCATTTCAGTGGAGGCAACAAGTGCACTGACCACCACATACGGGTCTGGAACCTTGACGCAAGTGAACCGAGTATCAGAGGAACATGTCCTCATCGCAGTGTAGGCAACACGCCCACTGACCACCAGAGAAGTGTCTGGGACCGTGACTCAAGTGAACCAAGCATCAGAGTTGTATTGAATTGATATTTTATTTGTATCATGCTCGTACACAGGTGTTTCAGAGCGCAACACTGCAAGGGAGGTGAACAAGAGAGAACAAAAACAATGATCTTACTAGGCTCAGAGACATTGATAATGCGCAAGTGCATGGGAGAGGGAAAGGGGAAAAGTGCATGGAGGGGGGGCAGAAGTGGAAAGTGCAGAGCAAAGGAAAAAAAAAGTTAAAAAATAAATAATAAAGGCAACAAACAGTGGTAGTGCAGCCAGCAAGTGCAGAGTTTAAGGCAGCAAACAGGGTATGTCTGGTAAGTGCAGGAAGGGAAAAAGGGGGGGCTGTGTGGGTACAGATGGTTACCAGTCATTTGGTCGAAAATAAATGGTCGAATGACCATTTGATCGATGTAAAATGGTCGAAAAAAAAAAAGGTCGCATTTTTTTTGTTTTTTTTTAATTTATGGGGGGGTTCCCCCCCAGCCCCCTTTTTCTTTATTAAAAAATATTTTTTAAGCAACCAAACTAAAAAAAAATAAATAAATACATAAATAAATAAATTCGACCTTTTTTTTCCGACCATTTTGATTCGATCAAATGGTCATTCGACCATTTATTTTCGACCAAATGACCGGACACCGGTACAGATACAGACCACAGTGCAAAGGGTGGCCTGGAGGCAGTGTGGGAGGATGGGAGGGTGAGCAGGTACCTTGGGCCTGGAAGACACAGGGTAGGCCAGGTGCACGGTGCCGAGGGAGAACAGATCAGCAGGGGAGAGGAGAGGGAGAAGGCAGAAGCAAAGAGGAAGGTCTTAAAGTGCTTCCGTAACCGGAGATGGTTCTACTCAAGTGTCAGAGTCGCAGGGTGGCTGTTCCAGACGGAGGCCCCAGCCGAAGACAGTGATCTACCCCAACTCGTTTCTTTGAAAAAAAACTACTGAGCCTAAGGAAGTTTGAGGTAGAGAAGTGACGAGCTCGAGAGGGGAGGTATTTGCGGAGGGAAAGCTGAAGGTATATTGGACTCAGGCCTCAGAAAGCCTTGTGGACAATGCAGAGGGTTTTGAATTTAATCCTTGCATTCACTGAGAGCCAATGGAGAGATTTCAGGGCTGGAGAGATACGATCCCAGGGCGTGAGGCCAAGGACAAGTGTTGCAGTCCTTGTTTGTATTAGTTGGAAGTTTCGGAGAGTAGAGGCAGGTAGATTTAGAAAGAGGCTGTTACAGTAGTCCAACCTAGAGAGAACCGGGGCTTGGGAGACAGTGAGCTTTTGGTGGAAGGAGAGGAAAGGCGGAGTACCTCTGAGGAGGTGCAGTAGGAAGTTTGACTTTTTAGAGACATCCGAGATGTGGGTAGAAAAGGAAAGTGTGAAGTCAAAGATGACCCTGCGGTTCTTAGTCTTGCAGGTGGGGGTAGGAGTAGGGCCAAGGGAGGCTGGCCAGAGAAAGGAGGGTGAGGGTGAGCCGATGAGGAGGATCTCTGTCTTGCTGGCATTCAGGCAAAGACTATTGGCACCACACCAATCTTGAATGGCAGTTAGGCAATCAGAGATGATAGAAGGAGAGGAGGTGGCCGAGGGAATCTTGAAAATGAGTTGAGTGTCGTCAGCATAGCACTGGAAATTGGAGCAGAAAATGGCTATGCAGTGAGCGAAGTTGCCAGGTATTGGTTGAAAAGCCAGGGTGTGAGGTTAGACCCCTTTGGAACACCACAGGTAGAAAGGGAGATAAATGAAAGGAAGGACCCAAGTTGGTCCTGGGAGGGTTGATCAAAGAGGAAAGAGGTCAGCCAGGTCACCGCCTGATCGGTGATAACCAGGTTGTCACCAAGATGGTTGAGGATGATGGTATGGTTGACCGTGTTGAAAGCAGAGGAGAGATCGAGTAGGATGTGGACAAAGGGAATGTTAAAGTCAAGGTTGGAGAGCAGATATTCACAGATGTTCAGGAGAGCAGTTTCTGTGCTTCTGGCAGCTCTAAAGCCAGACCGTTGGTCATGGAAACAGCCAACGGAATAAGAATGAAGGTTAAGCTGAGAGATGGACAGCTTTTCCAGGTGTTTGCCCAGAAAAGGAGTAATGGAATTGGGTGATAAGCCAGACAAGAAGGATCAGTTGTGGGTTTCTTGAGAAGAGGATGCACACGGGAGTGCTTCAGAGGGGAGGGGAAGGCTCCTGGGAGGCAACAGGAGGGGTAGAGACTGCAGTAGGGTTGGCCAACTCCTTGCAGATTTTAAAGAGTTCAGCCTAGTTGTTAGAAGCCACAGGAACACAGGCTTGAATGTGAGCTCTCCTCTTGGTGAGGACAGAGAGTCGGTATTGCCTTTGGAGCAGGTGACAGGCCAGTTTGTCAGAGGATGAACAAGAAGCCCTCCATTTCCTCTCAGCCGCCCTGCACTTACATTTAACTGTAAATAGGTCAGAGTCATACCAGGCATTGCACTTGGCTTTGGACTTCAAACGGATCCTCATGACAGGGGCAAGAGCATCAAGAGTATCAGAAATAGAAGAGTAGTGCAGTGACAGGGCTGTGTCAGGATGTGAGTCAGCCAGAGGTGGAGGGGGAGGACAGCTGAGAAGGTGGTGGCAAAAGCCTCAACTGACACAGACTTCATTGGCCGGATGTCCGAGAAGGTAGATAGCAGTGTTGGGGTATGCTTGGCCTGGCGGATCAGAGGGAGAGATGAGAGGAGAGGAGGGAATGATCGCCCCAGGAGAGTGGAGTGGTCAGAGGGATGGAGAGGGGGAGGTCAGAGGAGATCAAGACATCAAGTGTGTGCCCTGCAGAGTGTGTCGGGCCAGAGAGGAGGATAGAAATGGAGAGGGAGTCGCAGAGGTCACAGAAAAAAAAGAGGAGGAACAAGGAGAGTCAAGATGGATATTGAGGTCGCCAAGGAGGAGGAGTTGAGCGGTAGAGGCCAGGAGGGAGGAAGAGAGGTCTGCCCACTCAGAGAGAAATGAGGTGATCTGTCCAGGAGGCTGGTAGATAGTAGCCATGGTAAGAGAATGGCTGGGAGAGAGAAAGAGCCTGCAGACAAGGCATTGAAAAGAGGAGTAGGTCTGAGTGGGAATGATAGAGGCAGGAATCCACTCAGGAAAGATCAGGGCTACACCCCCATCAGACTGGGAGGATCTGGGTGCGGAGAGGATCTTGTAGCCATCCAGAAGGCGAGTGTCAAAACTTGTCACCGTAAGACCAGGGACATTGAGGTCAAGTTCTTCAAGCAGTTGACAGATGTCAGAGGAGTGTTTGACAGCAGAGCGAGAGTTGAGAGTGGCAAAATGAAGAAGGTTACCAGCCTTTAAGACCTTCTGGGGAGGGGTGCAGATCAGAGGTATGCCCTGCTGAGGACAAGGAGCACTAGGTGGGGCCGAGGAGGAGGAGAGAGGGGGGAAGGTAGCCAAGGGGGAGAGAAGGGGACAGCAGGAGATGAAAGGAAATTGATGAGGCGAGGGAAGCACTTATCAAAGAGGAGGAGATTGGTCTGAGGGCCTTGGACCATGATGGTGCCATTAAGGTAGACATTAATGATGACTTTAGAGGAGTCGAAGGAAGCCATGAGAACTTCCCAGCGAGTGCCACCATTAATGGTAGAGGAAGAGACAGGACAGAGCACAGAGATCATATGAAGAGTCCATAGATCTGGCAAAGGAACAACAAAGAGGATGTCGTGAGGGTCTGTCTGGCGGAAGCGTTGGAGTAGGTGGCAGTGATAGGAAGACCAGGCTTGGAGGCCAAGCTATCCTTTTTGAACCTCTTCCTACCAGACATAGTGAGAACGGAAGGCTAGTCAAAGGAGAAGCAGTTGGAAAAGATAGGAGAAACAGAAAGTGCTATGGGAGTGGTAGCGAGGAAAGGAGGGAGAAACAGGGGTGGTAGGGCAGGTAGATGTGGAACACAAGAGAGCGGTGAAGTCACTGGGCCGGCAAGTTAAATAGAAGCAACAGTTTACAAGCAAAGTACAGAGAAGTTAGCAATGGACAGTAAAATATGATTTTCAAAACCAGGAGCAAAAACAGCAAAATTTGACTTTCAAAACCAGAAGCAAAAACAGCAACATTTGACTTTCAAACCACAAGCAAAAACAGCAAAATTTGGCTTTCAAAACCAGAAGCAAAAACAGCAAAATTTGACTGCAAATCAGAATCAAAACAGCAAAATTTGACTTTCAAAACCAGAAGCAAAAACAGCAAAATTTGACTTTCCAATTGGGTTCAGATGCTAGCAAAGGGTTTTGAGAAGCAATGTGAATCAGAATGACAGCATGGGAGAAACAAGCAGACAGAGCAGTGAAAGACAAAGGTGGTAGGAGGAGTCCAGAAAGGAGGGAACTAACCCATAGTTAAGGAGGTGACAATGTCAAGGCAGTCCAGATTTCTTAGAGGGGTGAGGTGGCAGCATCATTGGAGTTAAGGTGCTCGGGAATGGAGAAGACCCCAAGTAGCATTCTGGTAGTGGACAGGGAGCAGATAGGGGCCTTAGAAGCAGGTCTTTGAAACAGTGGGACGGCTTTCACCTCCCGGTCCCACTGATTGGTTGTTCAGAACTTCCTCATCGCAGTGGAGGCAATAAACCCACTGACCACCAGAGAAGAGTCTGGGACCCCGACATTAGTATACTAAGCATTTGCGGAAAGCATCCTCATCGCAGTAGCAAGGAAAAGTCCTTTAAGACCCTGAGAAGGATTTGGGACTTTGCTAATTCCACGAAAAGGGGGACAAAAGAAATATAAAAATGAGAGATACAGAAAATAACTCTCATACCACCTCTGGAAAGGAGTCATCTCCTGTTGAAGAGACTGGAAGCTCTTTTGATACACCCAAGAGATGCTAGGGGAAGGGAGTCATTCCTCCTGGCTTTGTTGCAAATTATATTTCTGTGTGCGGACCAATACAAGGAGAAGGGAGTAATTCACCTGGTCCTGAAAGTTGAAGAAACTGAAAGCCCATTTATCAAGTGATGCCAGGGGAAGGGAGTCACCCTGGCTTTGGTCTGAACTAAATTGGAGTGTGTGAACCAATACCAGGAGAAGGGAGTCATTCTCCTGGTTTTGAACGTTGTCTGGTGCAAAGGTTTGTTGGAACCACAAGCCAGGGGAAGGTAGTCATTCCTCCTGGCATCTTTTTGCCAAAGAACATTTCTGGAAATACCAGCCAAATACCAGGAAACTGAGTCATTCTCCAGAGGAAGGCACTTTCTGTTGGTTTATGGCTTATTCTTTAGCTGTAGTGTTAGGGATAGAAGTAGGTTCTGACACAAGACGGTGGAGTTTGATTTCAACAGACAATCTGACAGATCCGTTTGTATTAGTTTCAGACAGGGAACCACCTCTTAGAAGATAGGGATAGTGAGGGGTTCTTCCTTTTGATAAACACAGGTGTCTACTAACCAAAATGCCACCCTTGTGTCAGCATCCTTCTCTGACACCCTTACACTATGCACTGCTTCCCTTGGCATGAGAGGCTTCTCCTAGGGCGCCTCTGCAATTTTTCTGGTGATTTAAATCTTTCATGCATCCCTTTTGCTATCTGCCCAGGTCAGGATAGCTACATGGCTACCAACATATTGCTTCCAGCTAAGACTTCTGAATTTGGCTCCCATTGCCTCTGCTATCTATGTTCATTGATCTCGCCCAGCAAAATACATTCTGGTATTGTAGCCAATGGTATGACCTTGATTTTAGGCATACATATGACTTTGTCTTGCTGTGTGACTGTTTGTGGTATTCCTTGTGATCCAAAGGATGGTTGTTCAAGTTTTCAGTTCTTTTATAAAGCTCTTGTGTCAGAACTAGGCTTAATTCAGTAAGGCTGGAAGGGCCGTCACCCCACTGGTCATATCCTTTGGTTAAGGGGTCATATACTTTTGTTGAGGGGTCATATACTTTGGTTGGGGGGGTCATATACTTTGGTTGAGGGATCATATACTTTGGTTGGGGGTCATATACATTGGTTGAGGGGTTATATATTTTGGTTGAGGGGTCATATACTTTGGTTGAGGGGGTCATATACTTTGGTTGGGGGTCATATACTTTGGTTGAGGGGTCATATACTTTGGTTGAGGGGTCATATACTTTTTTTGAGGGGTCATATACTTTGGTTGGGGGGTCATATACTTTGGTTGACGGATCATATACTTTAGTTGGGGGTCATATACATTGGTTGAGGGGTCATATACTTTTGTTGAGGGGTCATATACTTTGGTTGGGGGGTCATATATTTTGGTTGAGGGGTCATATACTTTGGTTGAGGGAAATGAATGAAGAATATATGCTTAAGAGATGAACTGCATGGTGTGGTAGGTCTCTTGCTCAGTTAAAAGCATGTGGTGGTGTGTTCAGTCCATCTGGACTATTGGGTGTTAAACAAAGAAGACATACAAATCTCAAGTACAAAAAAACATCCTTTGTAAAAATTCTCAGTCAGGTTCTATACTACAATACATATGAGAAACCCACATACATGTATGAGGGCACTCTGCCAACTTCCTTTTGAAGATGTGACATGTCCTGAATCCCATAAGCCTTAGGATGTGAGACTGAATGACAAATGAACAATTTTCTAAACTCAGCCCCACTGCAGGTTACCTGTGAAGTCTCCATCCAGGTCACAAGAGAAACCAGAGAAAATACCACCTTCCAAGACCCCATCGTTAGCGTTGGCTTCTGAAACAAAGACAATATTGGGTTCAAAGTCGTCCCAATGGAGTTGTCCGTCATTTTTATTAATGAATACCTTCTGTTGGAAACATCAATAAAACTGCATTAAACAGAATGCATACGAAACCAGATATTTCATTAGCACTGATGCTGTGCTTGCAAAATCATACATACAAATTCAATGACAACAATACTTGGGGCTTGTTGAGGTCTTTGCAATTGCTACACAAGCATTTGTAGAAATAGGAATATCTGCAGCAGTACTTCATGATTAAAATTAAAAGAATAGGTTCCAGGGATAGCATCTTCCCTTCTGCATGTGAACTAACAATTTCACCCCACTGCATACACCTCTCAAACTCTAACCAAACACAACCACAAACCTACAACACAACAATCCACATAAACTTCATTACACTGCAACAGCAAACAAACCACACATAGACCCGCACAACAGCACACAGGGGATACTGACCGTAAAACACCCCAAACCCACCCAACGGACTTCCGGGCCGAGGCCGCCAACAGCACATCACCGCTCTCTTGTACTTTTCCAGCTTATTCCCACTAACTCACACCCCACCCCACCCCTCCCTTTTCAGAGCCGCCAGAGCACCAGGGGACCACTCCGGTGGTGATAGTGCACGGTTCAAATATCCTTTAACATTAACATTAACACGTGTATGCCTCGATTGCTCGTAATTCCTCTGTGTATGTGTATGTATATTCCTTCCATGTTCCTTATGCCCTTGCATATGTATGCCAATTCCTTTCTCCTAGTCTGCGTTTGTATATTCCTCCCTTGCTCCTTTGGGAGTTTGTATGTTCTGCATGCTTTCTTCCCCTTCTTCCTGTGCTCCTTGTTCCTTTGGGAGTTTGTATAGCCTTGGCTCCCCATCCCCCTGTGTATGTATATTCCTCCCTTGCTCCATGTTGCTTTGTGTATATATATTCCTCCCTTGCTCCATGTTGCTTTGTGTATGTATATTCCTCCCTTGTTCCTCATTCCCGTGTTTGTATACCCATTCCTTGCTTCTTATCCCCTGTGCTTGTACATTCCTCCCTTGCTCCTTGTTCCTTTGGGAGTTTGTATATCCCTCATTCCTTTGTCCCCTGGTGCAGGTATCTTATTTCCTTGCTCCTTGTTCTCTCTGATGTGTTTGTAGACACACCCCTTGCTTCCTATCCCCCTGTGCTTGTACATTCCTCCCTTGCTCCTTGTTCCTTTGGGAGTTTGTATATCCCTCATTCCTTTGTCCCCTGGTGCAGGTATCTTATTTCCTTGCTCCTTGTTCTCTCTGATGTGTTTGTAGACACACCCCTTGCTTCTTATCTCCATGTGTATGTATGGTCCTGCGGTCCTGCCTTGTTCCGTTGGGAGTTTGTATATAGCTCCTTCCGTTCCATATACCCCCATGCATGTATATTCCTCCCTTGGCCCTTATTCCATGGGGTATGTATACTTCTCTTTTGGCCAATCCTTGGCACATGTCATGACCTGCACTTAAGTCTGTATTGTACTCTCTTGAATATAGGACCCTCCTGAGTTCCTCCCCTGGTATCCCTGTGGCTTGTTTGTGCCTTCCTCAACACCTTTTATGACTTGTACTGCAATTCACCCTCTCTCCCCCCTGTCATCTGCACATGGCTGATCTGGAATGTTCCAAAGCTCTGAATGATTAGGCACCTTTTCCTTCTCCCCTTGCTCCCACAGCCCCCCCTTTTGCCCCTCCACTTGGGATGCTACAGAGCGACTGCACTTACAGCTTGCACCTTGCAAAACACCGATAAATAAATAAAGAATAAAGGGAGTCTAGGTCATGCACCAAATCCACAAACACTGAAATGTCAAGAACCACCGCTGATTCCTCTGCAGCAGATTTGCTGTCAAGAGCAAAAATATGCATACAAATAATGACACATTAATATGTATCATTGAAACAATGCATTTAACATAGTGTCAGTCGGTGATGCCCATGTTTCCACCGAGTTCATTGCTAGATAATCACTATCTACCACTGTATACAACACTCTGTTTTGGGAGTACTCCACTCGTTATTGTTCATGTAGAACGTTTCTCGCCTGCTGGGCCTAGTGACCCAAGCTACTCCTCACTGATGAGGCCCAATGAGGCTGAAACCTGTCTGGGGATGCTTATGGTCTCGTGCAGAAGGGATGCAGCCTAGCAGTTCGGGCTGCACTGGCCCTTTTGGGATGGGATCAAGCCTGATTTGCATATGGTCTTTCCCCTTTCTGTAATTTATTTATTTAAATTCTTATATATCGCGGCACATGCAATCAGGCCTCAGGGCGCAATGGTTTGGAAGGTGAAGAACGATGGTCTGGAGGATTGCCCAGAGCTGTGCCAGTGGTTATAATTGATTTAAAACCTTCCAGCTATCTCCTTTTGGTTTTGCCTGCATAGGTCTAAAGCGCTGGCCATGGTAAACTGTAAATGTTTACTTAAAGAATGTTGATGGGGAAATAATTGCAAGTAATGGAAATGTAAGAGTATATGATATTTTTATTGTGTATTGGTATTTGGTTTTACAATGAAAACCTTTCACAATTCTTTACAATAAACAACAGTATTAGAAGTGTGAAAAAATAATAAAACAATGTAAGGAATTTCATTCAGATTGTGCAAAAATGTCATTAGAAAGCTGCATAATTTTAAAATGAATGACACATTATTACCATGTAAAAAGACTATTCCATAAGCTTTCACCCGCCCCTTCAAAATTCATGTACACGACATCCTTTAAATATTGAAAACGAACAGTATTGAAAGCGGGGCAATGAATCACAAGGTCTTTTAACATCTCAACTTTTGAATCTTGTTTGCACCCTCTACAAACTCTAGCATCTGTCCGTATAACTAACATAGAGCCTAGAATTTCCAGCGATGGAAGTAAATTAAATTTAAATTTCAAATACAGATATCTCCTTTGCTGACAGGGTAAACACACCCAAGTATTTCGGTCCTCCTCAAAAGTTTTACATATTCAAAGTAATGGGAATAAGACTGTATGGTGTCAATTGTTGGATACCAATCATATTGATGCAATCTTTCCTATCTTCAGCCTATTTACAACATAGTTATGGAGTTGTAGAGAAAACTGTTCCTGTTGCCAAAAATTCTAGATCCCGGTCGCTTTTCTCAGATATTAAGAATAATTAGTTTGTTTGTAATAAAACCTCCTCTTTAAATATCTATGTTAGAAATATGCTAAAGGTATTGGTTAACATCCACAGTGGCCTAACTCAAATAGTAACTCATTCGGAAAAAACAAAGAAATGTAAAGAGTATGTTCATTTTAGAAAAATTAGGACTCAATACTAGCTTTAGGCTCAGAACGGCAGAAGAAAGAATCCATTTGGAAAGAACTGTGTCTCCGGAGGTAGAATGGAGAAAGGTAGCTTGGGACCTAGTAACACATTTACTTGTACATTTGTAATCTGCTGCACCAGCAAAAAATATTTAAAGACATGCTTGCACTGGCAAAAATCTATGAGAGCATGCTGATAACGTGACGTCAAACAAATGCTATTAAGGAAGTATTAAGGAGTATTAAGGCTTAATCGTATTCCAGGTGCACATCTGTGTGGTTTATCTCATGTAGACTTGTAACTGACATTGAGTGTCTACGTTTGCCCGACTCCAGAGTCAGCTATTGTGTTGATTGGGAAGACTGAAATCTTCTCTCATGAAATCTTCTATTTGTTGCATTGAGAATGTACTGGAGAATGTATAAAGGGTAGTGAGATTTGGGGGCGGGTGAACACAGTCTGGGATTGCATGGGGATCATATGTTCTTCTTTTCAGTGTTCATTCTGCAGTGCTGCTTTTAAAAATTTGGCAGCCAACCTCGCCCCATCCCATGTCTTCTTTCTGCAGCGGTCTGTGCAAGTGGCAAATAGCATAGTTGCTCATGCGGTATTCCAAATCGAAGCTTGATATGCAAAATCCTCATGCTATGGTTCGATATTTGAAGTAAGCCTCATAGCCACTGTGACCTTTTACTGTCAGGTAGTCTGTGGCCAACATTCTGCCAAAATTAATATCCACAAAGAGATTCAAGAAATGCAAGGCAAACCTGTCTTTAACTCTAAGGGCTGTATCACGAGTTGGGTGGTAGCCCTGAAATGCGGCTGTAACGTTGTTACCGCCACGTTTAAGGGTCTGCCCAATCTCAAGTCCCAACATTAGGCTGTTTTAGTTGCCAGAAGCCTTTTCTGGCATGGTTGAACCACCCTAAACGCACACAGCCTTCCTATTTTAAAAGCTCCATTACATCGTCTTTATATATGGGCCTAGGTGACTGTTGGATCGTAATGCCAGCCAATAGATGACAGGTTTTATATGGTTCTGAGCCGGATTGATCGCCAGCCTCCATATAAATATATCATCAGATTAGGTGTAGAAGAGGGGAAGGTCCAATGTTTGTTAAAGAAATGTATTCTCTAAGATGGTCAGGGTTTTTATTTGGCTACTTCCCCAAATCTCTTCTCCATAGAGACTATCCTGGGTGGCACGCATTTCATAGATTTCCAGTGTTGGGGCGATTGCTTTGTTGGTCTAAGTATGGGCACATCTAGAACCCACAGTCCTGGCTGGATACCTGCTTTAGAGAGTGTTTAGTATATCCTTAATCTGCCCAATCTCCTGTACGGTGGAGACTCTTAGATAGATTCATGTATCGATCACTGCGATGCTCAGCTGATTGGCCAATACCCCCATGCTTCCATATAAACAATGGCTACTGCCCAGGGCAGGATTGGGCCTATTCACAACCCAAAACGGAACCTAGCTCAGAAGGGCGGAATTGCATGCTCTGTCCGCAACATATTATGTCATTAGTAAAACATGCCTTAAAATCAGAACCAGAGTTTGATAGTTGAAGGTAGAGAATAGTTTACAAATCTACATAAGGAATGATGTTAGCCGAGGTTGGAGGTCATGGGTGGCAGGGATACATTACCTCCACAACCCTCTTCCTCTTCCCAGTACTTACTTATCAGGCACCAGGCTGCATGACAGAAACCCTTTTTTCAACTCTTTGTCTTCAAACCCCATTCCTTCGTCCTTCTGGAGTACATACTGCCCCTCAGCAATGATTCACCAGATAATAAGGTATTAGCATAATTGACCTAAAAACATTTGACCTTAAACATTTGACCGAATTTCTTTGACCTTTTTTTCGGTCAAATTGAATTAAATATATATATGGGGGGCTAAGGGTATAGGATTAGGTTGAGGGGAAGTGGGGCAGGGGTTTGCGGGGGTCTCCCTCTGCATTTTAGACCAAAAAAAGGTCAAATAAATGTGAGCAAATGTTTTAGGTAAAAGAGACCAAAACCGATAAAAAATGTTCTGCCTTCTGTCAGGAGTGCAGTGGTACTGATCTCGATGAGGGGTTTCAGGGAGGCAATGTTCCAGATTCTCTGGTAGAGGGCTCTGTCTGCTAGGCAGTGGATCTCCCAGCTTACAAACCCTCCTAGGTCGCTTGCGGAGAGAGGAGAACCAGTTGCGAGGTACATTTGGGTAGGCCCACCTGCGGGGCAAGGTGAAGTGCCACGATGACATACTGCACAGCAGAGGGCAGGTAAGTTTGGAGCTCCGCGAAGAGCAACACAGCGCAGAGAATGAAGAAAACAGACAGTCCCTTCCGCTGGACTAAGGAGTGCCCGAGGTGTTGTATGGCCGCATTAGGTCTGAGCTTCAGGAATTCAGCCTGGGCCGCATTGAGAAGGTACGCACACCGGTGAGTGCATGTAGCAATGAACATGGGGGGCTCTTGTGGGCTTGATTAGCACTGTATGTGGGGCAAATGGGAAGGAGCAGGCCAGTTACCCCTGCCTGGCTGAAAACACAGGTGGAAACTGTGGGAAAAAAACAAACAAATTCACAATTAATTTCATTCACAGCAAGTATTTTAGAAAGGCGGGCATATTGGATTGGTGTCAACTAAGAGCATCCACAACAGGGGGGGCATATTACATAAGACTTCAGGCAGAGGAGCATGGCACTGCAGGCATGTATTGCACAAGGCAGAGGTTGCAGTGTTGCAGATAGCGAGCAGCGGTTTGGAACAGGGTCAGGGTCTGAAAACAGCAGCAAGACGGCACAGTAGGAATATATGGTTCACAGCGAGAGATGCAGGGCGAGAACCCAATACAAGAGCAATGGGCTCTTGCAGGCAGACGTTTAAATACTGACCCACCCTGTGCTGAAGCAGTCATGTTAGCAGCAAAAGGAGCAGCTTACCTGAAGGTAATCAACCTCCTCCCTCTCTGCACCTGGGAAGGTGAAAGCAACACTGGCCCATAGGGTTTCTGAGGTATGCAGTTCACAGACTGCTGCATAGGAATACTGCTGCGCAAACTTCCGCTCACAAAGAGAAACTGGTAACATTTGCACTAGTTTCCACTACTGCCTGTTCCGCGATATTGGCAGCACGGTTCCGCTGTCACCAGAATTCCAAGCACAAATCAGGAATTTAGTTTGTCTCGGTATTGCACAAACCTTTCGCTGGTGTACCAACATGTTTCACTAATGGGATGTTTCGCAAAGGGTTCTGTGAATTCCACGCACCATTAGCAGATTTCACCTGCGTGGTCTATTTGGCGGCGGACGGCCCGTTTCGCGATCCAGAACATTTTGTGTCGTGCAGAACGGTGAAAAATGTCAGTTTCATGGTGCCGAAACGCAAAACTTTGTACAGGTCTTTTTAGCTCGCGGGTCTCTATTCATCCTAAGCAGAAACCATTAGGGAATCACCAAGAGGGGTTGTTTTTTATTTGACCTTTTACCTTTATGGCAATCATTTGAGGGTCAAACGCAACAGCCTCGCCCAGGCCAGTATAGGTATGAGTGCTTTTTGCGGGTGTTGTCATCAGTAGAAGTTGGCTTCCTCTGTGACTGGTGATCAAGACCACAACGTTCACACTGTGCTTGTACTGCTGTTCCACCTTGTTACATTGGTAGGTAAGCACAGCTAGTGGCAAAGTGTGTATCACTCATGCATGGGGGGCTTGTACTTGAGTTGTGTTGTCTCATCATGCTTCCACATGCTGTCTTACCCCCACTTTCATCAGGGGCATGGGTAGGGTGGCAGTGTCAACTTGTGTATCGATTCGCTCATGCATTGTGGGGTGTTTGTACTTCAATTGTGTTGTCTCATTATGCTTCCACATGCCCCTTATTCCCACTTTCATTACGGACGGGAGTAGCCTGGCGGGGTCAACCTGCGTATCCCTCGCTCATGCATTGTGGGGGTTGAGGCTCAAAGGAAACAGCCTTGTCCTGGTTAGTATGAATATGTGTGCCTTATCTGGTGTGTTCATAGCAGTTGACTTCCTCTGTCACTGACGTCTACGTGGCTGGCTTGCGTACATGAAGACCAAGGCAATCGGGTCGATCATGAAGACCCCGCTTCACTTGTACTGCTGTTACACCTTGTTGCATTCGTAAGTAAGCATGGCAGGGTAAACTTGTGTATCGCTCCTCTATTGGGGTGGGGGCGACTTGTGGGCTTATAATTGACTTGTGTTGTGTTATCTCATCATACTTCCACATGCCCCTTACCGCCGCTTTCATTAGTGATGGGTGTAGGGTGACAGGGCCAACTTGTGTATCGCTCACTCATGCATTGTGGGGGGTTTACTTGAGTTGTGTTTTCTCATCATGCTTCCACATGCCCCTTACCAAACTTTCATTGCGGACATGTGTACGGTTGCTCAGCTGCCAATAGACTGTGTATGTTGCTTTTTCACAGGACCACAGCAAATAAAATAACATGGCCAACTCAACATGCTGTATGTCCACCACACTTGCTTTGGCTGATATAAACGACACAGATTGTGATGCTCCTATGCATTCCTATGGGTCAACACAGTCACTGGCAGTGGCACCGGCGACTAGTGACATTCGCCAGAAGAAACGCAACGGACCAACAGATTGTGGCATCACGGTGGGCAGTGCCACTGCAGAGAGCCTGCACAAAAAAAGAATGGATCAACAAACGCACTGTCTGGCTGATGGGGACTCTAATGACTCAACGGTTGATGAAGATTCTGTCATTGAAGAACATGATGAAGTCATTTGAATAGAGTCTGACCACAGCACTCAGCAGCAAGCCTATACTCCCACGTTACTGGCACCAACCATACACCCTCTAACTGATTGCAGCGGTACCCCATCCCACAGAAAGTCTGCAGTGTCAGCTAACGTCACGGCTGATACAGCAAGGAGCAACATTGCAGTTTGTTCCTTATGCAAAAAGGAGGTGCACAGGGTCAAGGCAGGGTCACATCTCGGCCACATCAGGCCAGATAGCCCACATGCAAAACCATCACAGGTGTGCATGGCGCCAAGTGCCCAGATGAGGAGCAGCACCGGTGATGGGCGCCAACCGCAGGGTCAACCAACACGTGGTGCTATGACAAAAACACACACTGCAGGCAACATGTGCCAGCCGACGCTTACAGAGTCTTTGGAGAAACAAATGCCTTATGACTGCAAACATATGTCTGCACAGCAACTCAAGGCTCACACTTCAAAGATTCTTGCTGCCCTTCTCCTTTGTAGAGAACCAGGGGTTCAAAGAACTGATGGTATATGCCGTACCAAGGTGGAAGATACCAGGTCAACATTATTTCTCCAGGGTTGCTGATCCAGCACTGTATACAAAGGTGGTGGAAGAGCTGCACAAGGAACTGCACTACCCTCTATGTAGGTGCCAACAAAACAGTAATCATGCAATTGGCTCTCCATCCAACAAAAAATTGACCTAAAAACCTTATGCCTCACATACAAAGCTCTTAACCACCTAGCCCCGCCCTATCTCACTAACAACTTTACATTAAGACAGAACACCAGAACCACTAGATCCTCTAACAGATTACAACTGACGGTGCCCAAATACTCCCTCAAAAGAGCTGGTGGATCCAGCTTCCCAGCTCTGGCCTCACAACCTTGGAACACCATTCCACTGGATATCAAATCCACACCCACCTTCCAACCCTTCAGAACTAAGGTCATCACTTGGTTACTCAACAAATAACCAACCATGTATGTATGCATACCTAATGTACAAATGTTTCTTATTATGTTTGCCTATTATCATCTATGCACTAACTGCCTGCTTGTCAACCCTTACATATGCTTCATTACTGTTGTACTATTGTTCCCTACTGTTGCCTGTAACCTGATGTTCAAAGCGCACATATACCCGTGGGTCAAGAGCGCTATACAAATAAATAAACAAACAAACAAAGAAACAAGGGTCGGAGGCGGAGACGTTTCACTGCACCATTTACCGGTGGACTAGTGCACAGAGAACTGACTACATGACTGTGACGGCACACTGGGTCTCCTTTGAAAAACCACAATCAAGTAGCACAGTTGGGTTAAACAACCTGACAATGCTCTGACTCTAGAGCTTTGATCAGATGACACACAAGACATCCCACATACGCGCAACACTTAATTCTGTTATTGCAGAATGGCTTGGTTCACACTCTCTCAAAGGTGGCTGTGTTACTGCAGAGATTAGTAGCAATATTGTATCAGCCCTTAACCAGGCAGAGATAACCCACATTGCATGTTTTGCGCATATGATTAACCTTGTAGTGACCCTGTTCCTAAAAGACCCCACCCTGGCTGAAATGCTGCAGTGTGTGGGCAAGATATGTGCTCTCTTCAGCTGCTCCTATTTTGGCGCAATGCATTGGCCCACTTCCAGGACACACACCATCTGCCACACCACCAGATCAAGGTGGAGGTTGTCACTCGCTGGAATTCCACCCTTCATATGAGGAGGTTAATGTGAGGGTGAGCCACGAGGAAGCAGGCCTGCATGAAGTCTTGGCACTCAATGTTGTTCTTAAACAGATTCTGGAGAACATACAGCATGGGCGCATAGTGCAAGAGGATGCAGAGGGTGAGTAACTGTGCAGGAAAATGTTGACGTGCTTGCGGGCAGACACAAGGATCTGTACTATTCAAAATAATTACATAACTGCTATTTCTTTGGACCCATGGTGCCAGGAGCATGTTCTTTTCCCTGAAGAGCAGCACGCCTCCATAGTTGCCAGGTGTTCAAAAACATTTTAGGAGCAAATTAAAGGACGTCTTCCCCAATACAGGCAGTGATCCCACAATGGCAGTGGAGGGTGATGGAAGGTCTCCCTCTAGGGGTAAATGAAGCAATATGTTATGCTATTACCACCTATCAAGTATGGGGCTCTCTGGGGATTTGTCACATGTTGAGGAGGACAGCCCTCATGCCTGGGCATCATAGAATGTAGCAGCATAACTGCAGGAAAGATCTATGCCCCCAGGTGAACCCCTACAGTACTGGTAAGGCAAGAAGGATGCGTGGCTCGAACTGGCACAAGCTGCTGCTGAAGTCCTTAGCGTCCCCCAGCAAGTGTCATATCAGGATTGTATACGAATTGTTCAAGTCAGAATTGCTCGAATGACAATTGATCTTTTCAAAATTGACTGAATTGTGAAGGTCAATTGTTACATATGTGTGGGGAGCATGTTTTTAATGCTGCTGGGGAGACAGTGACAGACAAGAGGACATGCTTGTTTACTGGCAGTGTGCAGGGACTGACATTTCTAAAAATGAACAAGCCACGCATACCCTGAACCCCTTTTCTACCACCAACCCCCCTTCAAGATGGATATACAAGACGCGATGGTGATGATATGTTGCAGTGGTGAATACGGATGCGTATTGTGTTGCAGTGGTGAATACGGCTGTGCACTGTGTTTAGAATTCCCCTCTTCCATTGAATACTTTCTTATGTTGAAAAATAAAGTGTTCAAAGTAATTGTGTATTATATAATAGTGTGCATTTATAGTTACTTTCTTGTGTTTTTGCATAGAAATAAATATTGTTGTATTCGTCCACATTGTGTGTTATTGTATGAACAACAAAGTGGTGGTGAGTTGTGGATGCGCATTGAGGGTGTCTTCTCGCTAAGTCTGGGCAATGGCAACGCTTGCTGTAACATTTTCTTTGTTGGAGGAATTGAAAAGAGCCCCACCATTGCCTGGAGTGCTAGTCTGCCAAGGCTACCTTATCTTCTGGCGGGGCCCCATCACCACCCCTTGCTCGCCACCCCTCCCTCACAATGGTCCTGGGGAAAAAACAAAAGACACAGTGGCGGTTAGTTGCGACATTGTGTGTATGTGTGCATACATTTGCCTGGGCATCATGCGGCTCCTAAAGGTCCTGTCCTTCTCCTCTGCTCTGCTGAGTGTCGGCCAGAGGTGGGGCACTCATCTGCTTGATACGTCGCTCCTCATTCCTCAGTCTGGTGGTCTTCTGGGGGATGCTTCTTGATATGTTCACGGGCAATAGCCAACATATTTTGACCAACACAGTCTAAATATCACAGCATGCACCTTGCAGCAGTTCTTGTGGCCTGGCTTTTGTTATATAGTGCTTGGTGAAATTGGTAGGTTCTGCTCTGCCAGCCGTGAAAACCAAATCCATCAGGTTTTGGCATGATTGAATCAAGCTTCCAAGGGCCATTTGCAGCCCTAGGTCGGCATTACTGGGGTCCCACAAAATCTCCAAATCTAAGTTATATTATCTGGTTGATTGGAAAGGATACGGCCCCCAGGAGAGGTCTTGGGAACCCTCAGAATATGTCCACGCACCTCGTCTGGTCTCAGAATTCAGAAATTCCATCTGAATCACCCCAACAAGCCAAAACCCCCGGAGAATACACGCTTAGGAGGGGCCTTGAGGGGGGGTGCTGTCATGATCACTGTTTCCAAGGAGCCAGGACCAGCCCAACGTCCTTGGAAGCAGGCCCCTAACCCTAATCCTAGGCACCAGCCGGTCCCTACTGGGACCTTTTGGACCCTGTCCTGGCGCCGGTGGCACCAGGCTCATCAAAACCATCGGTCCCGGCACTGGAAGCGCCGGGCTCATAATTGGTGTGAAAGTGCTTGGGTGGACTTACCTGCAGCAGACCATGCTGCTTACTTACCAGCCACTTAGAAGCCCTCTGTGAACAGGAACTACTTTCTTACCTGGGTGGGGCAACTCCACTCCCTGGATACAGCACTGGAACTCTTCTGGAAACCGGAACTCTTTTCTTACCTAGGCGGGGCCGTGGAAGAAGACGCCTCATCACTCCAAGGCTATTTAAACCACACCCGATAGATGAAACATGCTTCGCGTTATTCTGCATCTGCAGCAGAACGCTCACCGAGTCTGTTCCAGCCTTTCTTCTTTTGATCCTGAACCTGCAAGAATTATGCTTACAATTCCTATATCCAGTCAACATCAGCACCTGCAAAAGACAAGAAACAACAGGTTAGCAAGACAAACTTTACACGCAGTGCTTACTCACCTGATCCATCGGCAGCGGCCGTGTCTCACGCTGCACCTTCGCCTGCAAAGACAAAAGCATTGTTATACTTACCGGCACGCTGTGAATTCCGGATTTCTTCATTCTGCATCGTCGCCTGTGAAGACAAAGTATAGTTAAAACTTACTTGCATTCCGCTGACTCTGGCGCTGCAAACCAACATCTGAAAGACAAAGAAAAAGACATTAAGCAGGTATTTACTCACGCCCATCACGCTCGTCGCAATAAAACACCTGTGAATACTCCGGCGTCTCTTTAACACGAACTAAGCTGCAAGGAAAGAGACAGTTAGAGCGCTTGCCATACTTACGAATTTCCAGGCGCTTCACTCCATCTTCCATCTCAAGAGTCCTGCAATACATAAGGGAAAAGCATTATACAGAGTCTTCAATATTAACGTGCCACGCATTTAAAGACTATAAAGACAAAAGGTGTCCAGAAACTCACCGCTCGTGCAGATAACGACGGTAACCATCCTCTGAATTCAAGAGGCCAATGTTTCACCAGTGAAGGAACTGGCAACGGCACCCTGCACCAGACACAGATGGAGAGCCCAGCATTCACCTATCTAAGGTGAGAACGTTGACCTGGGGGGGCTCTACAGAAAAGCTGGGAAGAGAGAGAGAGAGAGAGAGAGGGACATTCAACAACCCAGACCATTAACCCCCATATTCTTTCACCTGCAGAAACCTCACTCTTCGAGTTCGACACACAGTGCGAAGAGGTCCGACCCCAGAAGCCAATCGAGTCCTGCACATCACTTTTTGAGTCACAGACACCTTCCTGCCAAGACCCGCGCCTCCGTGGGAATCAGGTGAGCGTTACACCAATACAGTAAGAACATCAGGCACCTGATGAGCCTGTTTCAGTGGCATGCATGGCGTCATCATCAGAGGTTATAGGCGACTTGCTGAGGCACTTAGAGAAGCACTGTCCCTCAATGCTGCTGTGGCAGTTGTTGTGGTGGAGGAGATCATGGTCGTCATTCTTGCAGTGGTGGTGGATGCAATGCCTGCGATTGTCCTCATCAGTGCTGCTGCTGGGCCTTTGGAACCTGTGAGGATCTTGTGACGTCTTTCCAGGTGTAGGAACATGGCTGATATACCAAGTCCAAATCTGCTGCAAACAACTCCCCTTCAAACTTCTTGGCCGCAGAGGAGGCAGCTGACAGTTGCAGCCGATTTGATCATGTCGACTCCGGGTGGAAAGACAAAGTGGTTCTAGATCCATGACTTCCCACCAATGGTGAGGCCGGCAACTGCTGGTCTGGCGGATGTTTGTCTGGCAGTAGTGGTAGTGTTTGATGGTCTGGCAGTGGGGGGGGGTAGGAGCCCATGATCCAGCAGTGGTGGTGGGAGCTGATAGTCCGGCAGTGGTGGTGGGAGCTGATATTCTGGCGGCTGATGGTCATGTGGTGCGGTCTGCAGCTACTGGTCCTGCAGTACAGGGGGCAGCTGCTGGTTTGGCAAATGTTGGTGTTGGCATCAAGACGAGTAGTGGTGGTTACTGCCCTTCTTC
This sequence comes from Ambystoma mexicanum, assembly GCF_040938575.1. NCBI lineage: Eukaryota > Metazoa > Chordata > Amphibia > Caudata > Ambystomatidae > Ambystoma > Ambystoma mexicanum. The sequence goes on along the minus strand of NC_090941.1, from coordinate 1,031,219,497 downwards.
TCTTCTGTGCTGGTGGTGGCCCTGGCTCCTCACCTGCCTCCTTCTGCTCGCTGTCGGCGATGCAGACTCTGTTTACAGGTCCCCTAACTGGCAGAGGAAGACCAAGTCCTGTGAAGGATGTCTCCTCCTCATCATCCTCCAGGAGATGATGGTGGCTTCCTCAGAGTCTGATTCAGTGCTTGTTGTCTCATCTGATGGTGTGGTGGTGGCAGCTACTGGTCCAGTGGTGGTGGTATCATCTGCTGGTGCGATGGTGAGGGCAGCAAAGGCTGCTGGTGTGGTGATGGCTTCCCTCTTTCGCTTCTGTACTTGTGGTTGCTGCTGTGTGTCCTCCTCAGGCCCCATTGACTGGTGACTGACGTTCGAGAGCTGAAAAGTAGGAGGTTGAAGCAGTGGTACCCTGGTATGCTTCCTCCTCTTCCTCCTCTGTTTCATCTTGCTGTCCATTGATTGTGGCCTCTGCAGAGTCTGATTCCATGCTGGTGGTGGGACGGAATGCGGGCAGCATTGCTGGGCTGACAAACACGCTATCCCCGAACTCTACATCAGACAGTAGAAGTCCAAGGCTTTCATCTGCTGAAGCTGCTCTGCTTCCAGGAAACAAGTTAGGCTCCTCTTGTGGTGGTGTGCAGCTGCCCCTGCTGGCTGCATACAGTGGGGGAATTGCCTCCTGTCGCCCTAATGAGATGGTGCCTGCTGACGGTGCACCTCCTGCGTGCTACTCGTTCTGCTGCCGGTGGTCATGCTGATGCTCCTGCTAGTAGTCCTGGCTGACTGCCGGTGCTGCTGCAGAAGGTGGTGTTACTGCTGCTGCCACTGGTGCTGCTACTCCTCTTCCAAACATAAGAGGTGTGGTGGAGACTTGGAGGTGAGACTGCATTTATTTAGGCAGGGCCACAAACAAGGTATGTTTCTCAGCCGTGCAGTGAATCATTGCGCAAAGTGCCTGCATGCACAAAGTTTCCGGTAGCACGGCTCGCATCACATATGGCGTGTTACGCATGCGCATGGTACGGATAGTCACGTGATGAAAAGTGCATGAGCCCGTTCATGAAATGTGCGCCCCACCTGGACCGAAAGCTGAATCGACTGGTGCATCCGGAGTGCGCGAAATACACGAGGGACGCGATCGAGAAACAACACACCCGAAACCAAAGCGAAATGCAGTGTGTACGTGGGCTAATCCGTCAAAGGGAAGCTTGTGATTTGCTTCAGCAGGTTTCGCTGTAAGGGGGTGATGCCGGCGTTCAACAGCAAAAATATCGACCTGATGGACGAGTGCAATCATTTTCAGGCAAATCACCGGGAGTGGAGGAACGGCGGAGATGGGAAAAGCCGATCGAAATCCAAGATATTTCGTTTTCGCTGCTGGCGGAGCAGAACCGGACAATTTGGCCCAGCACTACATAGGAGCAACCAGGTAACAAGAACTGCCACAGGGTGCGTTATGTGATATGTAGACTCTGAAATGAAATAAGAAAGTTCCATAGACTTGCAAAGAGAATGTAAAGTCAGATTTATGAATAGGTATTTTCCAGGGCATTCATTTAGAGTCCCAGTGAGCCCACAATGGGTTGCCTCTGGTGTTTGAGTTGCTTGGTCGTGACAAAGAGTCTGAGGTGGGGGCCGAAGACTCAGCATCAGCAAGGAAATCTCTTTCTCCAAAGCCAAATCAGAAGTCCTGATTCCAAGCAGATAGGGCCAAGGCTCTGCTGGTTCTCAGAAGTAGGGAATGACCTCTCCTCGGACAGCTGGGTAAACAGCATAGCCCCACATGTATAGTTTTCAGCTCATCAAGAAATCTTCAGGCCAGGTCGCTGCACACAGGAAAGAAGAAGAGACAGGCATTGATCGTTGGGATCCAGGGGCTATGGGAGAAAGGTGTGATTTCAAGGGGCCGCAAGCAAGAAAGGAATCTCGGGTTCTCTTTACATTCCTGATCCCAGAACCGAATGGCACATTTTGCTTAGTCCCGGATCTGATGAACCTGAATAACTTTGTTTCATCTAAGAAATTCAAGATGGAAACATTGCAAAAATAATTCCATTGATCGGGGACCTGAATTTTCTGGCTTCGATATGTCAGCAGAATGCTCATTTCCATGTGCCGATACACACGGCTCATTAGAAGTCTGGGTTTTGCAGTGGCAGGTTGACATATCAGCAGGATGCGTATTTCCATGTGCCGATACACATTGCGCATTAGAAGTCTGTGATTTGTAGTGGCAGGTTGATATATCAGCAGGATGCGCCTTTCCAGGTGCCTACTGATACACACGGCTCATTAGAAGTCTGTGATTTGCAGTGGCAGGTTGATATATTAGCGGGATGTGCATTTCCATGTGCCGATACACACGACTCATTAGAAGTCTGTGATTTGCAGTGGCAGGTTGATATATTAGCGGGATGTGCATTTCCATGTGCCGATACCCACGGCTCATTAGACGTCTGTGATCTGCAGTGGCAGGTTGATATATCAGCAGGATGCGCATTTCCATGTGCTGATACACACGGCTCATTAGAAGACTGTGATTTGCAGTGGCAGGTTGATATAACAGCGGGATGCACATTTCCATCTGCCGATTGATACCCACGGCTCATTAGAAGTCTGTAATTTGCCGTGGCAATTTGATATATCAGCGGGATGCGCATTTCCATGTGCCTATACACACGGCTCATTAGAAGACTGTGATTTGCAGTGGCAGGTTGATATAACAGCGGGATGCACATTTCCATCTGCCGATTGATACCCACGGCTCATTAGAAGTCTGTAATTTGCCGTGGCAATTTGATATATCAGCGGGATGCGCATTTCCATGTGCCTATACACACGGCTCATTAGACGACTGTGATTTGCAGTGGCAGGTTGATATAACAGCGGGTTGCACATTTCCATCTGCCGATTGATACACACGACTCATTAGAAGTCTGTGATTTGTAGTGGCAGGTTGATATGTCAGCAGGATGGGCATTTCCATGTGCCGGTCGATACACACGGCTCATTAGAAGTCTGTTATTTGCAGTGGCAGGTTGCTACGTGCTGTTCAAAGTACTTCAATTAGGCCTGAAAACAGCTGTGTGTGTTTACCAAGGTGCTAAACCCAGCAGTGTCCTCACTACACGTGGAGGGGGTCCACGTCTCCCCATATTTCCAATACTGGATGATTCGAGCAGCATCAGGTACACAGCTGTTGGAACACACCAAGAAGACATACAGGAACCGTACATTTCTGTGGCTCCAGATAAAGCAGCAGAAGTTGTGTTTTAAAGCTTTCGCAGAACTTCCAGGACATCAGGCCAGGCTTTGGATGGCCACGGGTCAGATATTCCTGGTGGAGGACCATGCACAAAAACTCCCAAAACACTGAGCGGCCTTATTGGATGGGGAACCGCGCACAGCCACGGAGATGCTACACATGCAAGGACCTATGGTAGCCAGTTTATTGTGGTTCCCCGGGCAAGGATGCATATCAGACCTCTGATAGGCCACCTACTCAGTCACCCAAAACCTCCTTTGCCAGATTTAAATAACTCAGGAATTGAGGGTTAGCCTGAGGTGGTGGTTGTAATTGGTTATTTATAACACGCTTAATACCCAGAGTATTCTACGCGTGGACCCAGGGATCGAACCTGTGTTGCTCCGCATCATCTTGCTTCCAAGGCAAGCACGTTTCCCCTGAGCTATCCCCCCGAAACGGTTAGAAAATAAAGACCTTCTGGAGGTGAGAGGGCTTCCCTCTGACAAGGCTCTCTGAGACCATACTTACTACAGACAACAATACCCTATGGTGGGGGGGGGAGGGGCATCTAGTGCAGGACCGTTGGCAGGAGGAATGGAGCCAGGTATTGCAATGGGAGGGAGCTAACGGCTAGCCTCAGAGTTTCTTGGCAAAGGTCAGGGGCAGATTGGTTTTAGTGAGACTGGAGAATACCTCTATGGAGGCATATGTGAACAGGCAGGGAGGCTCAATATGAGGCATACCAAAGATTGTATGGAATGATGGGACCAATAAGAAAAAAACACAGCCCATCAGTATTCTGCCAGCACATCCCAATCACCAATGTGATCACAAGATTCACACTCCACCACTGGCACTCAACACCCCTATGCCAAGCACTGTGGAGCTGTGGCCAGGAATGTTCAGGCAATAATGTCTTGCAAAGGTTTAAGGGTCAGCCCATGTAGCAGCCCTACAAATGTTCCGATATTAAGACTTTTTTGCTTTCTGCCAAGGTGGTTGACATGCTCCTGGTTCATATGCCTTGTATTGATGCGGGAAGTGGTTGAGCTGCCCCTGGGCCCCTGGATATGCCTCCATTATATTCCACCTAATCCATCTACTAGTCATTGCGACTGAAGCCTTCCTACTGGGGTACATCGACATCATTCTTCAAATGAATCACATATGAGTAAAGGGAGAGGGACAAATAGCACCAGTGTGGTTTCCTGCTGATTTACATAAAATCAAAGAGTATTTTGGAAACATGACAACGACCACAGAATTGTACATTTGAACTATGTCTCTGATCGTGATTCAAGCATGAAACTCTTCTGAGCACGTATTTGGTTATTTATAACGCGAGAGGTTTGTAAGCGCAGACTTGGGGATCAAACCTGTGTTGCTCTGTGTTGTCTTGCTTCCAACGCGAGCAGGTTGCCCCTGAGCTATACTCCTAAAACATTCACACTGGGCTCTAATTTCATTTGTCACAACACTCGGCCTAATTGTAAAACGTCTGCAATTTCAAACAACAAGCCATACACATTAATTTCTGGACATGAGGCTTTGGCTTTTCTGCTTGTGCAGGAAACAACGTCTCATTTCCCTGAATGCACCGGGCTTACGTGATGCGCACTTTGAGATGCACGCAGGAGAGGAACCGGATGGGCTGCTTGTGAGTGACAGAGAGAGCTTCGTCTAAAGAGCAGTTTTTGGAGACTGCATGGACTCTGCCCCGGCTGACCCTGTGTCACTTAAAACCCTGTTGTTATAAACTGTAAATGTAGGCACCTCTGCAGCACAGCTAACGGAGGATGTGATGTTAGGGGTGAGGTCAGACATGAAGTAGTGCCAATACAGAGGATATTTGCAGGGGCGATGTCAGTGCCTGTGAACGAGTGAGAGAGTGAGGTGAGTTCATACATGGCAACATGCCCCATTCCATTCATGAGATGCTAATCCAGTCCTGTTTTTTTCTTTGCATTCTGGGACTTGTAGAGGGGAAATCCAGGACTACAAATCTGTAGCGTAGGTCAGAGTGCCCAAATAAAAGTGATATTCACTAATTGTGATTAGTGATTTTTCATGGAAAACTGTTTACACAGTAACTAGGGATGCATTCTTGCAGCAATTTGTGCAAGAATGTCTCGGGTGGATAGCTGAGGGGCAACGTGCTCACCTTGTAAGCAAGACTACATGGAGTCCCGGTTCGATCCCGGAGTCCGCGCTTAGAATCCTCTGGGTATTAAGCACGTTATAAATAACCAATCATATCAAACACGTGCTTTTTAAAGCCCATTGGTAGCAAAGCTGTTCAAAATGTCCCACAAAAACGTCGAGTCTGCGTGTGGAAAGGGGGGACATATAATCACTTTGATAAAACACAAAACTCAGCCGAAGGAAAAGCGTCAGAGTTCAGTGCTATTTCCTCTGGAATGCACAAGGTCCTCAAGCAAGGGACCTGACCCCCATGCCTCCCTTGTCCACCTACCCACTGAACCCCTTCCCCAAAGAGAGCCCTGGTTCCCTCACGTTAACCTCAAACTCCCACCCGCCTATATGCCCCTTCCATCCTAAAATGTTATTACATCACAGGGTAGGGGTCTGGTTCAAAGCTATAATGTATGGATGAATCCTGGCCGCACGCGTAGTGGGCCGGTTCTGTGACACTTCACTACCCAGGACATTTCATCACATTCTTTTGTGGTATTTGTAATGGGAGGGGGTCAGACCCCCATTCCTATCCTTGACCCCTTTCTTCTCCACCCTATGATCACTATTTGTCTCCTCCTGGTCCCTTACCACTCATCGAAGTAACCGACCTCATGGGAATTTACTTCACTGAAATTACATTGTGGCGATGACTATATGGATATGTGACGATCAAGAGCAACATTCACTTGCTTTTTGTGGATTTAAAGGTCGCCTTTGACAGCATTCTGAGAGCAAAACGCTGGCAAGCACTGGCGAATGAAAAAGTTCAGCCTCTACTGCTAAAAGCAACCATGGCCTTATATGAGGACATGGGGATTAGGTGGGGTAAGTTCTAACACTTCCCCAGGCAGCAAGCGAGCAAGGCAGGACTGTATTTTGAGCCCTTACTATTTCATTTTGATGGCGTGCTTTGTGGTTTCTCAAATATTACATCGTATGCCCCGGGTCTCCTGTTCCTCGCCGATGATGTAGTTATCATGTCTCAAACCCCATCTGGTCTCGTAAAACTGACAGACCACTCTACTTATTTTTGTAAGAAGCAAGGTCTGGAAGTCAACACGAACAAAGCAAAGGTGATGAGACGGGGCAGACAATATGGGAGGTGTTCTTGTATTCACATTGTAATTGATTGTGAAAAAAAAAGAAGAGGTCTCCCATTTTCCAAATACTTAGGGGTCAGAATTTTATGGCACGGGACATGGTCGGGCCACATCATCAAAGCAAACAGGACATTGTGTAGAAAATGTAACGGTTCTGTCAGTGGCAAGAGCCAGGAATGAATCGCGGACACAGAGGAGACATATTTTTAGTTCAAATATTTTATTAAAATAAATGAGGTTGGAAAATGCCTCACTAGCCCTATTCTAGGAGGAACTTCCCTAACTCAAACCAAACTATGGAGTCTGTCCAGTGTCAAGATGTCCAAACAAAAGATCCGTCCTGTGTCTGTAATCCTATTCTGGCCCTTACACTCAAAATAAATGCTAAATGTGTAAAGTGGGCTGTTTCTTGACTTTTTCAAATGCTCAAAAGTTCAACACGAGAGTTCAGATCCAACAAAAAGTCTATTCTCATGAACAATGGATTCTTGACTTGTCCAAGTGATCAGATGTTCAAGTTCAACACAAAAGATCCAATTCAACAGAACGGCTTTTCTCGTTGACAAATGGTCTTTTTCACAGGGATTAGCTTTCTTTACTAAGCTTTCAGTGGTTCAAAACTTGTGGAGAACTGGCTCCCTTCCCCTGGGCTTTATCTTCCTTTAATACTTTATATTTATGTTAGGGATATGTCTTCTCCTAAGGACTTCCCTAATCTCTTTATAGTTTTCCAATGGCTCACTGAACTAGGGACCTTTCCTTGCAGGTCTTTACAATATTCTTAAAATCAGTCTTCACCCGGGCATACTTCTGCCAGGCCACCTTGCAGACTTGTTTTACCTTCACCTGGTGTACCTTCCTACCAGATCTTCATTACTTAAACATCAACCTTCACCTCGTATACTCCCCTGCCAGGATGTTTAATTTACAAGCACCTTGTTGTGCAAACACCTAACTTCACCTGCTATTCTCTCCTGACAGGACTCTGTTACTTTACAGATATTCAACTTCACCTGCTATTCTCTTTGCCCAGGGCTTTATTACAAAAACCCTTTATTTCACAAACATTCATCTCTACCTGGTGCTTTCTTGTGCCATGTTTTATTGCATAAACAGATTCTAAACTGCACCTGGCCTACTCTCTTGCCAGGACTCTGTTACTTTAACACTTTATCTCACAGATATTCCACTTCACCTGGTATTCCCTTCATCCAGGGCTTTATTATACAAACACTTTATTTCACAAATCTTTAGCTTCACCTGGTATTTTCTTGTGCCGTGACTTTGTTACATTAGTCAAATACCTAACTTCACCTGGTGTATTTACTTTCATGGGCGTAGGACATGGGAGGGACAGGGGGGACAAATCCCCCCCCACAATTTTAAGTGGGGGGGATGTGATGTCATTTATCACCCCCAGAATATGTGTTTGGTGTGTCCTGCAGGGTTCTGTTTTTGAAGTGGGGGCAGGGGCTGCTTACTATGTAAGCTCTCCTCTCCCCCTGTCCCCCAAAGCATAGGGGAAATACCCTGGGGGCAGATGGGTGATCATCTACCCCCAGGGAAGGGGGGGCAAACAAAAAAAAAAATATTTTTTTAAACATAGTTTTGGGTGCGGGTGGGACCACTAGCCACCAGGGATTTTTACAAGGGGGGTGGCCCTCTCCCCCCCACCCTAAGTGGATGGGGGGCACCTTATGTAGCCCTCCCTGGGGGAAGATTTCTGCCCCTAGGAAGGGCTACATGAGATGCCCTCCATCCATTTGGGGTGGGGGGGAAAGGCCACTGCAAATATTGGCAGAGCCACGCCTCCCAAGCCTGGGGCAGTACGTTTTGACCCCCCGCCCCTGGGAGCAGATGGCCACACACATGTGCCCATCTGCCCCTAGGGAAGGGCAAAAAAAAAATATATATATATTATAACATGTTTTGGGTGGGGGGGTAGGGGGCGCCCACTAGACAACCAGGATTTTTTGTGTTTGAAAGGGGGACGGCCCTCCCCCCACCCTATGTGACCCTCCCTGATGGCAAATGTCTGCCCCTAGGAAGGGGAACATGAGATGCCCCCATCCATTTGGGGTGGGGGGAGGCCACTGCAAATATTGGCAAAGCCACCCCACCCCCAAACCTGGGGCAGTACGTTTTGGTCACACACATGTGCCATCTGCCCCTAGGGAAGGGTAAAACAAATATATATGTATTATAACTTGTTTTGGGTGGGGGTGGGGGGCCCACTAGACCACCAGGATTTTTTGTGTTTGAAAGGGGGGTGGCCCTCTCTCCCCACCCTAAGTGGATGGGGGAACCTTATGTAGCCTTCCCTGGGGGCAGATTTCTGCCCCTAAGAAGGGGTACATGAGATGCCCCCATCCATTAGGGTGGGGGGAGGCCATTGCAAATATTGGCAGAGCCACCCGCCAAGCCCGTGGCAGTACATTTCCCCCCCTCCCCCCCGGGGGGGGGCAGATGGCCACACACATGTGACCATCTGCCCCTAGGAAAGAGGCAAAAGAAAAATAAAACAAATTATAACTTGTTTTGGGTGGGCGTGGGGGGCCATTGAACCACCATAGATGTTTTTTAGTGGAAAGTGGGGTGGCCCTCTCCCCCACTCCAAATGGATGGGGGCATCTCATGTAGCCCTCCCTGGGGGCTGATTGCTAGCACAATCTTCCCCTAGGAAAGAGGCAAAAAAATAAATAAATAAATAATGAAAACTTGTTTTGGGTGGGAGTGGGGGGTCAATAAACCACCATGGATGTTTTTAGTGGTAATGGGGATGCCCACGGGTAACTTCTTTTCGGAAATGCATGGGGTTCTCTGTTTTCCTTGGTGGCTTCGACAACTGTGGGAACCCACAGAGGTCTGACTTGATTGAATCGCCCCAGAATTTATTACCCACAATCCCAGAAAAAGTGAACATTTTCGGTTTTTTCCACTAAATTTCAGACTTTGTCAGGGATTGTGGGTCATAAATTATGGGGCGATTTGCGCAAGTCAGACCTCTGTGGATTCCCAGAGGTGTCTTCTTTTTGGAAATGCATGTTTTCCTTTGTGGCTTCGACACCCGAGACCCAAATCTGTAGGTTGTCCACATGAGCAAAATTCCTGAAAATCTGCTGTCCGAAAAGACTTGGGGTTACCAGTGTTATAGGCTTTTCTCTTTGCACCCAGGTTGGTGCACCCACACATATGAGGTACCGTTTTCATTGGGAAACCTGTGGGTACGCGGGAAGGTAGGCCATGTGTTGTTGGCTGCGTGTTTCAGTGGGTGGCCAGAGTGAAATGTGTGGAAATTGTGTTTTTTTTTCTGTAATTTTCCCGATTTCCCCCCAAACTATGGAATCTTTCCTTACATAGTTGTTGCCTGGCCTGTGCAAATCACCCCTTCCTAAACTTGGAATATTGTCTACTTTTCAGAAATGTATGCCTTTCTGGCTTCACATTCAGCTTTCCTACCCTTCTCCTCCATTCTGTCCACGCCTGTCTTACTGGACACAAAACGCCAAAATCGCCTACCTCTCACAAAACGGCTGATTAGCATATCAAAATATGTTATTTCGGTTTCCACTCAATCTGTTCTTGAAAGACTGGAAAATGGCGAATCCAGCACAGCAAACCATTTGTTCCTAGCTCTTACAAGGAAAACACCACAGGCTTCTTTGTACAGCATTTTATTGGCATTTTCTGAAAGAAAAAAAAATGTTCTCCTTTTTGGTTATTTCCTCTCACCCCACTACAGCAAACTAGGATTCTGTTACGACCACCTACATGTGGGGGAAAAAGGGGCCAACTTTGGCCGAGATATCTCATGTAACAAAGAAGTTACAAGGGATTGACTGGCAACATACCAAAATCACCAAAAAAGGCCTTGACACTGAGGGAAATACCCATGGCAGTTAAAGGGTTAAGACGGTAAAGCCCAGAGGAGATATCATTTGTAAGGTGGCTCAGTTAGTTAATTCGCCAAATGCAGATTGTGCACAGGAATATGTAACACCTGTGTTCAGCACCTGGCTTAATCTTCCGGTGGGATAATAGAGTGAATGCATTCAGCTTCCGATGCAATACAGCATTTTCCAGGTCAATTGGTTTAGAAAAAGTGGTGGAAAACACTATTACTGTCGCTTTTTCTAATTGGCCAGATTTTCGTGCATTTTCTGGGTGGAGTTCGGGAGCCGAGTGGACACACCAGGACCCCCCGCATTTCCCGCTCCACCAGACAAATGCAGCCTTACTGCCAGCATGGATTCTCATGCTGGAAACAAGGAAAGGGATTGCTCTGGGATCTGCTTGGAAATGAAACCTGGTAAAAGCAGACAGAGTCCAGAGGAAGCCATTGTCAATTCCACCAGCAATCGCTAATTGCGTGCGGTATTTGCACTCTTCCAAAGTGGAAATGCAATGTGATTTCACCTGCCTTTTAGGCGAAAATCTTCCATTTTGTGGCAGAAAAGTAAAGATGTATGCCAATGGAAGTGGTCCACTCCATGCAGTTTACTTTGCACCTTGATGCTTGGGGGTTTTGCGTGATGCTACACATGTAATAAATAAATGAATACATTTAACATGACCCCAGATAAATGCCAATTCGTGATCAGAATGATTGAGCATGGCATGTCTCTGGTACGAGGGTGCCCTGTGCTTCTTGAGTGCGTTGGCAAATGCCATTAATTGCCATCTCGCGTTAAGCAGGTGCTGAAACCCATCAGTGTGGGTGACATTGTCAAAGTTTCTCTGCCGAGTGAATTGTGCCCACCCTGAGGAAGAAGTGTAAAAACCCACGAGGGCACTGTGCCCTGCTCTTTCTGTGTGTGTCTTCCCCACAGGGCGACAGATGCCGACTCACACATGGTTAAGTCTTAGGTGGCAAGCCTGTACCCTAGTTAATGTGGCAAAGGATTCCAGACTTCCGAGGATGATAACATTAGTAGCATTAAGTTACATGACATCTGACAGGTATGTGTGATAAAGTTGCAAAGCAGAGCTGTTAGTGGGCTAAAGCAGGAGGCAATGTCTGCCCACCCTCAAAGGGTACGTACAACCAAAAGTAATAGGCCCCTCCCCCATCATGGCTGTAGGGGCCAGGCTCCAAAACAGGGCAGGAATGCCCCCAATCATCCATGCCCATGAGTAGTGTACCCCTCGTGCTCCAGGAATCCTGTTGAGCAACCTCTGTGCTTTCCAGGTGATACTAACGTTATTTAAAACCAGAAGTCTAAAAGGTAATCGCTTAATTGCAGCTGGAAATTAGCCACTGGCTTGATCAAAATGTCTTAACCAAGTGTGACCTCATCCCCTTCATTTATAAGTAATATGTGTGCTCTCGCGTTTCTTCATCCACTGAATTACTGTTAGAAACAAAGGCAAGAGTTGTGTCTCTTGTGTAGGCATTAGGAAGGCAGTTGCCAGCCTCTGGCATAATATGCCCGTGTTCTTCTAATATTGCCCTCTTATGGCCAGGTAGAACCATCATGGCAGTGACTGGCAAATGCCTTTCCCCTGCAGACAGAAAAGCGGAAATAAGAGGCCAATTCAAGACACGGAACAAATAGAAGTTAAGACAGACTGCATCTGCCTTTGCTGTGTTAGGGAGAATATGTTGAGTATTCAAGCAAGGAGGTATGTATTAAGGAAGCAGTGAGACAAGGGAGAGGCAAATAAGCCCAGAGAGCTCTTTGAATAATGTAACAGGGCAGAGGACCCATGCTCTGCCATCCTAGTAACATATGAGAGAATCAAATATATCAGGCTTTGCAGCAAATGTTAAACGAGAAAGGAACAGAGTCCAGCTCTGCATTCAGAATAACAAAGGCAAAGAAAGGCTAGGCTCTGAAGCCAGCATGAGATGGAATAAGAGGGACCAGATTCATCGTGAGAGGCTGGGCCAGCCCTCGCAGGGGCGCTAGAGGGGCAGCCCACATAGCGGGCTGCCCCTCTGGCCACCCCCCTGGGTCCACATACACCCCACCTACTAGGCATCCCCCGGGTCTGACACATCGGGCCGCGGACCTGGGAGTGCTTATAAGGGGGTGGGCTTGCGATCGTTCATCCTCGTTGTTCGTTGTTGCCCCCCTCCCCCAGAGGACAGTCAAAGCAGCAACATAACACACCTGGTCCCTCTACTCCCATAACAGGGCTTACTTATGGGTACAAACAAGATTTCCTCTTTCTTTGAAACCCCATCTTTCCATTCGAAGAGACACACACGTCTCCTTGCCCCACACAAAATAAGTAGCAACTTGTAGTTGGTAGAAAAGGCTTCAACTCCTTTATTTGGCAGGAGTCCAATTACAGGTGATCTGCCTCTTAACGAGCTGGCGTCCTAGCTGTGGCCCACTGGAAGTAATTGTTATTTCCTCTCTCTTACCATGAGTTCATAGTCAGATGAAATGAATGAAATGCAACATACAAAGACATGTTTGCTGCTGCATCCTTTAATTTTCTTCTGTTTTCTTTTCTTCTTTTCTCTTGTTTTATACAGAGATATTTGTAATTTAATACGTACTGCTATTTGAATTCAAATTTTGTGAAAAGTCGAGTTCTTTGACTAAAACACAATAAATAAATAAATAAATAAATAAATACATAAAGCAAAGTCCCCAAGATGGCTCCTGCACCCCGCCCAGATTTTATGTGTCTCCTACGCCCCTGTTTACTTTCCGGGACTTTGTCTTATACAGCACTTTTACATCACAACCTTCATTCAGTATAGATGCTTGCCAGGTCTTTGTCATATGGGTTATTCTTTTCTTCTCCAATTAGGTTTTAATAATCCATTCACAACTTGCATACTAAATCCTCTGCCTTCTTTAATGATGTTGCTACTTTCTGCTCATAGCGTTCTTAGGAAGCGTTTCCCTTAATTTAATAACTCGGTAACCCATTCCTCTCTTCTAGGTTCACCAGCTAATTCTGTTGTTGCTACACAGCAACTTTGTTCGATGACAATCTGGTAACCCTACTTTCTTTCCAGCGCTTACCGGTTGTCTTTTGTACTTTTCATTCCTCTGCGACTTGCTGTACTGCTCTCGCATGAGCCTCCTCCAGCGCTGCAGTCCCGTGGTGTTGGTTTCCATGATGCGCAGTCTCCACAGCTTTTGCTCTCCAAGCGGTAGACCGCCTGCACCTTAGCTTCTCTGACCTCTGCCGCGGCGCTCCTGCCTTCAAGGCGGTACTCCGCCAGCTTATGGTTCACAAGGTGATTCAGCATCTGCAGTTTTCCTCTTCCTGCCTGCTGTCAGCTGCGACCAGCCCATATTTAAACTTCCCGATCTGTTTACTCATTTCCCAACAACTAGACCACAGCGTTTGCTGCCTGGTCCTTGTAATCATCATTACTCAGTCACTCTTCTTCGTGTCAGTGGTTTTAGAATTGGTTTATGATAAACTTGGGAGAAGTGCATCCTGGGTGTCCTGGGGACTGATCTTCACTACTCCCTGCCTCTTCCTCATCCCAGTCAGCAATATGGATTCCCTAATGGTAGTTTGGGGTTTAGACACCCAGGTTTATACAGAAGGGGGAGATACGTGTGACAGTATGCCATCAAGGTGTGAGGGGCTGAGGAGACAACCCTAAAAGGGAAAGGAGGGCATGAGATTTCCTCAAAAGATGTGATCGAGTCTCCCTGAGAGTCACCTCTGCCCAGGGTGGTCCTCCCTCATGTAGCCTCCCTCAGGGTCAGGATCAGGGAGCGGCTGCCGTCCCCTCATCACCTGGCGGGGAGGCTATCCCAGGGAAAGGAGTGATGGTATCCTCAGATTCACCACATTCGCTTTTCCAAAAACTCTGGTAAAAACATACTTAGCCCTGTGCTGGAAATATACAGAGCACAGGAGATGGCGGCTGCCATCTATGGAGCAGAGATCTGGGGGCATATTAAGAGTCCCGCTCTAGCCGTCACAGAAAATAAGTTCCTTAAGAGATTACTGTGTGGCCAAAAACCACTCTGAATATTTAGTTGAATTTGGAACTTGGTCTGACCTGTATTGGAGACCAGATCGCTCCAAAACCTGTGTTATGCTGGATACGCATTGGGGCTTGTGAATCACTTGAAAAATAGAGATTAGCCATGAACGATGTCTTGTCATACCAAAACGTACTCTCTATCAAAAGATTTATACATATTAAGTCATATCTATCCCTACTTAAGCTGGACGATCTTTGGACCAACCCAGAGGCAATCAATGTCTGTTCCAGACAGACAGTCATTGATTCCCATTCGGATTTCCTGATGGGCCAATATTTGTTTATTTATTTATTGTTGTTTTTAGTTCATAAGAACTTCTACAACAGTAATACAATGACCTTGATCATCACAATTATACTTCAATTCCTCAATCATCTACATAGATAATTCATTAACAATGCCGCTGCATCAAGCGACCACTCATTTAACATCAAAGATTTTTTTTAAATCGCTTCATTTCATCTTATCATTCATAACATAATTTACATTCATTCTCACTGTATTATCCAACACGATAACAATTTTCTGCAGTTGAATTCTCTTACCATATTTACATCAACTAGCTCCAAGCATGTCATTGTTATCCGCATTTACAACCTAGGCCAAAATGTAAGACTGTTAGGCCTATTCATGGAATTAATGTGGGCCGAAAATTCCCGCGCAGAGGTGCCAAAACGTGCGATTCGCAGTAAAAGTGCTAAAATCGCAGTGCAACTGCGAAAATCGCAGGGAAACCAGCGCACATCGATTCATGGAAGTCCGTGCGCGAGAAAAATATTGGATGTGCGCTGAAAAAGTGCGCAGCACACGCCGGCGCACAGGTCATCCAACGGCATGCGCCACGGATGCTGCGAAATGGCACATAGCGCGGCGCACATCACAAAAGTAGGCGGAACACGGGGCGTAACACTCGGAATGGGGAACAACGTGTGAAAATATGGGAGTCACGGGGGAAGTACAGGAGGCAAGTGCGCAGAACGCCCACACGCTTGCCTACAACTCGTATTCATGGAATCGAATAGGGCAAACCAGCGCACGGGCAAAGACGCGCACAGGGCCAAACAAGTACGCCACAAGAAAGCAGGCGGTGGGGTCCCTGTGCCTGAAATAAATGTGCGCCAAAATGTGTGCTAACAAAAAGCACCCATATACACCTATGACGAATGATCCATACAGTGGCCCTCTAGGACAAATGAGGTGCAAAGGGGTACCAACAAACACGGACACCCGCTGTGTGAAAAATAGCGTGTGCGTGTATTACAGGGTTCGCGGGAAGTTCCACACGCGATTGGCCTGGGCACGTGTATTCAGGGGTGTGCGGGAAGTTTCACACGCAAATTCGCAGGGTACGTGTATTTCGGTGTGCGCGTGAAGTTCCACACGCAATTTCAGCAGGGTACGTATACTCCGGGTGCGTGGCAAATTCCACACACGAATCCAGCAGCCTACGTGTATTTCGGGGTGCCGGGGAATCCCACACGTGAATTGGCCGTGTGGGTCCTGCCAGCTGTTCCCTCTACACCCTCCACGGCCCCTGCAGGTGGCCCACACCACAGGGGACTACCCTGCACCCTTGCACATGTCCCGCAGGCAGCCCATCCACCATGGCCATGCCCCCCAGCCAACCCACATGTCACCTTGCACTACTGCCCACCAACGCATGTCTCCCTGCACCCCCACTCCCCAGCATCCAGGGACACCCTCCACCAGATCCCCACTCATGTCTCCCAGCAACCCCACCCCCCTGCATCCAGGGGTACCCTCCACTAGGCCCCCACTCCTGTCCCCCTGCACCTCCACCCCCCAGCACTGTAGGGCACCCTCCACCAGGCTATCACTCATGTCCCCCTGCACCCCCACCCCCCTGCATCCAGGGGCACCCTCCACCAGGCCCCCACTCCTGTCCCCCTGCACCCCCACCCCCCTGCATTCAGGGGCACCCTCCAGCAGGCCCCCACTCCTGTCGCCCTGCACCCCCACCACCCTGCATCCAGGGGCACCCTCCACCAGGCCCCCACTCCTGTCTCCCTGCACCCCCACCCCCCAGCCGTGCGATTTGCCTGGGTAGGTGTATTCCAGGGGTGCGCGGGTAGTCTCACACGCGATTCCATCAGGGTACGTGTATTATGGGTCCGCGTGAACTTCCACACGCGATACCAGCAGGGTACGTGTATTCAAGGGGTGCGCGGGTAGTCTCACATGCGATTCCATCAGGGTACGTGTATATGGGTCCGCGTGAACTTCCACACGCGATACCAGCAGGGTACGTGTATTTCGGGGTGCGCGTGAAGTTCCACACGCAATTTCAGCAGGGTACGTGTACTCCGGATGTGCAGAAAATTCCACACGTGAATCCAGCAGCCTACGTGTATTTCGGAGGTGCCGGGGAGTCCCACACGTGAATTGGCCGTGTGGGTCCTCCCAGCTGTTCCCTCTACATCCTCCACGGCCCCTGCAGGCGGCCCACACCACAGGGGACTACCCTGCACCCCTGCACATGTCCCGCAGGCTGCCCATCCACCATGGCCATGCCCCCCAGCCAACCCACATGTCGCCTTGCACTACTGCCCACCAACGCATGTCTCCCAGCACCCCCACCCCCAGCACTGTAGGTCACCCTCCACCAGGCCACCACTCCTGTCCCCCTGCACCCCACCCCCCTGCATCCAGGGGCACCCTCCACCAGGCCCCCACTCATGTCCCCCTGCACCCCCACCCCCCAGCACTGTGGGGCACCCTCCACCAGGCCCCCACTCATGTCCCCCTGCACCCCCACCCCCCTGCATCCAGGGGCACCCTCCACCAGGCCCCCACTCATGTCCCCCTGCACCCCCACCCCCCTGCATCCAGGGGCACCCTCCACCAGGCCCCCACTCATGTCCCCCTGCACCCCCACCCCCCAGCACTGTAGTGCACCCTCCACCAGGCCCCCACTCATGTCCAACTAATGTCCCCCTGCACCCCCACCCCCCAGCACTGTGGGGCACGCTCCACCAGGCCCTCACTCATGTCCCCCTGCACCCCCACCCCCCAGCACTGTGGGGCACCCTCCACCAGGCCCCCACTCATGTCCCCCTGCACCCCCACCCCCCAGCACTGTGGGGCACCCTCCACCAGGCCCCCACTCATGTCCCCCTGCACCCCCACCCCCGGCATCCAGGGGCACCCTCCACCAGGCCCCCACTCATGTCCCCCTGCACCCCCACCACCCAGCACTGTAGGGCACCCTCCACCAGGCCCCCACTCATGTCCCCCTGCATCCCCACCCCCCAGCACTGTGGGGCACCCTCCACCAAGCCCCCACTCATGTCCCCCTGCACCCCCACCCCCCGGCATCCAGGGGCACCCTCCACCAGGCCCCCACTCATGTCCCCCTGCACCCACAACCCCCAGCACTGTAGGGCACCCTCCACCAGGCCCCCACTCATGTCCAACTCATGTCCCCCTGCACCCCCACCCCCCAGCACTGTGGGGCACCCTCCACCAGGCCCCCACTCATGTCCAACTCATGTCCCCCTGCACCCCCACCCCCCAGCACTGTGGGGCGCCCTCCACCAGGCCCCCACTCATGTCCCCCTGCACCCCCACCCCCCAGCACTGTGGGGCACCCTCCACCAGGCCCCCACTCATGTCCAACTCATGTCTCCCAGCACCCCCACCCCCCAGCACTGTGGGCAACCCTCCACCAGGCCCCCACTCATGTCCCCCTGCACCCCCACCCCCCAGCACTGTGGTGCACCGTCCACCAGGCCCCCACTCATGTCCACCTCATGTCCCCCTGCACCCCCACCCCCCTGCATCGGGGGCACCCTCCACCAGGCCCCCACTCCTGTCTCCCTGCACCCCCACCCCCCAGCCGTGCGATTTGCCTGGGTACGTGTATTCCAGGGGTGCGCGGGTAGTCTCACATGCCATTCCATCAGGGTACGTGTATTATGGGTCCGCGTGAACTTCCACACGCGATACCAGCAGGGTACGTGTATTCCAGGGGTGCGCGGGTAGTCTCACACGCGATTCCATGAGGGTACGTGTATTATGGGTCCTCGTGAACTTCCACACGCGATACCAGCAGGGTACGTGTATTTCGGGGTGCGCGTGAAGTTCCACACGCAATTTCAGCAGGGTACGTGTACTCCGGGAGCGCGGAAAATTCCACACGCGAATCCAGCAGCCTACGTGTATTTCGGGGGTGCCGGGGAGTCCCACACGTGAATTGGCCATGTGGGTCCTCCCAGCTGTTCCCTCTACACCCTCCACGGCCCCTGCAGGCGGCCCACACCACAGGGGACTACCCTGCACCCCTGCACATGTCCCGCAGGCAGCCCATCCACCATGGCCATGCCCCCCAGCCAACCCACATGTCACCTTGCACTACTGCCCACCAACGCATGTCTCCCAGCACCCCCACCCCCAGCACTGTAGGGCACCCTCCACCAGGCCACCACTCCTGTCCCCCTGCACCCCCACCCCCCTGCATCCAGGGGCACCCTCCACCAGGCCCCCACTCATGTCACCCTGCACCCCCACCCCCCAGCACTGTGGGGCACCCTCCACCAGGCCCCCACTCATGTCCCCCTGCACCCCCACCCCCCTGCATCCAGGGGCACCCTCCACCAGGCCCCCACTCAGGTCCCCCTGCACCCCCACCCCCCTGCATCCAGGGGCACCCTCCACCAGGCCCCCACTCATGTCCAACTCATGTCCCCCTGCACCCCCACCCCCCTGCATCCAGGGGCACCCTCCACCAGGCCCCCACTCAGGTCCCCCTGCACCCCCACCCCCCTGCATCCAGGGGCACCCTCCACCAGGCCCCCACTCATGTCCCCCTGCACCCCCACCCCCCTGCATCCAGGGGCACCCTCCACCAGGCCCCCACTCATGTCTCCCAGCACCCCCACCTCCCAGCACTGTGGGGCACCCTCCACTAGGCCCCCACTCATGTCCACCTCATGTCCCCCTGCAACCCCACCCCCCAGCACTGTGGGGCACCCTCCACCAGGCCCCCACTCATGTCCAACTCATGTCCCCCTGCACCCCCATCCCCCAGCACTGTGGGGCACCCTCCACCAGGCCCCCACTCATGTCCAACTCATGTCCCCCTGCACCCCCACCCCCAGCACTGTGGGCCACCCCCCACTAGGCCCCCACTCCTGTCTCCCTGCACCCCCACCCCCCAGCCGTGCGATTTGCCTGGGTACGTGTATTCCAGGGGTGCGCGGGTAGTCTCACACATGATTCCATCAGGGTACGTGTACTATGGGTCCGCGTGAACTTCCACACGCGATACCAGCAGGGTACGTGTATTTCGGGGTGCGTGGGAATTTCCACACGCGAATTTGCAGGGTATGTGTATTTCGGTGTGCGCGTGAAGTTCCACACGCGACCGGTCCTGTGAGAGTGGGGTACGTGTATTCCAGGGGTGGGCGGGAATATTTACTCGTGACTGGGCCTGGGAGAGCGTGTTACGTGTATTCCTGGGGTGGGCGGGAAGATTCACACGGTCACCTACAATGCGCCAAAAAATAAAAGGTCCAATCCTGAAACACGTACGCCAGCATGAAGCAGGCGCACGTCCCGCGCAGCATGAAAGAGTGCGCAAACAACAAACAAGCTCAGACGCCAGGATGAATATACCGTTCCTAGCAGCAGTGGCCGTGGGATACCGCAGGAGGAGGAGAAGGATAGTCAGGGCCAGAATCTTCACACCCAGAACCAGCCTATTTGGTATGCCTGATGACCAGGTGTATGGGAGGTACAGGTTTCCACCACACATAATACTCGACCTGGTCAGTGAGTGGGAGGATGACCTCACAGTACCCACCCTGTGCTCCCAAGCACTCAGCCCCCTGGAGAAGGTCCTCAATGTACTGCACTTCTTTGCTACCAGATCATTTCAGCGGACAAGTGCCATAGTGGTGGGGGGTGTCACAGGCCACGCAGTCACGGTGCCTACACCAGGTGTTGGCCATCATCACTGCACGCCCATCAGTCCGCATGCACATATACCTGCCCAGAACACCTGCAGAAAGGCAGGCTGTCAGCCAGGATTTCTACAGGGTGGCACAATGCCCCAAAGTGCTAGGTACCATTGATTGCACCAATGTGGCTCTACGTCCCCCCAGGGCATCTGAGCACATCTATAGAAACCGCAAGCACTGGCATTCCATCAACGTCCAGGAAGTATGTGATGCCAAGGGAATCATCACCTCAGTATATGCCAACTATCCAGGGTCCACCCACGACAGCTTCATTTACAGGATGTCGACCCTAAACCGGGACATGGAAGCTGGGCAGCATGGCGATGCATGGCTGCTTGGTGAGTAGAAATTCCACAGCACACGCATGCATGACGGATACAGAGTAATGTCAATACCCCACTAATGATCCCCATCACCACCTCCCCAGGGGACAGTGCCTACCCTCTGAGCACACACATGATGACACCAATTCGGAACCCCATCACGCCTCCCGAGGTAAGATACAACACAGCCCATATTGCAACACGGGGCATAGTGGAGCGCACATTCGGAGTGCTCAAGTCACACTTTCGCTCCCTTGACCGTTCTGGTGGGCAGCTGTTATACGCTCCCCCAGTAGTGTGCAGGATCATAGTGGCAGCATATGTCCTGCACAATGTTGCAACACGCCGGGGCCTGGCTGTGGACATGGTGGTGCCCCCACATCCCCAACCACATGCACGCCCGCTGCACATGGGAGGGGAAAGGTCACGGGATGAGGCAGCCCGTACGCAGCTGGTTGCTAATTACTTCACATAGAAAGCACACCCCTGTGGAGTGCACACAGCCCTGGCACATGCCATCTGACAATCAATGATGACTCAATCTGACAATTCTGATGAATTAAGGGACAGTCAACTGTCAGAACCATAGCAGCCTGAGATTGTTCACCTGGAAGTGTCACAATGTGTGCATCCCTACCTACACAAACACCACCAATGCAGTGTCATCAAAAGACACACTTCCATGCATCAAAAATGAATACCCACTTGCAAAATACAACATGAGAACAGTGCCATGTCACCCAACCCCTCCCCGGCATGGCCACACAAGACACCATGGCATGTCATGCAATGTGAGAGCAAACAAATTAATCCCCACAACATGCCCCAAGTGTCACCAACTACAGTGTCCCTAATGGAAACTGGCCACACATGAACTGCTCACAGTAATGCAGGACCAACAACACACATTACCAAATACTTACCAATAATACCAATCACCTACACAACCTTCAACCTACCATAAACATGATAGTACGGACTTAAAAAATTGGTAGCTTCACTACCTGATAATGCCAGCACTCCGAACACTTCCAACTATACAGTGTTAGCGCCACGCAAGAGTGTAGGTGCACTGCTTACAACATGGACTCCAGTTCCAAAGTAGACCGCCTTGTGAAGACATGAGAACTGGACCTGCAAATTAGGAGGATGAGATGGATGCAGAGGCACATATCAATACACCATGCAGTGTACAATACAACAACAATATGCACTAGGAATGTATACACAGTATTGACTACAGACTGCCCACACATCATATGGGAGTCCAACGTCACCGTGTAAGTCAATGTCACTTGGGCACACCCTTTGCAAGCCCATGGAAACGGGAAGCAGGAGGGGTGTGTGTCACACAAACCCAAGCATATGACCCAAATTCAGGACAAGCCTGCATGTGCCCAGCCACAATACAGCGTATGCCCACGGGAGCCACACAAGGCAACACACTGTCAAAAAAATCAAGATAAAAAAAAATCAAACATGGCCATGAATGGGCCCAGTGTGGTGGGGGAGGCCACCCAGGAGGTTCGAGGACAGGGTGCACACCAAAACCCACCTGTGTGGATCTTGCGAAAAAAACACCTCCATGGGCTCATGGCCTGCACGGCTACCCTATTGTGGGAGAATCGCTGCTGTCGCTCTCCTCACCCTCTGCAGCTGCATCAGGAGGTGGTGGCACTATGGGAGGCAGCCCACGCAAAGCCCTAGTCTGGTCCTCCATGGCAGCAAGCATGCGGGTGTGAAAGGTCTGGTTCTGGAGGATAATTGTGTGAAGGTCCCCATGCACCAACTCACGGGATGCCCGGACCTCCGCCCTAGTTGCCTGCATCTCAGCTGAGAGCGTACGTGTGAGCCGCTCCAGCTGCTGTTCTGTCCTCGTGTTAGCTGAAGCCTCAAGCTAAACCAGAGTTGCCCTGAGCTGACGGAGTTCCACCCTCAGGGCTTCCCTGTGGCCCTGGGACTCAATAGAAATGGCTTCCCGCAGAGTCTCCAGTGCCGCCCGCCTGTCCCTGTTGGATGCCAACATGTCCTCCCTGTGTGACTGGCTAATGGAGTCTGTTGCCTGCTCTAGTTGTTCAATTAGCCTTTCTTGGGGGACAATGGAAGTAGCCACCCTATCCATGGCCTGAGCCATCATCTCAGTTGATGCTGCCTGTTGGTTTGCCATACCGTATATGGATTGCTCCCATGCGGTATTGCCAGGTGGCATATGGCCACCGTGTCGGCGGGCACCACACCTGTCTGGGGCAAGGCGAACTGCGCCTTGCTGTGCCGGCACAGCCTGAGGCTGCAGGACTGCATTCCTCTCTGATCTGCTGGCCCAGGAACAGGATCAGATGTAGCTGAGTGTGACCCTGCATCCGTAACCACCAAACTGCGGATCTACCAATACTGACATCCCCATTGAGGGTTCTACCCCTGGTGCAGATGGGTTGGACAGTACAGAATCCCTCCCAGAAACACTTACCTGCGACGGCACATAGGTCTCATCATCCGAATCGACACCTGAATAGAGCTCGGGGGAGGTGCACCCAGAGACACCCCTTGAGATGACGGCCTGCAGCAAATGTGGGTTCTCACCCACCACCACACCACGTCCCTCACTGGTGGCCGGTCGGGCCTGAGAACCCTCCTGGGTCTGCACCATCTCCACAACCCCAGCAGTATCAAGTGTGTCATCCCCTGCAAAGACATGAAAGAAAAGAAATGGGAACAGGCATTAGCAACATGGAACACAATTAGGGCTGAGAAGCAACAGAAACAGTACTTCATTGACACATGTGCCACATGACTATAACCCTCCCATGCATGCACTGTCACTGCGTATGAAGGGGAGGCAAATGGCACACATTGATGACACCAAGATGGAAGACCAACACATTTGCTGCATGCTGCCTAGCAGTGCCATCACACATTGGCCTGTGATTGGCATGTCCAATACACATACATGACACATGCCATCACACAGATGGCATGTACCCTAGCCATGTCACACATGTGACAATCGGACTGAGAAATGCCTAGTGAAAGTGGTGGAATGCAGACAATCAGCCTGAATGAACACAGAATAACATGCAACTATGTTGTGGCAAGATGACAATTCAAGGGCAACTGGCGTGAGGTTGGGCTGAATGTCTATTGTTGCCAGAAGGGATACTGCAACACCCAAATCCTGGTGCGCAGAATGTATTGGATGAAGCACATGGGTGACCCAAACCACTCAGGCACACACCCCCTCACCTAGCACTCAATCAGAAGCACTCACACACACACCATGCACATGGATGACACACACATGCATGTGCACTCACCGGACAATGCCTCGTAATCTGGCAGGTCTCCCACGCCTTGGATCTGTTCCTCCGTGACGTAGGTCCCAGCAACATACTCATGTGGAGTGAGTTCTATGTCCTCTGCCAGAGACCCACCTCCAGTCACTAGAGTTGCGGCATGACTTGAGGCCAGCTTTTTCTTTGCCCTGCGCTTAAGGTCATTCCAGCGCTTGTAGCAATCATAGCTGTGCGCCTCACGAATCCAAGGGCACTTATGAGTTCCGCAATGGTCTGCCAGTGTGCCTGACGTTGTGCAGGTGTGGTCTTGCATCCTGCAGTAATCACCATTTCGCTGTCATGTGCGGACACATACTCCACAAGTGCATCAAGTTCGACCTGATTGAAGCTGGGCTTCCTTGGTGGGCCGGACTGTGTAGTTGTGTCTGGGGCATCAGCCTGTACTGGACGAGCACTATTCCTCTTCCGCTTGGAAGGTGGTGGTGATACTGAGTGTCCTACGCAGCTCTGGACACTAGGAGCAGGAGCCCCGGTGGACTGTGGACTAGGAGTGTGGGAATGAACACTCACCATGGGACTTGGTGCAGGCATTAGCTGAAGTGTGATGTAGTCAGGGGGAACGTCAGCAGGATGGACTAGGACCGACACTGTCCTGGCTGGGACACTCAGAGCTGGGGTGGATGGAGCCGCAGCTGCCCCTGCAGCCTCCCCACCCTGCCTACTCGGGCAGCAGATGACATAGCTGCCCCTGATCCATGTGGGCTGGTGACACCAACGTGCACCGCCACACTTGGCCTAGACCTGCTGACCTGGAAGTCATCCATGGAGTCACCCAGTGCCAGGTCTGGTGCCACAATGGGCTGGTCCAACAAGGGCTGAGCAGGGATGGTGTCAGCCACGTTACTCTCAACCGGGGGGGGGGCATGGGTGTCCCTGACTGGTCACCCACACATGGGGGGCTAGGGGCACCCTGCAAGTCCTGGCCACGTCCCCTACCGTATCCACCACGGCCACCTCTTGTGGCTCACCCACCTTTGCCACCCTTACCGGGTGCTCACCTCCCAACCATGGCACTGATGTTGTTGTGTGTATGGGAGTTGCAGTAAACTATTGTCCTAGTGCCCTGCCATTTGCTGCCTGCACATCAGCCAGGGGTGCTGTTGCTGTGACCACCCCTGCTGGAACCGAAGACTCCCGACTGGGATTCCATCGCTCCACAGCCCAGCCCCAGGACCCAGTTGCCCACCCACTCCTGCCTCTGGGGTTGTCATGTCGGGCACTGCAACATCTGGCACCACTGACAACCCCCGGCCAGAGAGGCAGAGGGGCACCAGCTTCACTGCCACCGAAGTTGGTGTCCTGGTGGATCAAGTCCTGGGGCAGTATGATGCCCTCTTCGGAAGTTTGCGCGCCGACTAGGAAGGATGGACTCGGATCTGGACGGACATCGTGACTGCCATCAACGCGGAGGAGGTGGCAGTCCGCGACTTCCAACATGTCAAGAAGCGCTGGGAGGACTTCAGGTCCAGGACCCTCAACAAGGCCCAGAGCCTCTTGAAGGCAGCGGATGCTAAGGGGGGCCGGGGCCACTTGTCGGACGATCAGATGAGGGTCCTGGAACGCATATCCCCAGCGCTCCACGTCCAGGTCCTTGAGAGGCAGACCCGTCTGGAGTCGAGGGGTAAGTGTACATGCATCATGATTGTAAACTGTGCGTGTGGTGACTTGCCAGTAGTGTGCAGGTTGCACATGTGTTTGCATGGGTCCAAGTATGGGTGGGGGTGTACAGGGCCGTGAGGCTAACACATGCGAGGGCTGTCATGTGTGAGACATGGATGGTGCTTGTGTGTGTAGGCTTGCATGCCAAATGCAGTTGTGTGGGCACACATGTTTGGATGAATGTGTATGTAAGTAGGCATGTTTGTGATGTCACACATGGATGTTGTTTTCAGCTGCATGTATCAGCACTGTGTACATGTGCATGTGTGTGTATTTGACAAGGGTGCAACAGTGATGCAACATGGATGCATGTGACAGCGGGATGTGGAAGCCTGATTGGCAGATGTGACATGGATGCCGATCTGAACACTGCAACAGTTGGCAGAGGTGTACACATGCATGCAAGTGTGGTGGTGTGTGTACATGTGTAGTGCACTCCCTGTGTTGCATGTGATGTCTGGCCCACCTTTGCCTGCTCATGCTGTTGTATGTGTATGGATGGTGCTGGCAGTTGCGATATGGCTGTGGTATGGCTCATGTGTGCAAGTTGAAATGACATGTGTGTTGGCGATTGTGATGCCATGTCTGAGGTTTGCCAATGCCACTCATGTACAACTGTCATGTGTGTATGTGTCCATTGTACAGTGCCCTGATGCCTGTGTTTTATTTCTCCCTGTCTGCAGCGTCAACTGATGAAGAGGGCGGAGAAGGTGTTGTGGAGCACAGCGGCGGGGATCGCACCACCAGCCGGAGACGCCAGGCCCGGCTCCCCTCCCAGGTTGTGATCTCGTCGGGGAGTGAGGAGGCCGGTGCCGCGTCCCAGGCCGCAGCTGCCGGGTGGAGGTCCAAGAGGCGGAGGTCGGAGTTGGACTCCTCAGCAGCAGATGGGGCAGCTGGGACCCCACAGGGCCCAACGGGGGAAGATGGCACGGAGTCATCCAGGTTGGTGGGGGGTTTGGTGGAGGAGGAGGCCGTGCAAGCAACAGAGACGGGGTCTGGAGGTGGGGATTCCACTGGTGCTAGTGGTGCAGTGCAGGACCAGGGACAGGAGGCAGCACAGGCCACCGCGGGGGTGCCTGTGTGCAATCCTGTCCCTGATCCTGTCACTGCATCATCTTGCACCAGCACTGATGCCTACGTCCAGACCCGTTTTCAGGCAGGGGATGAGCTCACAACAACTGGCCTTCCTCTGCGTGCGGACATGGCTATCCGGGTCCGGGTTGAGCCTGTCCTGACTGGTGTGGCGTTGCGTCAACGGGCCATGCGAGGTGACCTGCAGTCTTTTCATGAGGAGACTGCACGTCATCTCGAATGGCTCGTTGACCGCGTCGGCCTACTGGGACAGGTCACCCAGGCCGGATTCCTCCGTTTGATGGGGCTTGCTCAGACCCCCTCCTCAACTGAACCCCCTATGCGCCAGTCATCCTCCGTGCCATCTTCCCACCCATTAGTCACCTGGGTGCCCTGTGGAGCTGCCTCTGATGGTGCGGCCAGGCTGGTGGAGGAGGCATCCCTGCCACAGTCGGGAGTCGGACGTCCAGCAGGGGTGGCCACATCAACAACTGCACCGCAGCTGGTGGAGGATGTGCAGGCAACAGGAGCCAGGGCACGAGCAGAGGCACAGCAGCAGCAGCAACGAGGTGGGAGCCATGATGGCTCGGGGCCTTCGACATCGGAGGGGCAGACATCGGCCGGAGGGCAGGAGGACCCAGGACAGGAAGTGTCTTCCGTGTGGCAGCGGTTGGGCCATGCCATAGATGAGGAGCGGCAGCGGGCGGAAGAGGCACGGCTCACGATGGTCAGGGCGGAGAACTCCATGTGGAGGGCCCTGAGGCGGGCCGAGTGCCTCGAGGCAATCCGCAGGGAGTTGGAGGTGAACATGTCGACGGCCCTGCGGATCCTCGGGGCTATGGAGGAGGACCGCCTCCGGGACATTGAGCAGGAGTTCGATGATGCCCTGGCCCGGAACATCCCGAAGTGAGCCGTCGGACTGGCCCGCTGCCCTTGTAAATAGTTCTGTAGTTAGTGTTAGGTTTCCTTTGGTTTTGCATTTTTTTTTACCTTTTGGACAATGGGCCACATTTTTGTATAAAGTTTTTTTTATTAGGTAGTGTTATTAGATAGGTTTAATTTCTTCTGTTGGGATCATGGACCCTGGATTGTTTATCTGTATATAGTTGACTGTTGGATTTTCTATTTTTTTTTTTAATGATTTACCCATGGAGCAATGGTTTTCGATTTTAATTTTCCATTGGATTTACTTTTGTGAACTGTGACTTTGGACACCTTTCCTTTGGATTATGATTTGTGGTTTTACATTATTTTAAGGACATGCTGCTTTCTTATTTTTTAATTCCCATTTTCGTTTGTTTATTTTTGATTCAATTTATGTTGCTTTTAATACATATTTTTTGTTCAAACTTCAATGTGTAGTATCATCTCATTGGTTTCATGCATATCATGATATGGGTTTTGACATTCACTGACACCCATTGTGTGTATGTGAGGGACATGTGTTCATTTACAAACTTGTCATTGGGGTTGTATCATGTAATTGGCATTTCTAAGAGGGTGGATGCAATACTTGGGTGGGTGTTTGGCATGAGGAGGCAGTCCATAAGGCCCAGGGATCTAGATTGTGATGACATGTTGGCTGGGGGACATGTGTGCGGGCCTGCTGGCAGGTGCCCCTGACTGGTGGGGGTCCAGGGGGACATGAGTGGGGGCCTGGTGGAGGGTGTCCCACAGTGCTGGGGGGTGGTGGTGCTGGGAGACATGAGTAGGGGCCTGGTGGAGGGTGGACCACAGTGCTGGGGGGTGGGGGT
The DNA here is from genome assembly GCF_040938575.1 of Ambystoma mexicanum. NCBI lineage: Eukaryota > Metazoa > Chordata > Amphibia > Caudata > Ambystomatidae > Ambystoma > Ambystoma mexicanum. The sequence continues at coordinate 1,031,190,858 of NC_090941.1, read as the reverse complement.
GCAGGGGGACATGAGTGGGGGCCTGGTGGAGGGTGGCCCACAGTACTGGGGGGTGGGGGTGCTGGGAGACCTGAGTTGGACATGAGTGGGGGCCTGGTGGAGGGTGCCCCACAGTGCTGGGGGGGTGGAGGTGCAGGGGGACATGAGTGGGGGCCTGGTGGAGGGTGGCCCACAGTGCTGGGGGGTGGGGGTGCAGGGGGACATGAGTTGGACATGAGTGGGGGCCTGGTGGAGGGTGCCCCACAGTGCTGGGGGGTGGGGGTGCAGGGGGACATGAGTGGGGGCCTGGTGGAGGGTGGCCCACAGTGCTGGGGGGTGGGGGTGCTGGGAGACATGAGTTGGACATGGATGGGGGCCTGGTGGAGGGTGCCCCACAGTGCTGGGGGGTGGGGGTGCTGGGAGACATGAGTGGGGGCCTGGTGGAGGGTGCCCCACAGTGCTGGGGGGTGGGGGTGCAGGGGGACATGAGTGGGGGCCTGGTGGAGGGTGGCCCACAGTGCTGGGGGGTGGGGGTGCTGGGAGACATGAGTTGGACATGAGTGGGGGCCTGGTGGAGGGTGCCTGTTAGGCGGAAACCTGTGCAGTTCCCTCTGGGACCACTGCAAAAGATTAAGGACTACAGGTGTTTGGCGGTGAACCCACTTGGTAGCAGTCTGTACCACACAGATTCACTTGGTAGCTGTGGCTGAGCAGTCAGACTTCCCTCAAGAAGAGTTGAGCAGTTTTTGGAGTATACAAAATAGGGCAATTCTTCACAGCAAGACAAGCAAACACGCAACGAGGCTTAGTGTAAAGATATTAAGGTATTTATTTATAACGAAACATCTATCAAAAACACTATGGCACTTTCACGGCAACCAAATCAACCACAGTTACTCTACGAAGACGAAACGATCAATCCCCCTAGTAATATTTCGACAAGTCTAGGTTCTACCGGCACCACTTATTTACAGACAGAGGTGTGTACCTCAACCTAGATGGCACTCTAATATTAGTTAGGATGGGAGAGAAAAAAGATAGGCAGGTTACGAAATCAACAAAGTTCAATACTTCACGGGAAAAAATGCAAGGCAGGAAGGCAGGAATCACAATAGAGCGTAAAGTTCAGAGGCCAGGCCCACTCGGAGAGAGGCAAGGCGATATGTCCCAAAAAGTCTCTAGTGGAGAGGCCTTCAAGTCTTTGTAGCAAATTGTTATCGGCAGATTGAACCAGTTCAGAACAATAAATGAGAAAAGCTTGGAGGCGACCCAACGGAAAGGAGAGGATTAAGACACCTCACTCGAACCTATCGAAAGGGAAGCCAGGCGGACACGGTACCTTGTTGTGGAGGGCAGCTCCGGCGGGGGCAGTTGTTCCTGGTGGTGGATGCACGTCGGGTCTTTGCCAAGAGTAGAGATGATCTCGTCGTCGAAGAAAAGTGAAGTCCGGTGCACCACCAGGGAAGAGACCAGCCGCGGAGTGCTCCGTCACAAGGCACCACCTTTTGGTCGCGGTACAGGGGTAGTGGCTATCCGGTTGCCGAGGTGCTCTGCACGGGCAATTCGACCACTGCGTCCTGAGGCGAATAAAAAGCAAAGGGGACTGGTTGTTCCCACCAGTCAGGGGAAGAGCCTTTCCAGCAGGGAGATCTCTTCTGTCGTCGGGAAGTGGTGAGTCGGTTCTGCAGGGCTCCACCGGAGGTTTCGTCGTGCAGGTCGGCTCAGCGGTACCCTCGTCGGATTCTTAGGTCCTGTGGCGACTTCTGAAGATCCAGTCCCAAAAGCCCTGCTTTTATGCAGAAAACCCCCATTCATTCAGCCTAGCTGTCAATCAACACATACTAAGTGGTGAGCGGGAAGGCTTACCACTTGGGCCAATCACTCCAGAGTGCGACTGGAGTTGGCAAGGCAACTCGGTCCAGGGTGCCTAAACCCCCTCCCACACCCCTGTGGTAACCCAGACAGAATGGCACCACTTTGGAGGGTCTCTGTACAGAGGCCCGCCAAAAGTGGAACAAAGGGCTCAACCTTTGGTTTAGGAGTCACAGAGACGAACACAGACGCCATTTTAAAAACCGAGTTCTGGCAGAAAATACCATCCGATAAACTTATTTAAGATAAGTAGACCGGTGGTACGTTAGAGATTAACGAGGAAAAGTATCAATCTCCAACAATGGGACGAATCCCATAGGGTTATGTTCGGGGTCGGACATAACAAGTAGTTTCCACAGCAACCAGCCAAAACTCGACGAGGGGGGACAGGACAGTGCCCCCTCGAGTAACAGATCCAGGAGTAATCGAATTACCCCTACTAGTACATCCACAATAAGATGGTTTGTACTAGTTCTGTTAGTAAATTTAGGTCTAGTAAAGCCAATGGTGACTTTACATGCCCGGGGAGACAGTAGTCAGTCCCCGGGTATGGAGTCTATGGTGGAGGTCCGCTAGGACGCCCCAGTGTTACGGCACATAGGGTGCGGTGTAACACACATAGAAAAACATATGAGACCCTATGGAGTAAAAGACCCCATAGCCCATAGAACACATTGGTATTCAAAGGAATTACACACATACATGTCGAAGAGTGGGAGAAAAAGAGTCTCACTCTTGGCAGGATGGAAAAAAACAAACTCCAGAAATCCAGCAAAGCTGCTGGGGGACTCACTAGGTTAGGAAATTCAGCCTAAACAGAGAATTCTCCCTAACACTCGCCCCCCCAGACTAAGGGACAGGAGGATTTAATCCACTCCTGGATCAATCTCATACCTCTAGTCGATGACATACATCCTAGAGAGACCATCAGCATTTTGGTGGTGACACCCTGACCTGTGCTCAATGGTGAAATCAAACCCTTGCAGGCAGATCGACCATCTCAATAGTTTTGGGTTTTCCCCTTTCATTTGCGTTAACCATCTCAAGGGTTGGTGGTCAGTCTGAATGACAAAAGTAGAACCATACAAGTACGGCCTAAACTTCTTCAGAACCCACACGATAGCAAAGCACTCTCTTTCGATTGTTGCCCACCTTGTTTCAGGATCCTTCAGCTTGCGGCTGATGAAGCAAACGGGGTGCTCTCTACCTTTCCCATCCAGTTGACTGAGTACGGCACCTATTCCTACATTTGAAGCATCTGTCTGCACAATGAAGTGTTGGCGGTAATCAGGAGCTCTGAGTACTGGGGCTTGGCAAAGAGCCTTTTTCAGGTTTTCAAAAGCCTGATTGCACTCCTCGTTCCATTTAACCTTTTTAGGAACTTTGGGCGAGGAGATGACATTCAGTGGAGAAGCTATGGTCCCATAGTTCTCTATGAAATTCCTGTAATACCCAGTGAGGCCTAGGAAGGCTCTCACCTGGGTTTGAGTAGTCGGTGTTGTCCAATTTTGCACAGCTTCAATTTTACTGAGCAAAGGCCTTATTTCTCCACCTCCTACCTCATGTCCAAGATAGACTACCTTTCTCTGTCCAATTTGGCATTTACTCGCCTTTATGGTCAGATTGGCTCGTCCAAGAGCCTGCAAAACATCTCTCAGGTGGGTTACATGTTCTTCCCAGGAATTGCTGAACACTGCGATGTCATCCAAGTATGCCATGCAGAAGTCCTCCATCCCATTCAGAACCTGGTTTACCATCCGTTGAAACGTAGCAGGTGCATTCTTCAGTCCGAAAGGCATTACCTTAAACTGGTATAAGCCAACGGGGGTAGAAAATGCAGTTTTCTCCTTGGCATGGTCTGTCAGGGCTATTTGCCAATAGCCTGACGTCAAGTCAAATGTGCTGAGGAACTTGGCGGCGCCAAGTTTATCCACCAACTCATCTGTTCTTGGCAAAGGGTGGGCATCAGTCTTGGTGACTGCATTAAGAGCTCTATAATCCACGCAGAATCTAAGTTCTTTAGATCCGGCCTTTGGTACTAACACAACTGGGCTAGACCATGGACTAGTAGAGGGCTCTATTACCCCGAGATCGAGCATTTTGCTGACCTCACCTTTGTTGTGGGTTTGTACGTTTTCTGACATGCGGTATCCTCTGCTTTTGACTGGCAGGCAGTCACCAGTGAGTATGTCGTGCTGGCCCCAAGGGGTCAAGCCTGGTGAAAGCGAGAACAGAGAGGCAAACTGATTCAACATAGATTTGCACTCTTCTTGTTGCTCGGGTGTCAGATTGGAGGAGAGATTTACTCCTTCAATTCTTTCATCTAAAGGTAAGCCTCTGAGGAGATCCGGAAGAGCTTCACTCTCTTCCTCTTCCTCGGATGATGCTAGAAGCAACGCTCCTACATCAGGTCGGGAGACATACGCTTTAAGTCGGTTGGTGTGAAAGACTGTCGGAGCCTCCTTGGGATTGCCCAAGTCCACCAGAAAGTTAACCTCTCCGAGTTTACCCACGACTCGGAACGGTCCCATCCATTTATCTTGCAAGGCCCTCTGCCTTGTTGGGATCATAACGAGAACGAGCTGGTCTTGAGCGAAATCAACCATGTTAGCCTTTTGATCGTGCCAGTGCTTGACCAATGCTTGTCCAGCTTTCAAGTTATCGCTTGCTTCCGTCATCATGTGTGACATTCTCCTCCGGAGACCTATCATGTAGTCAGTCACTCTGACTGGCTTGAGGGAAGGAGCACTCTCCAACCCCTCCTTAATCAGGGCCAATGGACCTCTGATGGGATGACCATAGAGTAGTTCGAAGGGTGAGTAACCTACACCCTCCTGAGGGACTTCTCTATAAGCAAAGAGAAGGCATGGCAGTAGAAGGTCCCATTTACGCTTAAGGGGTTCCTCTAAAGCACCTATCATGCTCTTCATGGTTCGGTTGAACCGTTCTACCAACCCATTGGTTTGTGGGTGGTATGACGTTGAGAACTTGTAAGTAACTCCACAGGTTTTCCACATGGCTTTCATGTAGTTGGACATAAAGTTTGACCCCCTGTCAGAGATTACTTCCTTAGGAAACCCGACCCTAGTAAAAATACCAAAGAGGGCCTTAGCCACAGCCGGGGCTGTAACAGTCCTCATAGGAATTGCCTCAGGATACCTAGTAGCATGGTCTACTACAACAAGTATAAACCTGTTGCCTGAGGAGGTTGGAGGATCAAGGGGACCAATGATGTCAATCCCTACTCTCTCAAATGGGACTCCCACAACTGGGAGAGGCACTAAAGGTGCCACATTCTTGGAGCCAACCTTACCAGAGGTCTGGCAGGTGTGGCAGCTCCTGCAGTGTTTTTCTACTTCGGCCCCCATCTTTGGCCAATAGAAGTAGAGGGAGAGCCTTTCCTTAGTCTTCTTGAAACTCAAGTGACCAGCCAAAGGAATCTCGTGGGCTAACTGCAAGAACTGTGGTCTGTTCTCTTGGGGCACTACAAGTCGTTTGTAGTCTCCAGGTGCAGACTCGGTCGGTTCACTGTAGAAGAGGCCATCTTCCCAGTGCAACCTGTATTTCCCAGGCTCTTGCCCTTCAGCCTGAGCTTCTGCCTGGTGGCGAAGACCTTCCAGAGTTGGACATTCTCTCTGTCCCTTACTGAAGTCTGCCCTGCTGGGTCCACCTTCTGCCAGTAAAGACTGCAGCTCAGGATGGTCAACAGGATCCAGATCTCCAATGAGTTCCTGGCCTTCCATTAGCTCTTCCTCAGAGTCTAATTCTACTACACAGGGTTGTACCTCCCTCTCAGCCTTGGCTGGAGGTGGAGTTACGGGCGTAACTTTGGACAACCGCGGGGAAGTCCGTGTTGGCTGCACTGGAATGCTGGCTGCGGGTTTCGGGATAGAAGTCTTAGGTTTCCCTTTCGCTTCTGATTTCTTGGAGACAGCGGCCGACAATTCCAGTGGAGCAGGAGTGATTTCTTTCTTCATCATCTCCTGGAGAGTACCTCGCATGGTCCTCTCTCTTGCAGGTCTGGTTAGCTCCTGTAACCGTTTACTAGGAGGTCTGGGGGTATGCGAAACAACTCAGAGAGTTTTTAAATCGTTACCCAACAGTACGCGTCCTGGTACTTCACTCTGTATGCTGACAGGTATCTTCACAGTCATGTCGTTACACTGGATGAGAACTGGTAATTGGGGAAGCATCTGCACAGGCCCTCCAGCTAACTTGGTGAGGCGTTTGGGTGCCTTAGCAACATCCTCAGCCTGAAAAAACGATTTATCCACCACAGTTATGCTGGCCCCAGTGTCCCTAATGGCAGAAGTCTCCTGACCATTCACCTGGACACTGTCCTTATAATACTCTTTAGTATTATCGGGGATAGAATTATAGACATCTAAATTCTGTTGTTCCCACAACCCCAGAGATACTAAAGAAACGCTGGCTGAGACTCCAATGGGTTCGTCAGCTAGCAGTAGAAAGTTTCCACTTGCCATTTGGACTTCCTCCTCTGGAGCGAAGGCTAAGGAGACAAGCTGGACCCCTGAAGGTTTACCCTTACATCTGGGATCTCCTTTCACGTGGTCAGTCGAGCCACAAACAAAGCATTTACCGAATGCTTTCTGGAATGGTGGCTTGTTCTGACCTCCTTCCGGTTTGGCACCAGAAGACACACTATTCTGCTGTGGTTTTCCTTGTGGCTTACCCTTCTGGTTTTGTTTGGGGCCCTCTTTGGAATGTGAGTTATTAGAATTCTCTTTTGAGTCTTTTTTAGGCTGTCTTCCCTCATCTTTTTTCTGAGTTGCCCCAGAATCCTTATGAGTAGCCCGGTTGGCAACCCATAAGTCAGCAGCCTTAGCTAGCTCCCGGGAATCCAATTCCTTCGAATCAGCCAAGTGCTGTCTGAGCTCAGGAGAACAGGCATCATAAATAGACTCCAACATAAAAAGATTCCTCATACCCTCATATGTGTTCACTTTGTAACCCTTAATCCATCCCTCTAAGTTTTTCAACCCTTCACTCACCCAGGTAGCCCAAGGGGTACCATCATGCTTTTTGAGGGTTCTAAACCTCTTAAGATACTGGGAAGGGGTCTTCCCGAATCTAGCTATTAAAGCTAGTTTCACACTTTCGTAATCCGTCTTATCCGCCTCCCCCAACTCCATTACCACATCAGTCGCAACAGGAGGGAGCCTAGAGAACAACCAGGGGAGCAAAGCATTCCCTGTGATGTCCTGGAGCCCATGATTGTATTCAAACAGTTTCAACCAATCCAACACATCCAATCTCGGTTCATACATACCCACTAATTCCTTCGGCATCGGGGGTCTTTTGGGACTGGAGCTCCTAGAGGAACCAGAGGAGAGAGAAGCATTTTCCATAGACAACTTTTTCATCTCTAACTCGTGATTAAGTTCTATTTCTCTGAGTCTTAACTCGGCTTGCTTCTGCTCAGCCTGGGCATTCATCCGTCTGAACTCGAGCTCTTGGTTTCGTTCGGATTGAGCCAAGAACCGTTTGTATTCTAATTCGAGCTTCATTTTTTCAAGTTCAAAATAAGCAGGGTTACTTGTGGGACCTGGTATGGGCCCCGTAGGCACAGCTGGTAAGGCAGGTAGAGGAGCAGGGGAGACAGTTTCATTAGCCTCTCCGTCCTCGTCAGCCTCCTCATCGCTATCATCAGAATTACGATTCAGATCAACACCATCACTGTTATCTACATTTGCTGGAGCGATTGGTTCCTCTGAACCAGTACCCAGACTTTGGTTCGCCAGCAATCTCTCGATTAGTTCTAACTTCTTGCCTCTTACAGAAAGATTCTCTTGTCTACAGAGAGCTCGCAATCTCTCAGTATTTTCACCTGACAAGGACTCTTGACTGTAAGTTTCCATCGTAGACATGTTTTTCGAAAGTTGCTTTTTGTGCAAAGTTTTGTGGTTAGTTATCCTACAGTGTCGAAAAGCACTCTAAACTGTATACTCGATACAAATCCCACCGCTGCCACCTGTGTTAGGCGGAAACCTGTGCAGTTCCCTCTGGGACCACTGCAAAAGATTTAGGACTACAGGTGTTTGGCGGTGAACCCACTTGGTAGCAGTCTGTACCACACAGATTCACTTGGTAGCTGTGGCTGAGCAGTCAGACTTCCCTCAAGAAGAGTTGAGCAGTATGTGGAGTATACAAAATAGGGCAATTCTTCACAGCAAGACAAGCAAACACGCAACAAGGCTTAGTGTAAAGATATTAAGGTATTTATTTATAACGAAACATCTATCAAAAACACTATGGCACTTTCACAGCAACCAAATCAACCACAGTTACTCTACGAAGACGAAACGATCAATCCCCCTAGTAATATTTCGACAAGTCTAGGTTCTACCGGCACCACTTATTTACAGACAGAGGTGTGTACCTCAACCTAGATGGCACTCTAATATTAGTTAGGACGGGAGAGAAAAAAGATAGGCAGGTTATGAAATCAACACAGTTCAATACTTCACGGGAAAAAATGCAAGGCAGGAAGGCAGGAATCACAATAGAGCGTAAAGTTCAGAGGCCAGGCCCACTCGGAGAGAGTGTTAAGGAGAATTCTCTGTTTATGCTGAATTTCCTAACCTAGTGAGTCCCCCAGCAGCTTTGCTGGATTTCTGGAGTTTGTTTTTTTCCATCCTGCCAAGAGTGAGACTCTTTTCTCCCACTCTTGGACATGTATGTGTGTAATTCCTTTGAAATGTCAATGTGTTCTATGGGCTATGGGATCTTTTACTCCATAGGGTCTCATATGTTTTTCTATGTGTGTTACACCGCACCCTACGTGCCGTAACACTGGGGCGTCCTAGCGGACCCCCACCATAGACTCCATACCCGGGGACTGACTACTGTCTCCCCGGGCATGTAAAGTCACCATTGGCTTTACTAGACCTAAATTTACTAACAGAACTAGTACAAACCATTTTAATGTGGACATACTAGTAGGGGTAATTCGATTACTCCTAGATCTGTTACTCGAGGGGGCACTGTCCCGTCCCCCCTCGTCGAGTTTTGGCTGGTGGCAGTGGAAACTACTTGTTATGTTCGACCCCGAACATAACCCTATGGGATTCGTCCCATTGTTGGAGATTGACCCTTTTTCTCGTTAATCTCTAACGTACCACCGGTCTCCTTATCTTAAATAAGTTTATCGGATGGTATTTTCTGCCACAAATCGGTTTTTAAAATTGCGTCTGTGTTCGTCTCTGTGACTCTTAAACCAAAGGTTGAGCCCTTTGTTCCACTTTTGGCGGGCCTCTGGACAGAGACCCTCCAAAGTGGTGCCATTCTGTCTGGGTTACCACAGGGGTGTGGGAGGGGGTTTAGGCACCCTGGACCGAGTTGCCTTGCCAACTCCGGTCGCACTCTGGAGTGATTGGCCCAAGTGGTGAGCCTTCCCACTCACCACTTAGCATGTGTTGATTGACAGCTAGGCTGAATGAATGGGGGTTTTCTGCATAAAAGCAGGGCTTTTGGGACTGGATCTTCAGAAGTCGCCACAGGACCTAAGAATCCGACGAGGGTAACGCTGAGCCGACCTGCACGACGACACCTCCGGTGGAGCCCTGCAGAACCGACTCACCACTTCCCGATGACAGAGGAGATCTCCCTGCCGGAGAGTCTCTTCCCCTGGCTGGTGGGAACAACCAGTCCCCTTTGCTTTTTATTCGCCTCAGGACGCAGTGGTCGAATTGCCCGTGCAGAGCACCTCGGCAACCGGATAGCCACTACCCCTGTACCGCGACCAAAAGGCGGTGCCTTGTGACGGAGCACTCCGCGGCTGGTCTCTTCCCTGGTGGTGCACCGGACTTCACTTTTCTTTGACAACGAGATCATCTCTACTCTTGGCAAAGACCCGATGTGCATCCACCACCAGGAACAACTGCCCCCGCCAGAGCTGCCCTCCACAACAAGGTACCGTGTCCGCCTGGCTTCCCTTTCGATCGGTTCGAGTGAGGTGTCTTAATCCTCTCCGTTCCGTTGGGTCGCCTCCAAGCTTTTCTCATTTGTTGTTCTGAACTGGTTCAATCTGCCGATAACAATTTGCTACAAAGACTTGAATGCATCTCCGCTAGAGACTTTTGGGACATCACGCCTTGCCTCTTTCCGAGTGGGCCTGGCCTCTGAACTTTATGATCTATTGTGATTCTTGCCTTCCTGCCTTGCATTTTATCCACGAAGGATTGAACTGTGTTGATTTCATAACCTGCCTATCTTTTTCTCTCCCGTCCTAACTAATATTCGAGTGTCATCTAGGTTGAGGTATACACCTCTGTCTGAAAATAAGTGGTACCGGTAGAACCTAGATTTGTCGAGATATTGCTAGGGGGATTGATCGTTTTCTGCTTCGTAGAGTAATTGTGTTTGATTTGTTTGCCGTGAATTTGCTATAGTGTTTTTCATAGATGTTTTGTTATAAATAAATACCTTAATATCTTTACACTAAGCCTCGTTGCGTGTTTGCTTGTCTTGCTGTGAAGAATTGCCCTATTTTGTATACTCCACATACTGCTCAACTTTTCTTGAGAGAGGTCTGACTGCTCAGCCACAGCTACCAAGTGAATCTGTGTGGTGCAGACTGCTACCAAGTGGGTTCACCGCCAAACGCCTGTAGTCCTAAATCTTTTGCAGTGGTCCCAGAGGGAACTGCACAGGTTTCCGCCTAACACTGGTGTACAGCGGTGGGATTTGTAACAAGTATACAGTTTAGAGTGCTTTTCGACACTGTAGGATAACTAACCACAACACTTTGCACAAAAAAGCAACTTTCAAAAAACATGTCTACGATGGAAACTTACAGTCAAGAGTCCTTGTCAGGTGAAAATACTGAGAGTTTGCGAGCTCTCTGTAGGCAAGTGAATCTTTCTGTAAGAGGCAAGAAGTTAGAACTAATCGAGAGATTGCTGGCGAACCAAAGTCTGGGTACTGGTTCAGAGGAACCAATCTCCCCAGCGACTGTAGATAACAGTGATAGTGTTGATCTGAATCGTAATTCTGATGATAGCGATGAAGAGGCTGACGAGGACGGCGCGGCTAAAGAAACTGTCTCCCCTGCTCCTCTACGCGCCTTACCAGCTGTGCCTACCGGGCCCATACCAGGTCCCACAAGTAAACCTGCTTATTCTGAACTTAAAAAAATGAAGCTCGAACTAGAATACAAACGGTTCTTGGCTCAATCTGAACGAAACCAAGAGCTCGAGTTCAGACGGATGAATGCCCAGGCTGAGCAGAAGCAAGCTGAGTTAAGACTCAGGGAAATAGAACTTAATCACGAGTTAGAGATGAAAAAGTTGCCTATGGAAAATGCTTCTCTCTCCTCTGGTTCCTCTAGGAGCTCCAGTCCCAAAAGACCCCGGATGCCGAAGGAATTAGTGGGTATGTATGAACCGAGATTGGATGTGTTGGATTGGTTGAAACTGTTTGAATACAATCATGGGCTCCAGGACATCACCGGGAATGCGTTGCTTCCCTGGTTGTTCTCTAGGCTCCCTCCTGTTGCGACTGATGTGGTAATGGAGTTGGGGGAGGCGGATAAGACGGATTACGAAAGTGTGAAACTAGCTTTAATAGCTAGATTCGGGAAGACCCCTTCCCAGTATCTTAAGAGGTTTAGAACCCTCAAAAAGCATGATGGTACCCCTTGGGCTACCTGGGTGAGTGAAGGGTTGAAAAACTTAGAGGGATGGATTAAGGGTTACAAAGTGAACACTTATGAGGGTATGAGGAATCTTTTTATGTTGGAGTCTATTTATGATGCCTGTTCTCCTGAGCTCAGACAGCACTTGGCTGATTCGAAGGAATTGGATTCCAGGGAGCTAGCTAAGGCTGCTGACTTGTGGGTTGCTAACAGGGCTACTCATAAGGATTCTGGGGCAACTCAGAAAAAGGATGAAGGAAAACAGCCTAAAAAAGACTCAAAAGAGAATTCTAATAACTCACATTCCAAAGATGGCCCCAAACAAAACCAGAAGGGTAGCCACCGGGAAAACCACAGCAGAATAGTGTGCCTTCTGGTGCCAAACCGGAAGGAGGTCAGAACAAGCCACCATTCCAGAAAGCATTTGGTAAATGCTTTGTTTGTGGCTCGACTGACCACGTGAAAGGAGATCCCAGATGCAAGGGTAAACCTTCAGGGGTCCAGCTTGTCTCCTTAGCCTTCGCTCCAGAGGAGGAAGTCCAAATGGCAAGTGGAAACTTTCTACTGCTAGCTGACGAACCCATTGGAGTCTCAGCCAGCGTTTCTTTAGTATCTCTGGGGTTGTGGGAACAACAGAATTTAGATGTCTATAATTCTATCCCCGATAATACTAAAGAGTATTATAAGGACAGTGTCCAGGTGAATGGTCAGGAGACTTCTGCCATTAGGGACACTGGGGCCAGCATAACTGTGGTGGATAAATCGTTTTTTCAGGCTGAGGATGTTGCTAAGGCACCCAAACGCCTCACCAAGTTAGCTGGAGGGCCTGTGCAGATGCTTCCCCAATTACCAGTTCTCATCCAGTGTAACGACATGACTGTGAAGATACCTGTCAGCATACAGAGTGAGGTACCAGGACGCGTACTGTTGGGTAACGATTTAAAAACTCTCAGAGTTGTATCGCATACTCCCAGACCTCCTAGTAAACTGTTACAGGAGCTAACCAGACCTGCAAGAGAGAGGACCATGCGCGGTACTCCCCAGGAGATGATGAAGAAAGATATCACTCCTGCTCCACTGTAATTATCGCCCGCTGTCTCCAAGAAATCAGAAGCGAAAGGGAAACCTAAGACTTCTATCCCGAAACCAGCAGCCCGCATTCCAGTGCAGCCAACACGGACTTCCCCGCGGTTGTCCACAGTTACACCCGTAACTCCACCTCCAGCCGAGGCTGAGAGGGAGGTACAACCCTGTGTGGTAGAATTAGACTTTGAGGAAGAGCTAATGGAAGGCCAGGAACTCATTGGAGATCTGGATCCTGTTGACCATCCTGAGCTGCAGTCTTTACTCGCAGAAGGTGGACCCAGCAGGGCAGACTTCAGTAAGGGACAGAGAGAATGTCCAACTCTGGAAGGTCTTCGCCACCAGGCAGAAGCTCAGGCTGAAGGGCAAGAGCCTGGGAAATACTGGTTGCACTGGGAAGATGGCCTCTTCTACAGTGAACCAACCGAGTCTGCACCTGGAGACCACAAACGACTTGTAGTACCCCAAGAGAACAGACCACAGTTCTTGCAGTTAGCCCACGAGATTCCTTTGGCTGGTCACTTGAGTTTCAAGAAGACTAAGGAAAGGCTCTCTCTCTACTTCTATTGGCCGAAGATGGGGGCCGAAGTAGAAAAACACTGCAGGAGCTGCCACACCTGCCAGATCTCTGGTAAGGTTGGCTCCAAGAATGTGGCACCTTTAGTGCCTCTCCCAGTCGTGGGAGTCCCATTTGAGAGAGTAGGGATTGACATCGTTGGTCCCCTTGATCCTCCAACCTCCTCAGGCAACAGGTTTATCCTTGTTGTAGTAGACCCTGCTACTAGGTATCCTGAGGCAATTCCTATGAGGACTGTTACAGCTCCGGCTGTGGCTAAGGCCCTCCTTGGTATTTTTACTAGGGTCGGGTTTCCGAAGGAAGTAATCTCTGACAGGGGGTCAAACTTTATGTCCCACTACATGAAAGCCATGTGGAAAACCTGCGGAGTTACTTACAAGTTCTCAACGGCTTACCACCCACAAACCAATGGGTTGGTAGAACGGTTCAACCGAACCATGAAGAGCATGATAGGTGCTTTAGAGGAACCCCTTCAGCGCAAGTGGGACCTTCTACTGCCATGCCTTCTCTTTGCTTATAGAGAAGTCCCTCAGGAGGGCGTAGGTTACTCGCCCTTCGAACTCCTCTATGGTCATCCCGTCAGAGGTCCATTGGCCCTGATTAAGGAGGGGTTGGAGAGTGCTCCTTCCCCCAAGCCAGTCAGAGTGACTGACTACGTGATAGGTCTCCGGAGGAGAATGTCGCACATGATGACGGAAGCAAGCGATAACTTGAAAGCTGGACAAGCATTGGTCAAGCACTGGCACGATCAAAAGGCTAACATGGTTGAGTTCGCTCAAGACCAGCTCGTTCTCGTTATGATCCCAACAAGGCAGAGGGCCTTGCAAGATAAGTGGATGGGACCCTTCCGAGTAGTGGGTAAACTCGGAGAGGTTAACTATCTGGTGGACTTGGGCAATCCCAAGGAGGCTCCGACAGTCTTTCACACCAACCGACTTAAAGCGTATGTCTCACGACCTGATGTAGGAGCGTTGCTTCTAGCATCATCCGAGGAAGAGGAAGAGAGTGAAGCTCTTCCGGATCTCCTCAGAGGCTTACCTTTAGATGAAAGAATTGAAGGAGTAAATCTCTCCTCCAATCTGACACCCGAGCAACAAGAAGAGTGCAAATCTATGTTGAATCAGTTTGCCTCTCTGTTCTCGCTTTCACCAGGCTTGACCCCTTGGGGCCAGCACGACATACTCACTGGTGACTGCCTGCCAGTCAAAAGCAGAGGATACCGCATGTCAAAAAAAGTACGAACCCACATCAAAGGTGAGGTCAGCAAGATGCTTGATCTCGGGGTAATAGAGCCCTCTACTAGTCCATGGTCTAGCCCAGTTGTGTTAGTACCAAAGGCCGGATCTAAAGAACTTAGATTCTGCGTGGATTATAGAGCTCTTAATGCAGTCACCAAGACTGATGCCCACCCTTTGCCAAGAACAGATGAGTTGGTGGATAAACTTGGCGCCGCCAAGTTCCTCAGCACATTTGACTTGATGTCAGGCTATTGGCAAATAGCCCTGACAGACCATGCCAAGGAGAAAACTGCATTTTCTACCCCCGTTGGCTTATACCAGTTTAAGGTAATGCCTTTCGGATTGAAAAATGCACCTGCTACGTTTCAACGGATGGTAAACCAGGTTCTGAATGGGATGGAGGACTTCTGCATGGCATACTTGGATGACATCGCAGTGTTCAGCAATTCCTGGGAAGAACATGTAACCCACCTGAGAGATGTTTTGCAGGCTCTTGGACGAGCCAATCTGACCATAAAGGCGAGTAAATGCCAAATTGGACAGAGTAAGGTAGTCTATCTTGGGCATGAGGTAGGCGGTGGAGAAATAAGGCCTTTGCTCAGTAAAATTGAAGCTGTGCAAAATTGGACAACACCGACTACTCAAACCCAGGTGAAAGCCTTCCTTGGCCTCACTGGGTATTACAGGAATTTCATAGAGAACTATGGGACCATAGCTTCTCCACTGAATGTCATCTCCTCGCCCAAATTTCCTAAAAAGGTTAAATGGAATGAGGAGTGCAATCAGGCTTTTGAAAACCTGAAAAAGGCTCTTTGCCAAGCCCCAGTACTCCGAGCTCCTGATTACCGCCAACACTTCATTGTGCAGACAGATGCTTCAAATGTAGGAAAAGGTGCCGTACTCAGTCAACTGGATGGGAAAGATAGGGAGCACCCCGTTTGCTTCATCAGCCGCAAGCTGAAGGATCCTGAAACAAGGTGGGCAACAATCGAAAGAGAATGCTTTGCTATCGTGTGGGCTCTGAAGAAGTTTAGGCCGTACTTGTATGGTTCTACTTTTGTCATTCAGACTGACCACCAACCCTTGAGATGGTTAATGCAAATGAAAGGGGAAAACCCAAAACTATTGAGATGGTCGATCTGCCTGCAAGGGTTTGATTTCACCATTGAGCACAGGTCAGGGTGTCACCACCAAAATGCTGATGGTCTCTCTAGGATGTATGTCATCGACTAGAGGTATGTGATTCATCCAGGAGTGGATTAAATCCTCCTGTCCCTTAGTCTGGGGGGGGCGAGTGTTAGGGAGAATTCTCTGTTTAGGCTGAATTTCCTAACCTAGTGAGTCCCCCAGCAGCTTTGCTGGATTTCTGGAGTTTGTTTTTTTCCATCCTGCCAAGAGTGAGACTCTTTTCTCCCAGTCTTGGACATGTATGTGTGTAATTCCTTTGAAATGTCAATGTGTTTGATGGACTATGGGGTCTTTTACTCCATAGGGTCTCATATGTTTTTCTATGTGTGTTACACCGCACCCTATGTGCCGTAACACTGGGGCGTCCTAGCGGACCCCCACCATAGACTCCATACCCGGGGACTGACTACTGTCTCCCCGGGCATGTAAAGTCACCATTGGCTTTACTAGACCTAAATTTACTAACAGAACTAGTACAAACCATCTTAATGTGGACGTACTAGTAGGGGTAATTCGATTACTCCTAGATCTGTTACTCGAGGGGGCACTGTCCCGTCCCCCCTCGTCGAGTTTTGGCTGGTGGCAGTGGAAACTACTTGTTATGTTCGACCCCGAACATAACCCTATGGGATTCGTCCCATTGTTGGAGATTGACCCTTTTTCTCGTTAATCTCTAACGTACCACCGGTCTCCTTATCTTAAATAAGTTTATCGGATGGTATTTTCTGCCAGAACTCTTTTTAAAATGGCGTCTGTGTTCGTCTCTGTGACTCCTAAACCAAAGGTTGAGCCCTTTGTTCCCCTTTTGGCGGGCCTCTGGCCAGAGACCCTCCAAAGTGGTGCCATTCTGTCTGGGTTACCACAGGGGTGTGGGAGGGGGTTTAGGCACCCTGGACCGAGTTGCCTTGCCAACTCCGGTCGCACTCTGGAGTGATTGGCCCAAGTGGTGAGCCTTCCCGCTCACCACTTAGCATGTGTTGATTGACAGCTAGGCTGAATGAATGGGGGTTTTCTGCATAAAAGCAGGGCTTTTGGGACTGGATCTTCAGAAGTCGCCACAGGACCTAAGAATCCGACGAGGG
This sequence comes from Ambystoma mexicanum, assembly GCF_040938575.1. Taxonomy (NCBI): domain Eukaryota; kingdom Metazoa; phylum Chordata; class Amphibia; order Caudata; family Ambystomatidae; genus Ambystoma; species Ambystoma mexicanum. Next base: position 1,031,174,184 of record NC_090941.1, on the reverse strand, counting down.
TAACGCTGAGCCGACCTGCACGACGACACCTCCGGTGGAGCCCTGCGAAACCGACTCACCACTTCCCGACGACAGAGGAGATGTCCCTGCCGGAGAGTCTCTTCCCCTGGCTGGTGGGAACAACCAGTCCCCTTTGCTTTTAATTCGCCTCAGGATGCAGTGGTCGAATTGCCCGTGCAGAGCACCTCGGCAACCGGATAGCCACTACCCCTGTACCGCGACCAAAAGGTGGTGCCTTGTGACGGAGCACTCCGCGGCTGGTCTCTTCCCTGGTGGTGCACCGGACTTCAATTTTCTTCGACGACGAGATCATCTCTACTCTTGGCAAAGACCCGACGTGCATCCACCACCAGGAACAACTGCCCCCGCCGGAGCTGCCCTCCACAAGGTACCGTGTCCGCCTGGCTTCCCTTTCGATCGGTTCGAGTAAGGTGTCTTAATCCTCTCCGTTCCGTTGGGTCGCCTCCAAGCTTTTCTTATTTGTTGTTCTGGACTGGTTCAATCTGCTGATAACAATTTGCTACAAAGACTTGAATGCATCTCCGCTAGAGACTTTTGGGACATCGCGCCTTGCCTCTCTCCGAGTGGGCCTGGCCTCTGAACTTTATGATCTATTGTGATTCTTGCCTTCCTGCCTTGCATTTTATCCACGAAGGATTGAACTGTGTTCATTTTATAACCTGCCTATCTTTTTCTCTCCCGTCCTAACTAATATTCGAGTGTCATCAAGGTTGAGGTATACACCTCTGTCTGAAAATAAGTGGTACCGGTAGAACCTAGAGTTGTCGAGATATTGCTAGGGGGATTGATCGATTTCCGCTTCGTAGAGTAATTGTGTTTGATTTGTTTGCCGTGAATTTGCTATAGTGTTTTTCATAGATATTTTGTTATAAATAAATACCTTAATATCTTTACACTAAGCCTCGTTGCGTGTTTGCTTGTCTTGCTGTGAAGAATTGCCCTATTTTGTATACTCCACATACTGCTCAACTTTTCTTAAGAGAGGTCTGACTGCTCAGCCACAGCTACCAAGTGAATCTGTGTGGTGCAGACTGCTACCAAGTGGGTTCACCGCCAAACGCCTGTAGTCCTAAATCTTTTGCAGTGGTCCCAGAGGGAACTGCACAGGTTTCCGCCTAACAGAGAGGCAAGGCGATATGTCCCAAAAAGTCTCTAGTGGAGAGGCCTTCAAGTGGAGAGCAAATTGTTATCGGCAGATTGAACCAGTTCAGAACAATAAATGAGAAAAGCTTGGAGGCGACCCAATGGAAAGGAGAGGATTAAGACACCTCACTCGAACCGATCGAAAGGGAAGCCAGGCGGACACGGTACCTTGTTGTGGAGGGCAGCTCCGGCGGGGGCAGTTGTTCCTGGTGGTGGATGCACGTCGGGTCTTTGCCAAGAGTAGAGATGATCTCGTCGTCGAAGAAAAGTGAAGTCCGGTGCACCACCAGGGAAGAGACCAGCCGCGGAGTGCTCCGTCACAAGGCACCGCCTTTTGGTCGCGGTACAGGGGTAGTGGCTATCCGGTTGCCGAGGTGGTCTGCACGGGCAATTCGACCACTGCGTCCTGAGGCGAATAAAAAGCAAAGGGGACTGGTTGTTCCCACCAGTCAGGGGAAGAGACTCTCCGGCAGGGAAATCTCCTCTGTCGTCGGGAAGTGCTGAGTCGGTTCTGCAGGGCTCCACCAGAGGTGTCGTCGTGAAGGTCGGCTCAGCGGTACCCTCGTCGGATTCTTAGGTCCTGTGGCGACTTCTGAAGATCCAGTCCCAAAAGCCCTGCTTTTGTGCAGAAAACCCCCATTCATTCAGCCTAGCTGTCAATCATCACATGCTAAGTGGTGAGCGGGAAGGCTTACCACTTGGGCCAATCACTCCAGAGTGCGACCAGAGTTGGCAAGGCAACTCGGTCCAGGGTGCCTAAACCCCCTCCCACACCCCTGTGGTAACCCAGACAGAATGGCACCACTTTGGAGGGTCTCTGTACAGAGGCCCGCCAAAAGTGGAACAAAGGGCTCAACCTTTGGTTTGGGAGTCACAGAGATGAACACAGACGCCATTTTAAAAACCGAGTTCTGGCAGAAAATACCATCCGATAAACTTATTTAAGATAAGTAGACCGGTGGTACGTTAGAGATTAACGAGGAAAAGTATCAATCTCCAACAATGGGACGAATCCCATAGGGTTATGTTCGGGGTCGGACATAACAAGTAGTTTCCACTGCCACCAGCCAAAACTCGACGAGGGGGGACGGGACAGTGCCCCCTCGAGTAACAGATCCAGGAGTAATCGAATTACCCCTACTAGTACGTCCACAATAAAATGGTTTGTACTAGTTCTGTTAGTAAATTTAGGTCTAGTAAAGCCAATGGTGACTTTACATGCCCGGGGAGACAGTAGTCAGTCCCCGGGTATGGAGTCTATGGTGGAGGTCCGCTAGGACGCCCCAGTGTTACGGCACGTAGGGTGCGGTGTAACACACATAGAAAAACATATGAGACCCTATGGAGTAAAAGACCCCATAGCCCATAGAACACATTGGTATTCAAAGGAATTACACACATACATGTCCAAGAGTGGGAGAAAAAGAGTCTCACTCTTGGCAGGATGGAAAAAAACAAACTCCAGAAATCCAGCAAAGCTGCTGGGGGACTCACTAGGTTAGGAAATTCAGCCTAAACAGAGAATTCTCCCTAACAGTGCCCCACACTGCTGGGGGTGGGGGTGCAGGGGGACATGAGTGGGGGCCTGGTGGAGGGTGGCTCACAGTGCTGGGGGGTGGAGGTGCAGGGGGACATGAGTGGGGGCCTGGTGGAGGGTGGGCCACAGTGCTGGGGGGTGCGGGTGCAGGGGGACATGAGTTGGACATGAGTGGGGGCCTGGTGGAGGGTGCCCCACAGTGCTGGCGGGTGGGGGTGCAGGGGGACATGAGTGGGGGCCTGGTGGAGGGTGCCCCACAGTGCTGGGGGGTGGGGGTGCTGGGAGACATGAGTTGGACATGAGTGGGGGCCTGGTGGAGGGTGGACTACAGTGCTGGGGGGTGGGGGTGCAGGGGGACATGAGATGGACATGAGTGGGAGCCTGGTGGAGGGTGCTCCACAGTGCTGGGGGGTGGGGGTGCTAGGAGACATGAGAGGGGGCCTGGTGGAGGGTGGCCTACAGTGCTGGGGGTTGGGGGTGCTGGGAGACATGAGTAGGGGCCTGGTGGAGGGTGCCCCACAGTGTTGGGGGGTGGTGGTGCTGGGAGACATGAGTGGGGGCCTGGTAGAGGGTGCCCCACAGTGCTGGGGGGTGGGGGTGCTGGGAGACATGAGTGGGGGCCTGGTGGAGGGTGCCCCACAGTGCTGGGGGGGTGGGGGTGCAGGGGGACATGAGTGGGGGCCTGGTGGAGGGTGGCCCACAGTGCTGGGGGTGGGGGTGCAGGGGGACATGAGTGGGGGCCTGGTGGAGGGTGCCCCACAGTGCTGGGGGGTGGGGATGCAGGGGGACATGAGTTGGACATGAGTGGGGCCTGGTGGAGGGTGCCCCACAGTGCTGGGGGGTGGGGATGCTGGGAGACATGAGTGGGGGCCTGGTGGAGGGTGGCCCACAGTGCTGGGGGGGTGGGGGTGCTGGGAGACATGAGTGGGGGTCTGGTGGAGGGGGCCCCACAGTGCTGGGGGGTGGTGGTGCTGGGAGACATGAGTGGGGGCCTGGTGGAGGGTGCCCCACAGTGCTGGGGGGTGGGGGTGCAGGGAGACATGAGTGGGGGCCTGGTGGAGGGTGGCCCACAGTGCTGGGGGGTGGGGGTGCTGGGAGACATAAGTTGGACATGAGTGGGGGCCTGGTGGAGGGTGCCCCACAGTGCTGGGGGGTGGGGGTGCTGGGAGACATGAGTGGGGGCCTGGTGGAGGGTGGCCCACAGTGCTGGGGGGTGGCGGTGCTGGGAGACATGAGTTGGACATGAGTGGGGGCCTGGTGGAGGGTGCCCCACAGTGCTGGGGGTGGGGGTGCAGGGGGACATGAGTTGGACATGAGTGGGGGCCTGGTGGAGGGTGGCCCACAGTGCTGGGGGGTGGGGGTGCTGGGAGACATGAGTGGGGGCCTGGTGGAGGGTGCCCCACAGTGCTGGGGGGTGGGGGTGCTGGGAACATGAGTGGGGGCCTGGTGGAGGGTGGCCCACAATGCTGGGGGGTGGGGGTGCAGGGGGACCCGAGTGGGGGCCTGGTGGAGGGTGGCGCACAGTGCTGGGGGGTGGGGGTGCTGGGAGACATGAGTTGGACATGAGTGGGGGCCTGGTGGAGGGTGCCCCACAGTGTTGGGGGTGGGGGTGCAGGGGGACATGAGTGGGGGCCTGGTGGAGGGTGCCCCACAGTGCTGGGGGGTGGGGTTGCTGGGAGACATGAGTGGGGGCCTGGTGGAGGGTGGCCCACAGTGCTGGGGGGTGGGGGTGCAGGGGGACATGAGTAGGACATGAGTGGGGGCCTAGTGGAGGGTGCCCCACAGAGCTGGGGGGTGGGGGTGCAGGGGGACATGTGTGGGGGCCTGGGGAGGGTGCCCCACAGTGCTGGGGGATGGGGGTGCAGGGGGACATGAGTGGGGGCCTGGCGGAGGGTGGCCCACAGTGCTGGGGGGTGGGGGTGCAGGAGGACATGAGTGGGGGCCTGGTGGAGGGTGCTCCACAGTGCTGGGGGGTGGGGGTGCTGGGAGACATGAGTTGAACATGAGTGGGGGCCTGGTGGAGGGTGGCCCACAGTGCTGGGGGGTGGGGGTGCTGGGAGACATGAGTTGAACATGATTGGGGGCCTGGTGGAGGGTGCCCCACAGTGCTGGGGGGTGGGGGTGCAGGGGGACATGAGTTGGACATGAGTGGGGGCCTGGTGGAGGGTGGACCACAGTGCTGGGGGGTGGGGGTGCTGGGAGACATGAGTGGGGGCCTGGTGGAGGGTGCCCCACAGTGCTGGGGGTGGGGGTGCTGGGAAACATGAGTGGGGGCCTGGTGGAGGGTGGCCCACAGTGCTGGGGGGTGGGGGTGCAGGGGGACCTAAGTGGGGGCCTGGTGGAGGGTGGCCCACAGTGCTTAGGGTGGGGGTGTTGGGAGACATGAGTTGGACATGAGTGGGGGCCTGGTGGAGGGTGCCCCACAATGCCGGGGGTGGGGGTGCAGGGGGACATGAGTGGGGGCCTGGTGGAGGGTGCCCCACAGTGCTGGGGGGTGGGGGTGCTGGGAGACATGAGTGGGGGCCTGGTGGAGGGTGGCCCACAGTGCTGGGGGGTGGGGGTGCAGGGGGACATGAGTTGGACATGAGTGGGGGCCTGGTGGAGGGTGCCCCACAGTGCTGGGGGGTGGGGGTGCAAGGGAACATGAGTTGGACATGAGTGGGGGCCTGGTGGAGGGTGCCCGACAGTGCTGGGGCGTGGGGGTGCAGGGGGATATGAGTGGGGGCCTGGTGGAGGGTGGCCCACAGTGCTGGGGGGTGGGGGTCCAGGGGGACATGAGTGGGGGCCTGGCGGAGGGTGGCCCACAGTGCTGGGGGGTGGGGGTGCAGGAGGACATGAGTGGGGGCCTGGTGGAGGGTGCCCCCCAGTGCTGGGGGGTGGGGGTGCTGGGAGACATGAGTTGGACATGAGTGGGGGCCTGGTGGAGGGTGCCCCACAGTGCTGGGGGGTGGGGGTGCAGTGGGACATGAGTGGGGGCCTGGTGGAGGGTGGCCCACAGTGCTGGGAGGTGGGGGTGCTGGGAGACATCAGTGGGGGCCTGGTGGAGGGTGCCCCACAGTGCTGGGGGGTGGTGGTGCTGGGAGACATGAGTGGGGGCCTGGTGGAGGGTGCCCCACAGTGCTGGGGGGTGGGGGTGCAGGGGGACATGAGTGGGGGCCTGGTGGAGGGTGGCCCACAGTGCTGGGGGGTGGGGGTGCTGGGAGACATGAGTTGGACATGAGTCGGGGCCTGGTGGAGGGTGCCCCACAGTGCTGGGGGGTGGGGGTGCAGGGGGACATGAGTTGGACATGAGTGGGGGTCTGGTGGAGGGTGCCCCACAGTGCTGGGGGATGGGGGTGCTGGGAGACATGAGTGGGGGCCTGGTGGAGGGTGGCCCACAGTGCTGGGGGTTGGGGGTGCTGGGAGACATGAGTGGGGGCCTGGTGGAGGGTGCCCCACAGTGCTGGGGGGTGGGGGTGCTGGGAGACATGAGTGGGGGCCTGGTGGAGGGTGGCCCACAGTGCTAGGGGGTGGGGGTGCAGGGGGACATGAGTGGGGGCCTGGTGGAGGGTGGCCCACAGTGCTGGGGGGTGGGGGTGCTGGGAGACATGAGTTGAACATGAGTGGGGGCCTGGTGGAGGGTGCCCCACAGTGCTGGGGGGTGGGGGTGCAGGGGGACATGAGTTGGACATGAGTGGGGGCCTGGTGGAGGGTGGACCACAGTGCTGGGGGGTGGGGGTGCTGGGAGACATGAGTGGGGGCCCGGTGGAGGGTGCCCCACAGTGCTGGTGGGGGTGCTGGGAGACAAGAGTGGGGGCCTGGTGGAGGGTGGCCCACAGTGCTGGGGGGTGGGGGTGCAGGGGGACCTAAGTGGGGGCCTGGTGGAGGGTGGCCCACAGTGCTTAGGGTGGGGGTGCTGGGAGACATGAGTTGGACATGAGTTGGGGCCTGGTGGAGGGTGCCCCACAGTGCCGGGGGTGGGGGTGCAGGGGGACATGAGTGGGGGCCTGGTGTGCCCCACAGTGCTGGGGGGTGGGGGTGCTGGGAGACATGAGTGGGGGCCTGGTGGAGGGTGGCCCACAGTGCTGAGGGGTGGGGGTGCAGGGGGACATGAGTTGGACATGAGTGGGGGCCTGGTGGAGGGTGCCCCACAGAGCTGGGGGGTGGGGGTGCAAGGGCACGTGAGTTGGACATGAGTGGGGGCCTGGTGGAGGGTGCCCCACAGTGCTGGGGGGTGGGGGTGCAGGGGGATATGAGTGGGGGCCTGGTGGAGGGTGGCCCACAGTGCTGGGGGGTGGGGTTGCTGGGAGACATAAGTTGGACATGAGTGGGGGCCTGGTGGAGGGTGCCCCACAGTGCTGGGGGGTGGGGGTGCAGGGGGACATGAGTTGGACATGAGTGGGGGCCTGGTGGAGGGTGCCCCACAGTGCTGGGGGGTGGGGATGCTGGGAGACATGAGTGGGGGCCTGGTGGAGGGTGGCCCACAGTGCTGGGGGGTGGGGGTGCTGGGAGACATGAGTGGGGGTCTGGTGGAGGGGGCCCCACAGTGCTGGGGGGTGGTGGTGCTGGGAGACATGAGTGGGGGCCTGGTGGAGGGTGCTCCACAGTGCTGGGGGGTGGGGGTGCAGGGAGACATGAGTGGGGGCCTGGTGGAGGGTGGCCCACAGTGCTGGGGGGTGGGGGTGCTGGGGGACATGAGTTGGACATGAGTGGGGGCCTGGTGGAGGGTGCCCCACAGTGCTGGGGGGTGGGGGTGCTGGGAGACATGAGTGGGGGCCTGGTGGAGGGTGCCCCACAGTGCTGGGGGGTGGGGGTGCAGGGGGACATGAGTTGGACATGAGTGGGGGCCTGGTGGAGGGTGCCCCACAGTGCTGGGGGGTGGGGGTGCTGGGAGACATGAGTGGGGGCCTGGTGGAGGGTGGCCCACAGTACTATGGGGTGGCGGTGCTGGGAGACATGAGTTGGACATGTGTGGGGGCCTGGTGGATGGTGCCCCACAGTGCTGGGGGGGTGGGGGTGCAGGGGGACATGAGTTGGACATGAGTGGGGGCCTGGTGGAGGGTGGCCCACAGTGCTGGGGGGTGGGGGTGCTGGGAGACATGAGTGGGGGCCTGGTGGAGGGTGCCCCACAGTGCTGGGGGGTGGGGGTGCTGGGAACATGAGTGGGGGCCTGGTGGAGGGTGGCCCACAATGCTGGGGGGTGGGGGTGCAGGGGGACCCGAGTGGGGGCCTGGTGGAGGGTGGCGCACAGTGCTGGGGGGTGGGGGTGCTGGGAGACATGAGTTGGACATGAGTGGGGGCCTGGTGGAGGGTGCCCCACAGTGTTGGGGGTGGGGGTGCAGGAGGACATGAGTGGGGGCCTGGTGGAGGGTGCCCCACAGTGCTGGGGGGTGGGGGTGCTGGGAGACATGAGTGGGGGCCTGGTGGAGGGTGGCCCACAGTGCTGGGGGGTGGGGGTGCTGGGAGACATGAGTGGGGGCCTGGTGGAGGGTGCCCCACAGTGCTGGGAGACAAGAGTGGGGGCCTGGTGGAGGGTGGCCCACAGTGCTGGGGGGTGGGGGTGCAGGGGGACCTAAGTGGGGGCCTGGTGGAGGGTGGCCCACACAGTGCTTAGGGTGGGGGTGCTGGGAGACATGAGTTGGACATGAGTTGGGGCCTGGTGGAGGGTGCCCCACAGTGCCGGGGGTGGGGGTGCAGGGGGACATGAGTGGGGGCCTGGTGTGCCCCACAGTGCTGGGGGGTGGGGGTGCTGGGAGACATGAGTGGGGGCCTGGTGGAGGGTGGCCCACAGTGCTGGGGGGTGGGGGTGCAGGGGGACATGAGTTGGACATGAGTGGGGGCCTGGTGGAGGGTGCCCCACAGTGCTGGGGGGTGGGGGTGCAAGGGCACATGAGTTGGACATGAGTGGGGGCCTGGTGGAGGGTGCCCCACAGTGCTGGGGGGTGGGGGTGCAGGGGGATATGAGTGGGGGCCTGGTGGAGGGTGGCCCACAGTGCTGGGGGGTGGGGTTGCTGGGAGACATAAGTTGGACATGAGTGGGGGCCTGGTGGAGGGTGCCCCACAGTCCTGGGGGGTGGGGGTGCAGGGGGACATGAGTTGGACATGAGTGGGGGCCTGGTGGAGGGTGCCCCACAGTGCTGGGGGGTGGGGATGCTGGGAGACATGAGTGGGGGCCTGGTGGAGGGTGGCCCACAGTGCTGGGGGGTGGGGGTGCTGGGAGACATGAGTGGGGGTCTGGTGGAGGGGGCCCCACAGTGCTGGGGGGTGGTGGTGCTGGGAGACATGAGTGGGGGCCTGGTGGAGGGTGCTCCACAGTGCTGGGGGGTGGGGGTGCAGGGAGAAATGAGTGGGGGCCTGGTGGAGGGTGGCCCACAGTGCTGGGGGGTGGGGGTGCTGGGGGAAATGAGTTGGACATGAGTGGGGGCCTGGTGGAGGGTGCCCCACAGTGCTGGGGGGTGGGGGTGCTGGGAGACATGAGTGGGGGCCTGGTGGAGGGTGCCCCACAGTGCTGGGGGGTGGGGGTGCAGGGGGACATGAGTTGGACATGAGTGGGGGCCTGGTGGAGGGTGCCCCACAGTGCTGGGGGGTGGGGGTGCTGGGAGACATGAGTGGGGGCCTGGTGGAGGGTGGCCCACAGTGCTGGGGGGTGGCGGTGCTGGGAGACATGAGTTGGACATGTGTGGGGGCCTGGTGGATGGTGCCCCACAGTGCTGGGGGGTTGGGGGTGCAGGGGGACATGAGTTGGACATGAGTGGGGGCCTGGTGGAGGGTGGCTCACAGTGCTGGGAGGTGGGGGTGCTGGGAGACATGAGTGGGGGCCTGGTGGAGGGTGCCCCACAGTGCTGGGGGGTGGGGGTGCTGGGAACATGAGTGGGGGCCTGGTGGAGGGTGGCCCACAATGCTGGGGGGTGGGGGTGCAGGGGGACCCGAGTGGGGGCCTGGTGGAGGGTGGCGCACAGTGCTGGGGGGTGGGGGTGCTGGGAGACATGAGTTGGACATGAGTGGGGGCCTGGTGGAGGGTGCCCCATAGTGTTGGGGGTGGGGGTGCAGGAGGACATGAGTGGGGGCCTGGTGGAGGGTGCCCCACAGTGCTGGGGGGTGGGGGTGCTGGGAGACATGAGTGGGGGGCCCGGTGCAGGGTGGCCCACAGTGCTGGGGGGTGGGGGTGCTGGGAGACATGAGTGGGGGCCTGGTGGAGGGTGCCCCACAGTGCTGGGGGTGGGGGTGCTGGGAGACATGAGTGGGGGCCTGGTGGAAGGTGGCCCACAGTGCTGGGGGGTGGGGGTGCAGGGGGACCTAAGTGGGGGCCTGGTGGAGGGTGGCCCACAGTGCTTAGGGTGGGGGTGTTGGGAGACATGAGTTGGACATGAGTGGGGGCCTGGTGGAGGGTGCCCCACAGTGCCGGGGGTGGGGGTGCAGGGGGACATGAGTGGGGGCCTGGTGGAGGGTGCCCCACAGTGCTGGGGGGTGGGGGTGCTGGGAGACATAAGTGGGGGCCTGGTGGAGGGTGGCCCACAGTGCTGGGGGGTGGGGGTGCAGGGGGACATGAGTTGGACATGAGTGGGGGCCTGGTGGAGGGTGCCCCACAGTGCTGGGGGGTGGGTGTGCAAGGGAACATGAGTTGGACATGAGTGGGGGCCTGGTGGAGGGTGCCCGACAGTGCTGGGGCGTGGGGGTGCAGGGGGATATGAGTGGGGGCCTGGTGGAGGGTGGCCCACAGTGCTGGGGGGGTGGGGGTGCAGGGGGACATGAGTGGGGGCCTGGCGGAGGGTGGCCCACAGTGCTGGGGGGTGGGGGTGCAGGAGGACATGAGTGGGGGCCTGGTGGAGGGCGCCCCACAGTGCTGGGGGGTGGGGGTGCTGGGAGACATGAGTTGGACATGAGTGGGGGCCTGGTGGAGGGTGCCCCACAGTGCTGGGGGGTGGGGGTGCAGTGGGACATGAGTGGGGGCCTGGTGGAGGGTGGCCCACAGTGCTGGGAGGTGGGGGTGCTGGGAGACATCAGTGGGGGCCTGGTGGAGGGTGCCCCACAGTGCTGGGGGGTGGTGGTGCTGGGAGACATGAGTGGGGGCCTGGTGGAGGGTGCCCCACAGTGCTGGGGGGTGGGGGTGCAGGGGGACATGAGTGGGGGCCTGGTGGAGGGTGGCCCACAGTGCTTGGGGGTGGGGGTGCTGGGAGACATGAGTTGGACATGAGTCAGGGCCTGGTGGAGGGTGCCCCACAGTGCAGGGGGGTGGGAGTGCAGGGGGACATGAGTTGGACATGAGTGGGGGTCTGGTGGAGGGTGCCCCACAGTGCTGGGGGATGGGGGTGCTGGGAGACATGAGTGGGGGCCTGGTGGAGGGTGGCCCACAGTGCTGGGGGTTGGGGGTGCTGGGAGACATGAGTGGGGGCCTGGTGGAGGGTGCCCCACAGTGCTGGGGGGTGGGGGTGCTGGGAGACATGAGTGGGGGCCTGGTGGAGGGTGGCCCACAGTGCTGGGGGGTGGGGGTGGTGGGAGACATGAGTTGAACATGAGTGGGGGCCTGGTGGCGGGTGCCCCACAGTGCTGGGGGGTGGGGGTGCAGGGGGACATGAGTTGGACATGACTGGGGGCCTGGTGGAGGGTGGACCACAGTGCTGGGGGGTGGGGGTGCTGGTAGACATGAGTGGGGGCCTGGTGGAGGGTGCCCCACAGTGCTGGGGGTGGGGGTGCTGGGAGACATGAGTGGGGGCCTGGTGCAGGGTGGCCCACAGTGCTGGGGGGTGGGGGTGCAGGGGGACCTAAGTGGGGGCCTGGTGGAGGGTGGTCCACAGTGCTTAGGGTGGGGGTGCTGGGAGACATGAGTTGGACATGAGTGGGGGCCTGGTGGAGGGTGCCCCACAGTGCCGGGGGTGGGGGTGCAGGGGGACATGAGTGGGGGCCTGGTTTGCCCCACAGTGCTGGGGGGTGTGGGTGCTGGGAGACATGAGTGGGGGCCTGGTGGAGGGTGGCCCACAATGCTGGGGGGTGGGGGTGCAGGGGGACATGAGTTGGACATGAGTGGGGGCCTGGTGGAGGGTGCCCCACAGTGCTGGGGGGTGGGGGTGCAAGGGAACATGAGTTGGTCATGAGTGGGGGCCTGGTGGAGGGTGCCCCACAGTGCTGGGGGGTGGGGGTGCAGGGGGATATGAGTGGGGGCCTGGTGGAGGGTGGCCCACAGTGCTGGGGGGTGGGGGTGCAGGGGGACATGAGTGGGGGCCTGGTGGAGGGTGCCCCACAGTGCTGGGGGGTGGAGGTGCTGGGAGACATGAGTTGGACATGAGTGGGGTCCTGGTGGAGGGTGCCCCACAGTGCTGGGGGGTGGGGGTGCAGGGGGACATGAGTGGGGGCTTGGTGGAGGGTGGCCCACAGTGCTGGGGGGTGGGGGTGCTGGGGGACATGAGTTGGACATGAGTGGGGGCCTGGTGGAGGGTGCCCCACAATGCTGGGGGGTGAGGGTGCAGGGGGACATGAGTTGGACATGAGTGGGGGCCTGGTGGAGGGTGCCCCACAGTGCTGGGGGGTGGGGGTGCCGGGGGACATGAGTTGAACATGAGTGGGGGCCTGGTGAAGGGTGCCCCACAGTGCTGGGGGTGGGGGTGCTGAGAGACATGAGTGGGGGCCTGGTGGAGGGTGGCCCACAGTGCTGGGGGGTGGGGGCGCTGGGAGACATGAGTGGGGGCCTGGTGGAGGGTGCCCCACAGTGCTGGGGGGTGGTGGTGCTGGGAGACATGAGTGGGGGCCTGGTGGAGGGTGCCCCACAGTGCTGGGGGTGAGGGTGCAGGGGGACATGAGTTGGACACGAGTGGGGGCCTGGTGGAGGGTTCCCCACAGTTCTTGGGGGTGAGGGTGCAGGGGGACATGAGTGGGGGCCTGGTGGAGGGTGTCCCGCAGTGCTGGAGGGTGGGGGTGCAGGGGGACATGAGTAGGGGCCTGGTGGAGGGTGGCCCACAGTGCTGGGGGGTGGGGGTGCAGGGGGACATGAGTGGGGGCCTGGTGGAGGGTGCCCCTGGATGCTGGGGGGTGGGGGTGCAGGGGGACATGCGCTGGTGAGCAGTAGTGCAAGGTGACATGTGGGTTGGCTGGGGGGGCAATGGCATGGTGGATGGGCTGCCTGCGGGACATGTGCGGGGTAGTCCCCTGTGGTGTGGGCCACCTGCAGGGTCCGTGGAGGGTGTCGAGTGAACAGCTGGGAGGACCCACACGGCCGATTCACGTGTAGGACTGCCCTGCACCCCCGGAATACACGTAGGCTGCTGGATTCGCGTGTGGAATTTCCCTTGCACCTTGGAATACACGTACCCTGCTGAAATCGCGTGTGGAACTTCCCGCGCACCCCGAAATACACGCACCACGGACAATCGCATGTAGAACTTCCCGCACACCTTGGAATACACGTACCCTGCTGTATTCGCGTGTGGAACTTCCCGCGCACCCCGAAATACACGTACCCAGGGCAATCGCGTGTGGAACTTCCCGCGCACCTTGGAATACACGTACCCTGCTGAATTCGCGTGTGGAACTTCCCGCGCACCCCGAAATACACGTGCCCAGGGCAATTGCGTGTGGAACTTCCCGCGCACCTTGGAATACACGTACCCTACTGAATTCGCGTGTGGAACTTCCCGCGCACCCCGAAATACACGTGCCCAGGGTAATCGCGTGTGGAACTTCCCGCGCACCTTGGAATACACGTACCCTGATGAATTTGCGTGTCAGACTACACGCGCAACCCTGATATACACGTACACAGGCAAATCGCACTGCTGGGGGATGGGGGGCGGTAGAAAGGAGTAGGGGCCTGGTGAAGGGTGCCCCTGGATGCTGGGGGGTGGGCGTGCTGGGAGACATGAGTGTGGGCCTGGTGGAGGGTGCCCCACAGTGCTGGGGGGTGGGGGTGCAGTTGGACATGAGTGGGGGCCTGGTGGAGGGTGGCCCACAGTGCTGGGGGGTGGGGGTGCTGGGAGAAATGAGTTGGACATGAGTGGGGGCCTGGTGGAGGGTGCCCCACAGTGCTGGGGGGTGGGGGTGCAGGGGGACATGAGTTGGACATGTGTGGGGGCCTGGTGGAGGGTGGCCCACAGTGCTGGGGGGTGGGGGTGCTGGGAGACATGAGTGGGGGCCTGTTGGAGGGTGCCCCACAGTGCTGGGGGGTGGGGGTGCTGGGAGACATGAGTGGGGGCCTGGTGGAGGGTAGTCCACAGTGCTGGGGGGTGGGGGTGCAGGGGGACCTGAGTGGGGGCCTGGTGGAGGGTGGCCCACAGTGCTGGGGGGTGGGGGTGCTGGGAGACACGAGTTGGACATGAGTTGGGGCCTGGTGGAGGGTTCCCCACAGTGCTGGGGGTGGGGGTGCAGGGGGACATGAGTGGGGGCCTGGTGGAGGGTGCCCCACAGTGCTGTGGGGTGGGGGTGCTGGGAGACATGAGTGGGGGCCTGGTGGAGGGTGGGCCACAGTGCTGGGGGTGGGTGTGGATGGGGACATGAGTTGGACATGAGTGGGGGCCTAGTGGAGGGTGCCCCACAGTGCTGGGGGGTGGGCGTGCAGGGGGACATGAGTTGGACATGAGTGGGGGCCTGGTGGAGGGTGTCCCACAGCGCTGGGGGGTGGGGGTGCAGGGGGACATGGGTGGGGGCCTGGTGGAGGGTGGCCCACAGTGCTGGGGAGTGGGGGTGCAGGGGGACATGAGTGGGGGCCTGGTGGGGGGTGCCCCACAGTGCTGGGGGGTGGGGGTGCTGGGAGACATGAGTTGGACATGAGTGGGGGCCTGGTGGAGGGTGCCCCACAGTGCTGGGGGTGGGGGTGCAGGGGGATATGAGTGGGGGCCTGGTGGAGGGTGGCCCACAGTGCTGGGGGGTGTGGGTGCTGGGAGACATGAGTGGGGGCCTGGTGGAGGGTGCCCCACAGTGCTGGGGGGTGGGGGTGCAGGGGGACATGAGTGGGGGGCTGGTGGAGGGTGGCCCACAGTGCTGGGGGGTGGGGGTGCTGGGAGACATGAGTTGGACATGAGTGGGGGCCTGGTGGAGGGTGCCCCACAGTGCTGGGGGGTGGGGGTGCAGGGGGACATGAGTTGGACATGAGTGGGGGCCTGGTGGAGGGTGCCCCACAGTGATGGGGGGTGGGGGTGCTGGGAGACATGAGTGGGGGCCTGGTGGAGGGTGGCCCACAGTGCTGGGGGTTGGGGTTGCTGGGAGACATGAGTGGGGGCCTGGTGGAGGGTGCCCCACAGTGCTGGGGGTGGGGGTGCTGGGAGACATGAGTGGGGGCCTGGTGGAGGGTGGCCCAGAGTGCTGGGGGGTGGGGGTTCAGGGGGACATGAGTGGGGGCCTGGTGGAGGGTGGCCCACAGTGCTGGGGGGTGGGGGTGCTGGGAGACATGAGTTGGACATGAGTGGGGGCCTGGTGGAGGGTGCCCCACAGTGCTGGGTGGTGGGGGTGCAGGGGGACATGAGTTGGACATGAGTGGGGGCCTGGTGGAGGGTGGCCCACAGTGCTGGGGCGTGGGAGTGCAGGGAGACATGTGTGGGGGCCTGGTGGAGGGTGCCCCACAGTGCTGGGGGGTGGGGGTGCTGGGAGGCATGAGTGGGGGCCTTGTGGAGGGTGGCCCACAGTGCTGGGGGGTGGGGGTGCAGGGGGACCTAAGTGGGGGCCTGGTGGAGGGTGGCCCACAGTGCTGGGGGGTGGGGGTGCTGGGAGACATGAGTTGGACATGAGTGGGGGCCTGGTGGAGGGTGCCCCACAGTGCTGGGGTGGTGGTGCAGGGGGACATGAGTGGGGGCCTGGTGGAGGGTGCCCCACAGTGCTGGGGTGGTGGGGCTGCTGGGAGACATGAGTGGGGGCCTGGTGGAGGGTGGCCCACAGTGCTGGGGGGTGGGGGTACAAGGGGACATGAGTTGGACATGAGTGGGGGCCTGGTGGAGGGTGCCCCACAGTGCTGGGGGGTGGGGGTGCAGGGGAACATGAGTTGGACATGAGTGGGGGCCTGGTGGAGGGTGCCCCACAGTGCTGGGGGGTGGGGGTGCAGGGGGACATGAGTGGGGGCCTGGTGGAGGGTGGCCCACAGTGCTGGGGGGTGGGGGTGCAGGGGGACATGAGTGGGGGCAATTGCGTGTGGAACTTCCCGCGCACCTTGGAATACACGTACCCTACTGAATTTGCGTGTGGAACTTCCGGCGCACCCCGAAATCACGTGCCCAGGGCAATCGCGTGTGGAACTTCCCGCGCACCTTGAAATACACGTACCCTGATGAATTTGCATGTCAGACTACACGCGCAACCCTGATATACACGTACACAGGCGAATCGCACTGCTGGGGGATAGGGGGGTGGTAGAAAGGAATGGGGGCCTGGTGGAGGGTGCCCCACAGTGCTGCGGGGTGGAGGTGCTGGGAGACATGAGTTGGACATGAGTGGGGGCCTGGTGGAGGGTGCCCCACAGTGCTGGGGGGTGGGGGTGCAGGGGGACATGAGTGGGGGCCTGGTGGAGGGTGGTTCACAGTGCTGTGGGATGGGGGTGCTGGGGGACATGAGTTGGACATGAGTGGGGGCCTGGTAGAGGGTGCCCCACAATGCTGGGGGTGGGGGTGCAGGGGGACATGAGTTGGGCATGAGTGGGGGTCTGGTGGAGGTTGCCCCACAGTGCTGGGGGGTGGGGGTGCTGGGAGACATGAGTGGGGGCCTGGTGGAGGGTGCCCCACAGTGCTGGGGGGTGGTGGTGCTGGGAGACATGAGTGGGGGCCTGGTGGAGGGTGCCCCACAGTGCTGGGGGGTGGGGGTGCAGGGGGGCATGAGTGGGGGCCTGGTGGAGGGTGCCCCACAGTGCTGGGGGGTGGTGGTGCTGAGAGACATGAGTGGGGGCCTGGTGGAGGGTGGCCCACAGTGCTGGGGGGTGGGGGTGCTGGGAGACATGAGTGGGGGCCTGGTGGAGGGTGCCCCACAGTGCTGGGGGGTGGTGGTGCTGGGAGACATGAGTGGGGGCCTGGTGGAGGGTGCCCCACAGTGCTGGGGGGTGGGGGTGCAGGGGGACATGAGTTGGACATGAGTGGGGGCCTGGTGGAGGGTGCCCCACAATGCTGGGGGGTGAGGGTGCAGGGGGACATGAGTGGGGGCCTGGTGGAGGCTGCCCCACAGTGCTGGGGGTGGGGGTGAAGGGGGACATGAGTAGGGGCCTGGTGGAGGGTGGCCCACAGTGCTGGGGGGTGGGGGTACAGGGGGACATGAGTGGGGGCCTGGTGGAGGGTGCCCCTGGATGCTGGGGGGTGGGGGTGCAGGGGGACATGCGCTGGTGAGCAGTAGTGCAAGGTGACATGTGGGTTGGCTGGGGGGGCAATGGCATGGTGGATGGACTGCCTGCGGGACATGTGCAGGGTAGTCCCCTGTGGTGTGGGCCACCTGCAGGGGCCGTGGAGGGTGTCGAGTGAACAGCTGGGAGGACCCACACGGCCGATTCACGTGTAGGACTGCCCGGCACCCCCGGAATACACGTAGGCTGCTGGATTCGCGTGTGGAATTTCCCTTGCACCTTGGAATACACGTACCCTGCTGAAATCGCGTGTGGAACTTCCCGCGCACCCCTAAATACACGCACCACGGACAATCGCGTGTAGAACTTCCCGCACACCTTGGAATACACGTACCCTGCTGTATTCGCGTGTGGAACTTCCCGCGCACCCCGAAATACACGTACCCAGGGCAATCGCGTGTGGAACTTCCTGCGCACCTTGGAATACACGTACCCTGCTGAATTCGCGTGTGGAACTTCCCGCGCACCCCGAAATACACGTGCCCAGGGCAATTGCGTGTGGAACTTCCCGCGCACCTTGGAATACAGGTACCCTACTGAATTCGCATGTGGAACTTCCCGCGCACCCCGAAATACACGTGCCCAGGGCAATCGCGTGTCAAACTTCCCGCGCACCTTGGAATACACGTACCCTGATGAATTTGCGTGTCAGACTACACGCGCAACCCTGATATACACGTACACAGGCGAATCGCACTGCTGGAGGATGGGGGGTGGTAGAAAGGAGTGGGGGCCTGGTGGAGGGTGCCCCTGGATGCTGGGGGGTGGGGGTGCTGGGAGACATGAGTGTGGGCCTGGTGGAGGGTGCCCCACAGTGCTGGGGGGTGGGGGTGCATGGGGACATGAGTTGGACATGTGTGGGGGCCTGCTGGCAGGTGCCCCACAGTGCTGGGGGGTGAGGGTGCTGGGAGACATGCGTTGTTGATCAGTAGTGCAAGGTGACATGTGGGTTGGCTGGGGGGCATGGCCATGGTGGATGGGCTGCCTGCGGGACATGAGCAGGGGTGCAGGGTAGTCCCCTGTGGTGTGGGCTGGCTGCAGGGGCCATGGAGGGTGTAGAGGGAACACCTGGGAGGACCCACACGGCCGATTCACTTGTAGTGCTCCCCGCGCACCCCTGAAATACACGTGCCCTGATGGAATCGCGTGTGATACTTCCCGCGCACCCATGAAATACACGTACCCTGCTGATTTTGCGTGTGATACTTCCCGCGCACCCCTGGAATACACGTGCCCTGATGGAATCGCGTGTGTTACTTCACGCGCACCCCTGATGTACACGTACCCAGGGCAATCGCGTGTGGATCTTCCTGCGCACCTTGGAATACACGTACCCTACTGAATTCGCGTGTGGAAATTCCCGCGCACCCCGAAATACACGTGCCCAGGGCAATCGCGTGTGAAACTTCCCGCGAACCACTGAAATACACGTTCCCCGCTTGGCGTTTGCTGTTTGGCAGCCCTGTGAAGTGGTCCAGGGTTAGTGCAGCCCTTTGCGATGAATTGGGAATTTTGATGGCTTTTCCTTGCGCGAGGGCGTTCTTGGGGGTGTAACTGGCGTTGCTGCACGGTCGCTGCGCCACTCTGTGCCACGGCTGGTTTTGGAGGCTGAAATCCATGAATACGCTGTGCGATGAAATGGATTTTATCGCACGTGGCTGGCGCAGTGTATCGCACGGGGACACTGTGCGCCAGCCGCGTGCGCCACTTTTGTGCGAAATTCTATGAATTACTGTGTGTCTTTATCTTGTCTTGTTAGAGCAAGTATGCCCCCAGGCCTGTGATATGCACTTTACAAATATAAATAAATATCTACGGGATACAATTACTTGTCCATTATGAAAAGCTATACTATGGAAGACTACCTATGGTTGAAAGTGCACTAGAGAGAGCATTATTTTTAAAAATGAGATTAGACATCTTACCGATAGCTAAACTCAAGGCTAGGTGGAGAAACAACACGGTGGGTACCTGCCCTTTTTGCCCCGGGAAAAGTGTAGACTATACAGCACTTCCTTTTATCATACCCCTACCACGCGGATATCAGACAAAAATAAATAAATAAGGCTTTAGTAAATAGAGGAGTACACTGTTTGACCTGGGGGAGGCGCTGTGTAAAAAGGCAGGTTCCACTGATGTTATTTATGCTGTTTCAATCTTTTTTAGATAAAGCATGGAGGAGAAGGGGACGGTCTGCAACATTAATGCCTTACATTCTGGATGAGACGTGGAGTACATTATTGACCTGCGATGGCCTTTTTCAAGACCTGGACTAGAATAAGAATGAGGAAGGTTGCCTTTTTTAGGCAAGTGAGCTCCAAAGTAGATTTTATTGACTATATCAAGGTGAAACGTTTACATTGTATTCGTTTTTTTTAAAGGTTTTGTCCAATCATGTTTATTTTTTATGATTAAGCTTTTATGCTTTATAATGAAATAAAGTACTGTTCGATTGATTGATATAAATGTTTAGGGGTAAGAAGTATAGGGGAGGGGGGACGGGTACATGTGGGGGGTAGGTAGGTAGGGAGTCGGTAGGGGGAGTATGGTGGGGACCCCACCTCACTACGGAAAACATTTTGAAACATTGCTGCAATGTGAGTGAGCAGAGTAAATTACCATGAGGTCATTTATTTTGATGAAACAGGTTACTACCCAAAAACCTACTGCAAAACAACACAGTGAAAAGTCCAGGGCTGCAGAAAATGGATGGAAATACTATGGACCACATGGCCCATAGCATTATTACTATTGTGTTTTTTTGTTTTTTATTCTGCACCAATTCGCCACACTAGTGGTCTCAAAGCGCGTAAACCTGGTCCGAGTTAAGGAGCAGTCTGTCCCACACCAGGGGTGGCAGAAATCATTGACCGTAAATGAGTGTGTAATAAAGAGACAAATACCAGAGTGTGTTTTCTCTATAAAGGTGTGTTATTAATTCAAAATGTGTAAATGAATGATTGAAAAGTAACAGGGTATAGTAAGGAGTATATGTAAGGTTGGGATGAGTGAGGGGTTCAAGGTGTGATTGGGCAATCCTAGGTATGTTGTAGGCACAGTTTCCTTTCACAGGTAAAGTCAAGCGAGGTTGGCTGCTCAGAGGCCTGGGTACCAGGGTCCCAAGAGTATGTGTTGCATGTATAAAGATCATTGGAGTAGGTAGAGTAGGGTGAAAGCAAGAAGGATAGCTCGGAGAATGCCAACAATAGGGACATGTTGAAAGATAAGTGGGAAAGGGACGTAGGGACATTAGAGAGTGAGGAGTGGGTAGAGGCATTGGTGGCAGCAACAGAGGTAAACATATACTCGAGGATGAGATTGATACAATACAAAATAACAATAACTAGTTTATATATAGCCTACAAACCCACAGGTATCTGAGAGCTGCAATAACAGTCTTATTATTATCCCACTGCCTGGTACTCTATTTATTGACCTCAGAATGATGAAAGGCTGAGTTGGCCCTGCCGGGATTTACGCACGGATATCTGAACAAGCACTTAACTTGATGTGCTATCTTACCGACTACACAGAGTATACTAGGCTAGAGACAGGTTATATAAGATGGGTAGAGCCGAAGCCGAGAGGTGCCTCAAATGTGGAAGGGGGACAGGCCCTTTCCTTCACCTGATTTCGGAGTGTTCGAAAGTCTCAGACCTATGGGATAAGGTCCTGAGGAAACTCACAAGGTTACTGGGCCGCCCAATTCCCAAAGACCCCAAAATGTTGCTACTGCATGTCAGCAGGGAATACGGCGGGAATAGATGGGAAGAAAGACTGACCGCCTTTGCCCCAATGGTGATTAAAAGGGACTTAGCAGTGAAATGGGGACTACAAGAGATGGCGACTTACGGTATCTGGAAGATAGGCACGGTGTAGTGCCGAAGTATGGAAGAGATAACTCACAGGAATAGCGGGTCGACTGCGAAATATCAGACGATGTGGGGGAAGCAGGAGGTAGCTGAGCGATAAGATGAAGTCGGAAAGTGGCCGGGGAGGAGGAAGTGCACTGTGCACCAGGATTGTGTACTGTAGCAATGTTATGTCATGTTGTTTGATTAATGCTAAAACTTAATAGAAAAGTATATTAAAAAAAAAGGCTATGGGAATGGTTCTGGAGTTATGTGGATATTTTAGGAGGCCGATGAGTGGAGGATTGCTTAGAGGAGGCCGCTACAAAATACGCAGAAGATGCTTTATTTATTTATTTATTTATTCACCTTTGTGCTCCTGGTCTGATGAAAATGAACAAGCTTTGAAGCGAATGAAGAACAGACAGCCTGCGGAGTGCACATGTAAAGGTGTATTTGCACCGATTACCCTATAAGAGCAAAGTGCTCCAGCGTTGCAAGGGCCAAACTAAGCAAAATGATTCAATGAGCTAGAAATGACAAGGCTTAGAGTAACTATAAGCTATGAAGTTTACTAACCAGCTTATTGAAAATCCGAGGGAGGGATCAAAACAATCCATGCAGGCATTAAGAGGTGGGATGTGGGTTGATAGTTAGTGCGGTGAGTACCTTGGCAGGTACTCACAGAGGCTTGGTTGCAGGTACTGAGTGTCTGGTGAGACCAAGGTTCAGATATCTAGGGAATAGTGGCTCATTTTTATATCTCCCAGGAAGGGAGGAGAGTACCCATGGCTTGATCAATGCTCTCTGTCCACAGTGCATGTATGCCAACACGACTCATTCCTAGCGGGAGATATTTAGGTTCTACGTTATTTAATCGCGGGACTTTTCATCGCAGGGTTTTTTCCCGCAATTTTTTTTTTGAAAAAAAACCCATCGAATGTTTTTTTTTGTTGGGGGGGAGTTACCCTCACAAACCCCCAGTTCACTTTATTTATTTTTTTATTCCCTTACATACATTTTTTTAATTTTTTAACCTCCCCCCAGAAAAAAACCAATGAGTTTTTTTTCGAAAATAAATTCGCGGTAAAAAACCCTGCGATGAAAAGTCCCGCGATCAAAGGACGGTATACCGATATTTATTGGGTTCTGTTTTTTCCTTTGCATTGATGAACATACAGTCCTGTTCTTCCCATTATAAATCCAGGACTACAAGTCCCAGAATGCACAGAGGGCTAGACAGGCACCTTCTGAGTGGACTGGGCCATATTATGCAATGCACAACAGTCTGTCTATTCCCTTGCCAGCTTTCGTCCCATGCACGCTACCTTGTCTCCAGCTTTGGTGTCACTTTTAATTAACAGATTATCAAAATATGAGCACATGTAACATTAAAAAGATAACATTTTCCGTGTTTCTTCATAAAAAGGAGCACATTTTCCCAGAAGAGAAGAATGGAAAGTGCTGCAATGGGACAACAAAAACACAAAACGTTCAAATGGTGAGGGTAGGGGGCAGGAGGGCAAGTTAGAGTGGGGCGGGGGTCCTCGTCCAGAAAGAATGGCAAGAAAAAGACCCCCCCCCCGCCTTCTTTCTAGCTACTCTCTCAGAAGAGAAAAAAATGAGTACAATGTTGTTCAAAGAAGACTCTAAGTCCATCCGAATTTGTTTTGTACATTATTTTTGTATTTCCTTTTGTTGTATTGTGTTTAGCCTACACAAGTAAGCTAGCTTTTCACAAGTGAAGCAAAAAAGAATACAAAAATCAAGCTTAACATGGTCTGCCATTTCATCAGTAATACAACACGTTATAGCTTAGTTCATCCCTGAGCCAGAATCTCTAAAACTTAAAAAGCCTTCTATGTTTCAGATAGAAACGCTGATGGGCATTAAATCACTCGCCTGTCTGATCCAGGACTTTCAGAAGTCTGTTACCAAGTGTACCCCAAGCTCCTGCACGTCTAATAGCAACAATGATAATAATTATACCGGTGCTTCGTATTGTGCTTCTTGCCTGGATCCTTCTGCTTCTCAGCACTATAATAAACAAAAACGGACGGCAATTCCAGGTAAATGCAATTTTCACGTTGGCCACTAGAGGGGTAGAATCACTGTTAATGCACAACTTTCCGAGCGGAAGAAAGCAAAGGACATATTTGCAGCTACAATGAAATTGCAAGCTATACCGTTTCTTAAAGCCCGCAAATTGACCAATAAGAAAAGGTTATTCATTCACCCACCCAGGGGATTGTTCAATTAATTGGCCCTCGAG